>NW_028263391.1:16585718-16903062 GCF_051168715.1 Poecilia mexicana | reverse complement strand
GAAACATCATTTTCATTTTATTTATGAATAAAATTCTGAAAGGTGTGGTGTACTTGTACATTTAATCTGGTCTATAAATAGGTTCAGTGAGCCACAAACGTGGATAATTGTTTTGGCAGGACAGACTTTAGTCGTGAACTCCAATAAATCTCAGATTTATTGATGAGTCATGCAGCAAGCAGATGGAAAAATCACGTGAGACTGAAATGTAATCTTTTGGCCAAGTGAAATTTCATGTATGATGGATCCCTACTGTGAAACGAAGTGGTAGCAGCAATGGGATGAGAATCCAATTGGCTCCCCTATGCAATTTGATAGCGTAAGAGCTTCTTTGCAAAATACAATTGGCAAAAATTTTTGTCTTTATTTGGTGATGCTCCAAAAGACATGCAGCTGTAACCACAGGAAGACGTCTTTCTACAGAACCTTTCAGATTTTTATTTGTAAAGAAAATTCTGAAAATCACATTTCCTTTCCCTTCAGAATTCCTTATGCTTTGTGTTGGTCAGTCACAGAAAATACTAGTAAAATGCATTGAATTTTCAGATTGTAATGTGACAAAATGTGTTCAAGGGATATGAATGCTTGAGCAAGACACTGCAGCTGCTTTAACCGGGTTTCTTTGAAAAAGGAATGGCTCCACTCATTTGAAGTTAGACAAAGCTGTTATTTGTGAAGTGTGTGGGAATGTTCCAAATAGCATAAACATAACTTTAAAATGGCTCTAAAGTAAGAAACAAAACAGAAACAAGAGCACGTATGATACAAATCCTGTAAAAATATACAATAACTAAAATGAAAACCACACATTCTAATGCAGGGGTTTGAATCTGGCCTGCTAACGATGGTTACATCCACGATGCACTGCTGCATTTTGTGGAGGGGTGGGGGTTAGCATTCTAAATGTTCCCTTTATGCCACAGCCCAAACCCCTGTCCTAAAGCTTTTTCTCTTCCTCCTCCATCTGCAAAGGTTCCAGTTTCAAACAAAACAGTAAGAAGCAAGTGTTTTACAGTACAGAAGTTTGATTCTGGCAGATGAGTCTCTCTGGATCCTCCTTGCAACCCAGACTGGCTGTATTCTTAATACATCCACTAGTCCATCGCCACTATAAGTTTGTCGCTCAACCGAACGTCCAAACTACGAAGATAATCGGCGAATGATGAACAAAACAGCATTGGTCATATGCTTCTTGCTGAGTTTATCTCTCATACAAAAGAAAAAGTGGGAAAAACTGAGCAGTATGGGAATTTCTTTTGCCTCAGTTGCTGTTATAAATTTCGTTTTAGCGTGGCGTCCAGTCACTGCCCATGCTCAGTTTGGCCCTGGGAATGGTCATCTTCTCCGTGCAGGGAGGCGAGCTCATCTCTGGAGAGAAGTGGATGATGCCGCAGTCACTCTTCATATTCTGAAACTTATTCTCCTTGGAGGGCTCCATGTAGATGACTGAATTCTTGTTCACGTGTTTCTTCAGGATGACCGTCTGTGTGTGTGTGTGTGGGGGGGGGGGGGGCGGGACAGGAGGGAAAACAAGGCATTAAGGTCATTATTTGGTAGACCTGCAGTGACAGCATCATGATTTATGTTCACTGGTGCTCGCTTGTTATAGAAAGAGAGATAACTTGATATTTTGACATTATAGGCTCATTTAAAGGTTTATGGGTGGCACGACCTTTTGCTATCTGAAAGCGTAGAGCGAAGGGAAACACCATTTATTCTTAAGCTGTGACAGTTTTAGTACTGGCTGGGCCAGGAACGGGGAAACCAGTGAAAATGTTTCCTAGGAAAAGTCAGAAATTAAGCTCAACTTAACAGTAACATTTCTTTGTTAGATATTTTGCTTAAAGATGGAGCAATCGGGATTTTGTGTCCTATTTCTGACCTGCACATACTGGATTTTGTATGATTCCAATTTCTCTCCAAGAACTTTAATAAAACTATAATAAAAGACAACACAGAAAATGCAGTTTTCTATAAAAAGCTAACCCCTACCTTAACTTTGAGATTTCCAAATGAGTGCCAAGATTTCCAAAAACAGCGTATTCCAAAACAAACAGCTAAAAAGCTCAAATTGATCAACGGGAACTTTGTTGTGCTCTTTTCAGGCTTCCTGTTATCTGCTAAGTTGTGCTCTCTCTTGTTCTATCACAGCTTAAATGAACCAAAGTAATATTCCCACCTCCTTTCCTCAGGAGTAGCTTCCACCCTGAAGAGCATTTTTGTTAGTGTGAGGTTGTGTTTTCGAAAAACTGTTCGCTGGTTAGAGCCAGTCAAATCAAAAATCATCACATGTCAGCAGACTATTAAATTGCGGACAATTGCTCACCTTCTTTGGTGCGCTGTAGCAGGACATCTGCACCCACTTCTTTTTCTTGTTGATGAGTAATGCCACAATGAGAAAGATAATGATGGCCAAAAGGAGTCCTGCAAGGATCCATGCAGCTGATTGGTAAACAAGAGCCATCTCTGTATGGCTGGGGTAGTTCTCACCCAAACGTGGCTGGTCTATGTGAGACAGAAAAGACATAGGACGTTTATGGATCTGGATTTCTACACATTTCTAAATACCTAAATGCTCCACTTTCTGGGGGCCCCTGTTTGTTTGTTCCTGTTATTAAAGTATAAAAACAGAAGCTCCCTATAAATATACAGAAAATATTCCCGACCTTAGGTTGTAAATATATGCACTGATGGGCAGACAGATAAATAAAGGGACTGACTGACATATGCATAGATGAATGGAAGGACAGACATTTGCAGAGATTAACTGATTGAAACATGGGTCTATACAAGAACAGCATGTCTGATATACAAATATTTTTTTTAAATACTCTTACTTTTTCCATGTTTATCCAGACCTGGAAAATACTTGAACTCCTTGGGAACTGATGTATTCATCCCATGGAAAACTTACTCTGCACTGTAACAGCAACATTTACTGATCCTAAATTGAAAACATCTTGAACTAATGATATACTCCTGGGCAGAGAAGTGGGTCCAGTCATTCAAAATGAAAAATGACTCCTGTCTCCCTCAGGAAGGATCATGTTTAGCTCAAGTCCATTTATCACTCTTGTTTTAATATACATTTCACTCATTTATTAAGCCATTCCCAACAGACCACATTAGCATAAACACTCTCAGGGACTGGCAGGAAGAGTGTGGCAAAGCTGCCATATAGCTAACAGGACAGGATCGGTACTGGAGGACGATGAAGAACAGACAGCTACCTGTGTCAGCGGTGACAGGTGGGACGGTCACAGTTGTAATCCAAGATTCACTCTGCCATGTGGTGGTGACCACTTCTTGTGATGTGCTGGTGGATACAGTCACTGATGCTGATGTTGTTGATTCTGTTCAGACAGAAGCAAGATGCCAATATTTTCAGAGTTCTGCAGTGAGCTAGTGTTTACACTCCCTGGTGTTTCAGCTGATAAGCTGTGTTTATTGGATCTGTCATCCAAACTTCCACTGCGACGCTTTGTGCGCACATTACGTTAAAAGCTCTGTTTTCCGTCGGCTAAATAACAAAACAGCTACACGTCAGTGCGAACAATAGGAGGGTATGCTTAGTTTTTCCTCTATAGGAAAAGCTGACATGGGACTTTGCCTTCCTGTGGTGCCAGCAGGCGAAAGCGTTATGGGCCAATGCAGCCAGGGGACAGGAAGCACGTGTGAATGTGCGGATGCTCAAGGAATGTTTTCGTTCTGAGCGGACTGTGTGGGTCTGGCACATGGAATGTTTTCTATGTGATCCTGTTTGCCTGTTTAGTGTTTAAGTGGCTGGATCTAACAAATGGTCAGAGAATCAGTTTAAGCCCTCTCTTGTAGTAGCACCACGATTCATAACATTGCAACCAATATTACTAACACCATCATTCAAAAGTAGAGGGAAGTGATACAGTGCTTTGCAAGAGCCAACAACAGTGTTTTGTTATAGGCATCAATGTATTTTTGGAGGGAATTTTATGACACACTGGTATGTAGAAGTGGATGGCTGTGAAGTGTCAGAAGTTAGTGCATGGTTTTCGATGTTTTATATAAATAAAAACGTAAAAAGCGAGGAATGCATTTGTGAGTACATCTCACACATGAATATGAGCCTTGATCTTAATCACTACATTGTAGCTCCAACAGGTTTTCTTCCAGTATCGCTTTTAATTTAGCACAATCCCTCTTTTTGTGAACTCCGGTCACCTTCTTTGTCCCTACTAGAGAATATTACTGACACGGCATGAAGCCCCCACCACTATGTTTTGCTTTGAGGTTGGTGTGCAGAATTTGATTTCTACTAATTTCTGTATCATCTGACCAGAGCACCTCCTTTTAGATGTTTGTTGTGTCCCCTATGTGCCTTGTATAATACAAAAAATCCCACACTTCTCATTGCTTTTATTAAACACTGGCTTTTTTCTTGCCACTTTTTCATAAGGGTCTGATTTGTGGACCAAATGACTAATAATTACCTGTTGACAAATTCTGTGCTATTTTGTATTGGTCTCATATAAAATCCCGCCCACCCAAGGCACTGTGCATAATTTCAAATATGCCAACTAAACTAAACTGTTTCAACTAAGGATAACTTCCCAGAACAAAAGGCAGCTTTCTCCCATCTATGTTTTTCTCGACACCCACCCAAAAACGTACCGAGACAATGTGGGCAGCACTGGCCCTTGAGTAAAACCGGCACCCTGCAGCTGGCTGCCGGACAGTGTTGGGAGAAACACTGAATAGTGCCGTTGCTGCACGTGCAGCTCGTGCAGGCGTTGGCCTTCCAGGAGTCCCCGGCTTGCAGCATGTCCCCTTCGGCGGTTATGCAGAACTCCTGTTGGCTGCCGTTCACTGGCAGCAAGTTGCTCTCTGTCTCTTCTGTCGGTGGACACATGCGAATCTGATCAGTAATGAAACACTGCAGAAGCCTGTCACATTAGAGCCACTTACATTGCTTGAGTAAAGCCAGAAATATGTGTGAACAGCTAACGGAGAATGCCGTGCATTGCCTAATTGAGAGCTCAGCTTCTAAGTGACCCGCGATATTTAACATTTCAATCCACAAGGGTTACAGGGCCGTAGCAGCAGCTTTCCAGGTGACTCTCTTTGGGAGCTGTCACTTAAGCCCAAACTCTTATCTCCATCTTTGACAAGGCTGCAGGGCTGAGATCTATAGCTTTTTAATGACCACACTGAGGGGGACTCAGTCAGCATGTACACACTCCACTGTACACATCCATTACAAGGCTTATCAGCGAGATGTGTGTTATTCTCAGATTCCTGGTGACCAGGCCCATACATATATCAAAGTGTGGCCTTTGACAGCCCGTCTTTGTGCGCGGAGATGCAGGGATAAGGCAGGCCGGCATTCTCGAGGAGCAGCTCTGAGATGCAGTCATGCATGGATGATTTGTGGGCCTCATTGTTGGGAGTGCATGGGAAATGTTGTTTGTAAGTTTATAAATGTGTGAGACATTCTGAAATGTTTGGCGTCAGTTGTAAATAAAATGTGCATGTGGTTTTACGTTTGCCTCAGCAGTGGAGCGCTACAGATGCAGAAAGATTACAGTCTCGTCCCATCAGCAATCAGACAGTTAGACGAGTCTCTGATGTGGGCCGCTGGGTGAAAGCAGTCCACATGTTGTGCTTCTTGCCTGGAGGAGCTCTACATAAACGCAACCGGTCTTTGCTGGTTTCTTTATGGGCCTCTGTGCTTGACATAAAACTGGCCGCAAAGAGCAACATGCGAGACCCTACAAAACCACATGCTGATAGCACATCAACAGCAGCTTTAAACAACCCTGACCTGCTTCACACGGCCCCCTCCTAAAGCTGTTCGACCTTGTTGTTTTCCTGAAGGGAACCCCCTCCTTTCCCTCTTTTTATTACCTGGGCACATATGGCAACAGGTGTCCTTGTTTCTGATGGGTGTCTGGCAAAGCGCTGGGGGACAAACTTCCGTGTCGCACAGGACGCGTCCCTTCCTGCAGGTGCAGCGCGTGCACTCGTCCAGGTTCCAAGTTTCCCCCTCCACATAAAGTTCCCCTCCAGGTGCTCTGCACACCACCATGTCCATCCCCTCAGGCTGGCCACTGCCGGACTCATCTGATGGAGAAAAGAAACAATTTGTTTCTCTTGTTTTCTGTAGTTACCACAAACACCTTATGTCTGACCTTTAACAAACTTTTAATTGTCCCCCTCAACTACCTTGAAAATCGCTTGGCTGGACAATTTCAAGCCTCTTTCAGATACTCCTTTGTTCTGATATCTACATGTCTTTGTTTCAGCTCAAAATCCTCTGACAGGTCCTGACTTGGAACGAAATTGAAACACCAGTACATCTCTGACGCACCTCGGGAGATGGTAGTAAACACACAACTAACTGCAGGGTATAAAAGCACTCGGTTTTCACAGAAGACGTCATATCTTTCTTCACTGTCAATCTAAATAATTTGACAAATACGTGCTGATGACGGTAGAAAACAACAAGCTTGAGAAAATATGTGAAAGCTGCCGGGGTTAGCCATAACGACCTATGATGAATCCCCTGCTTCGTGAATCTCCTGAGTGAATTGTTTTAGAATGATTGCTTATATTTTTAAGCTCTCACTCTAGTTTAAAAACATAGGGAGGAAAATAAAAATATGTTGTATAATCCTATTGATGTAATAGTTTCAATTAATTTGACTAATGATGAAGAAACCTTTGCCTGCTTCTCTTAAATAAAAAGGAGCTTTGAGGAATTTTACCTGATTTCTAATCATTGACAACTGTATCCATAATTATGAATATGAATATATGTATTTACATTCATAAACATAATTAAAAGTAATCAAATCTGACACAAAGAGTAAATTACAGCTTGATTTAATCTTGATCAATCAGGGTTTTTTTTTTTATTTTTTTTTAGCAATATCTTGTTAATGAAGGTCAGAGGCGATAAGTGCAGATCACTGTCTAATATAAAGAAGCCTCTGGCACCGTACAGAAGTCTGTTTTTTTCACACACTTAGCCAAAAACATATTTCGTGTCTCGCAGAGCGCAGAGCACATCTGCAAAGAGTTAGACTGTTGTCCCCTGACTGAAAAGGGTGCTTAGCAGAAAGTAGAAGACAGTCTTTCATTTCTAAATATTTGAACAGCCAGCTGAGTCACCCCTCCATAAATATCCCTTACAAGTGGGAGAGTTGTGGATATAAAAGTGTGGGTGTGGATCAGCGCGCCTTCCAGTTCCAACAAAACACATAGAGAGTGTGACTGTGCCCAATCGAGAGGCCATGAAGTTTAGAATCTAAAAGTTGGACTATGATATGTTATTACCAGATGAGGAAAGTGTTTAGGTACGACTGCTGCTAGTGTGACCACACCATGCAAACTCTGCTATGTTGTTGGAAAGATTAGACTTCAAGGTTTCATAAAACAGTTTCCCTCTTGTCACAGTGTCTGTCGTAAGACTGTTATCTGAATAAAAAGACACATGCTGCGTGTGTATCTGTGTTCCAAACCAAGTGTAGGTTTCTGGCTTCAGTAGTGATTGTTTACAATTTTTTTTTATTTTTTTAATGAGGCTACAAGCAGCTAATACTGCAACTCTGATCTTAAAAGAGACATAGAAGTTTATTCCTTTATTTGTTTTATGTACCTTTGAGCTGTGGCCACACTGGGATATTACACAGAAGTGGATGATTATTTACAATGAAGATGCCATCTCCAGCGTTGGCTGTTCCAATAGTCAGCAGATGTTGCTTAGGGATGTTAAGACCTAATCTGGCTAATTGGTCATAAACTCTACTCTTGATATTTTTACTATTTCTATTTGCTTTACTTTGCTTCTTTTTAAGCTAATTAATTATTTATTCATGTTTTCTAACCCTAGCTCCCTTTTTTTCCTTTTTAACTGTTCCTATCTATTTGTTGCTGTGCAGCACTTTGGTGCAACTTGCTTGATGGAAACAAAGCTGGCATGGTTTGATTTTGGACTTTGCTGCCAGTGCAAGCTCGATATCTTGTCTTATGTTGTAGTTATTACGACAAGACATGTTCATAAAGCTGAGACATGGGGATGTTTCTCACAGTGAAGCCTTACCTTCACATGTAGGACAGCATTGGTCAGACTTGACAACAGGTTGAGAGCAGCTGGGCATGGGGCATGATATGAGGACACACATCTCCCGCCCAGAGAGGCAGTAGCAGTCACGGCAGCCGTCGTGCCAGCTGTCACCCTCCTCATACCTGCGGCCATTGGAGGTGAGGCAGAAGCTGGGCATGCTGGCTGGGACGGTTGTGCTTGGAACTTGGTCAATTTCTAGAAACACAAATATATGATATATAGAAAGTATGATCTTTTTGCTCTTGAAAGAGCACAAAAAAAAAAACAAGCAGTTCATGTTCTTTTCGCTTGGAGAAAAATGAGTTCTTAATGACAGCCACATAGTTACTTCTACGTCATTTCACTCAGTTAGACACTGCCTTGAGTATTAGATTGTTCAAATGCACGCAGAGACCTTGTTAAGAGCAAGAAATTGTCAAGTTGTCACAACACTGCTTTTAAAGTTTTAAATGATCCGGAGCACAGCTTGAACTCTGTGAACTGTCGAACTTAGGCAGATGCTTACAGGACTATTCATTTAGATTTTAGGTCTGAAAAGCACAGATAAATTTAAATGGACTTCCAAAAATGTTTTCTCTTTCCTTTACATTTTCCCAAATCTAAAACAGAAGCTCATTCAGAATTTTTAACTCAAGTAAACAGAGGATTATTTACAGAAGGTGTTGTCGAGTTTTTGTTTGTGTTTGTAGAAAGGAACCCAGGTGTACCGCTGCACCCACTATCCGAGAAAACCAGGAGATTAAATATTTGTAATATGCCTAAATTGGAAAAATAAACGCATAGCATGAAATGTGATCCAGCATCAATGTGGCACCTGAAAATAATTTCGAAATTCAAGGTTTGAGGTAATTCTTAGCAACTGCAGTTACACAAACATGCACTGGAGAAAACTAAACACTTAACAGGAAAACTTTTCATCTCACTGGGGAGGAGCAAAAGGTCACAGAACCAAAAAATCTCCCATAGGATCAAAGCTGTATTCTCCTGTTTTTAAGCTTTTAACTCCAGGATTGTTTAGTGCTAATGTTCAGATTTGCTATAGGAGTTTACTTCACTTATCTCATATTCATGTTGATCTTAAGGTAAATGAGACGGTTTTAGCAGAGAGACTACTAATCAAATATCCCTACATCTACATTTGCCTTTAAAAGACCCAGTAATTTATCTTATTTAAATAAATCGTCGGTTGAATGAAAACAACCTAGATGCAGTATAACCCAGAAAGCTAAATATACGATGACTCCAAGTTAGATTATTGTGCATTTCAGTTATAATTTCTGGTGAGCTAAAACTTGGAGATGTCCCGTTTTCACCAGTGCTGAGATTAGATTCGGTACTTAATAGTTACTTTGATACCTTTGCACATGCAGATGTTGCAGCCCTTCTTGTTCTGTCGATACCCATTGCTACAGTACTTGTCGCAGGTGAAGGGAGGACATTTCACACAACGACACATTTCACAGCCATGTTTGTTCCTCCTGCAGGATGAGACACACATTGAAGCACGCGTAATGTAAAAGTCTGTTATTGCAATGGCAAATTAGCTATGAAGTCCCACATAATCGTTTCAAAGACTGGATTTCTTCAAGATCTGTGAAGAAACATGGTCTTGTGACACATTGAAAGAAGTATTCTAAAGTCACGAACAATCAACATCTGGACCGGTTTTTCTTTCTTTATACTGGTTTCTTTGAAGAATGTCAAATAAAAGTCAACATGCGAGTTGCTTGTGGTTTGAATATCATACCAATCCTAAAGACTCTGAAAGGGGCACTTTAAAGCCAATTCAGATGCTTTCAATTCTGCCTGTTGCCATCTTTATTGCCCCAGAATCTCCAGTTGGTAAATAAAAGTGTTTGTGAGCAGTGGACTGGTAAGAGTTAGGGTAGATTTTCAAACATTGTTGTTGACGTTACAGAAAAAGATGGTGGAAGAAGGGGGCTTCCGATGGCCAACCTGATAATAGACAGTTTTACTTGAGTGGAAAAGAAAGAAACTTGGGCGGAAAGTTATAAGTATAGATTTCATGCAGAGAGAGAAGCAGAATGAAATGCAGAAGCTGGAAACAGGACAGATGGATTCAATTATCTGCCCAATAAACATGGATGGGTTACAGCTTGATGAACTGTCAAATCACAGATAAAAGAATAAACCGTATCCACACATTTACCATTCACTCAGCTTCCCTCTTTGACTTTCTCTCCAGTTAAGCTATGATTTTTATTATTTCGGTTCTTATGCTACTTCATTAAACCCAAATAATCACACCATTAATCTTCGTCTGCCGAAGTCAAACAGACTCCAAAATCTATAATGCACTGCATAAAGTGGATGCAAATCTCAGTTTCAGCAAACTGAAGACTCGATTTATGCTGAAACAGCAACAAGAGTGATAGAAACAACACTGTGAGTGGCCAGCCAGCGCCTCTCTGTACAAATACTGAGAGAGTGTGTGGGGCAACCTTATGGCAAGGCTTTGTTTAAAGATGTCATGTGGAATGCAAAGCAAGGCTTTGGGCTCCAGAGGGGATAGAGGTTCTTGGGGAGACACGGGGGGCCTTGTTATTAGACTGCTGGCTCAGCAGAATTTCTATTGTAATGTCTGGAAAAAAGCCGTTCAAAGTCTGTGTTCACAATGTGGATATTTTTAACTAAGAAGGATAAATCTGATTCGACTTTGTGGATGTTCTCTGCATAACTATTCACAAATCTAAAAGTTTTTTTTTATTTTTTTAATCACATTACTGCCACAAGCTTCAATGTAACTTATTGGACGTTCTTATGACAAACAGAAATTAGTGCACAACTTTGAAGTGAAAATAAATGGATACATAACTTGTTTTCGCCAAAAGAAACACAATGAGTCAAATTTGTGTTAGTCTATCATCATATGAAAAAGTTCATAAGGTACAAAAACAGGCTGGTGCAAAGAACTTTATATAAACTGGTAATTCTAGAGGAGATTCTTCAAAACACACCTAATCCATTTTCCAGGGTTTGTTTTTCTCCTAGTTTGGATTTGAACACCAAAAAACTCACAGGATGTCATCAAGTGATCATTATAACTTGGTTTTTGTTTTGCTTCGTGGTAGCTACAATCAGGAGTGCGAGAGGACAAATCTGCACTGTGAGACACACAGGCTCTCAGAGGATTTCAGACTTCTAAGGCAAGACACAAACAGCTGCTTAGGAAGGATAAAACAAAGACTTCCTGCTCTTCTTTCTGCCCCCACAGGATCCTTCTCTATACTTTCTTCCTTTCTTTGCAACTATATTAGGCCTGTCTTCAGCCATAGCTCCCGGATGCAAGGCTGTATATATTTCTTGCGGCTGTCTTTGGTCCTGATGCAGTTTTGATCGTTGCTTTGGGACAGGATGATGATTTATGAAATGGGACTAGTGCCTGGGGACTAAGCATTCTGGCACAGAGCGCTCCCAGATGTTTGATTGGGCTAAATGGGATTAGGAGGGGAACGAGTTGCAGGGAGCTGAAAGGCTAACGTGGACCCCACAGAAACTTAATCGCACTCAAAAAGAGAGACATTCATTCACAGATTCAGAATCCTGGGAATGGCCACCAAGGTAGATGGGTGCTTTGATCGTGGATGCCAAATAGCTGCTGACATACTGACTAATGAGCAAGCACAGGCTGCAAGGTAATGCTCGATAAGATTCAATAAGCACTCAGCTGATTATATAAACACAGCAATTTACTGTGCACACAAGAGGTGACAGGTCTAAAACACATAAAGCACTTGATTAACATGGTTCTTAAAGAAATTGATGAAGTCCTCTCCCGGGCCCGGACAAAGAAAATCTAAACTTCTGAAGTTCAAAACGCTTAAGTCTTTTTGCTTTTCGTATGAGTTTTAGTTAGAATACTGGACTTCTGTGTAACACTGTGACTTAGGATCCTTTCCATTCATTTTCTGTCAACTTCTTGTGCTTGACAATAAGGCCTGCTTGGAGTGACTCCCCCTCAGTTAATCTGAATGACATATTATGCAAAAACAAAACAAAACTATAATTTAGTTTGATTTAGTTAAAAGTTATTCTATATGACTTACAAATTGCTAATATTATCTAATTAATAATCTAACAAATGTATTACATACAATTTATATGCCTCCGATTTTAAGAATTTAGATAATGTCTACATGTTTATATATGAATAAATTAGGATTAAGTTAAAACTGATTCAGTCAGCTGGATAAATCTGGCTCATTAACGCAATGCAGGCACCGACTTAATCAGTAAAATATGCAACAAAATCGTTTCTCATTTAATCAAGAGAAAGCACAGCAGTCAACATTTTAGCTGCATAAAGTGCTTTCAGCAGATTAAAAGTTGCAGCAGCTTAGTCTTTATTAGCAGCTCATTAGTAGTTATCAGTTGTCAAAACAGTTGCGTAAAGTGCTTCTGGCAGATACAAACTGATGCGTCATCTTGTCAAAGTTTTCAAAGCAATACATAACCACAAAATAGTGAAGGTGCAAAAACAACCTGCAGAGTCAACAGAAACAGATGACATTAAACAGGCTGAAACCACGGGCCTGTTTAAACAGATGTTTAGACAGATGAGAATAGCTGGATTTGAGTGATGAGAAACCCATTGGGTCATCGGGTGAACATACACATATCCATAAGGGCAGGTCTTTGTGCAGGTCAGGGTTCGGCACTTGGGAGTGGGGATGCTGCACTCACACACCTCGCAGCCCAAATCATCCTTCTCATATCCCGTCGGACATTGCAGAGGACAGTACTTTCCCAAGTCAGGACAGGAGTCATCTGAAAGAGTTGAGTTAGGAAGGTCATCTTATAAAGCTTTAGAAAAGCAAAGACATAGTGTGCTATTTGGTTGTGCACACGAAGATTCCGCTGACAAAGCATTTTGTCAGAGGAATCTGACAAAATGGAGTCAGAGCATTGATCATTTTCAGCAAGAAAATGATCAATGTCTATATCAGATGTTTATTACACTAAAATCAATTCCCTGAGATTTCAAACCAAAGGTAAAACTTACTGTTGAGACACTGGCAGAGGAGGCACCCATTGTGGTCCTGTTGGAAGCCATAGGGGCATTCATTCCCTGAAAGGGAGCAATTTTCCAATGGTGGACACAGCAAAGGGCTAACTGTTTCATAGGATGGCTCTGCAAAATGAAAGAACAGTGACAGACGTAGCATTATGACATAAAAATATAACTTTATCAAACGTAAATGAGCATTTGTTTAAACCCCCTCTGGTGCAACGTCTAATCTTTCTTTCCATCTGTGATAGCTACCTATTTGCACATTTACACTGCTCTAAACAGCAATTACAGATAACTGCAGAGCAATTACACTGCACTAAGGTAGGTTACACTCCAAGATGGGATGGGATGTCTGTGTGTTGCTTAGTAGCCTCCCATTAATAAGTTTAATGTGTCTGGCACACGCAGAAGCTTCAGTCTGCCAGTTTAGAGGAAAAAAAGCATCCCGGGGGGCTTAATGCAAATTCACGCATGGCTCCAGACTGCCTTGTGTTTGGGCCAACTTTACTGTAAATCTGCATTATAAATAAGAATAGAACAACTAAACCGTTCTTGGGACATTCTGCGGGAGGAGTGGCTCGTCGAGCTGTAACTAATTTTATGAAGAAAGAAAAGATCAAGCTCAATTATGCAGCCTCCTGCTTTGAAAGCATGCCGTAACCTCATCCACACAGGTGGGTCTCATTTTGGTGGGCAAGGGCAATAAAGAAATACAAAGAACCCTACAGCTTGAAGAATGCACTATGGCCTCCCCTTTAATGAGCCCATGCCGATATATTCTTTGTAGTAAAGCTGCAGGGCCACAAGAGCCTTACCCGTGCGGTATGTGGGTTAATGTGTAGCCCAGAGAATTTGGCTGTGTATTAAACTTAATAAATACGACGGGATGCTTGGTTGGAAAGCCCTCCGATACCTTCGCAGAAGGGACAGCACTCTCCAGGGATCTTTACAGGGTTCTGGCAACTCTGTTTGCAGGCCATGGCTGTACAGTGTGGATCCCCATCCACACACTGACAGAATGTGCAGTCGTCTTCTTTCCACTGTTCCTCGTGGGTTCGGAGTTTGTTATTCACCCAGCAGCTAGCCTTAGTGCTGTCCATCGACATCAACTCAACATCTGAGAAAGAAAAATGCACATCCGCTATGCAATTCTGGTACAAAAGTAAAGGAAGAAAGGAACATTTTATGTACTTCTGTTTTGTGAATCTGTGTTTATAGTTTACTTGGGTGTCAAAATAAAACCGTTTTCAGAGTTGATTCCCCGTCCTCGTCTGCAGCTGAGGCAGACAGTAAGAAGCAGGATATCCCGCCTGGGAGTCAATAAGATACTGAGACTTTCTTTTGAACAAGAGCCAGCGACAAAACACTTTTGAATCTGGGAAATATAAACAAGAGCTTAAATGTTTGCGGCACATTTGTTATTACAAGTAAGATTTTCTAAAGTGCAACATAGGCAGGCTTTAAAGTTTCTCAATATCTAGTCCCAGCAGAATCCACTCTAGTTTTTGGCAAATACTACAACTTCTTTGTTCAAATCTTAGCTTTGAATCCCCAAGGTCCCTGGTCAAAGGGCAAGCCAGACTTCTAATATATCAATTTTCTCTCTGAAGAAAAGAAAGTTCTTTTATAGATTTATTCATTAGCCTTGAGTAGAAGCCATAAAGTTTTGTGACAGTTTTAAAGTGAACCTGATGAGTTATTCTGCTCACTTTTAGGTAATGGATGACAGTGAAGGCAAGCTCTTAACCTTGTTTTTATCTGCCATTTTTAAACATCTTAGACACAATCTTAATATATGTAAATCTAAAACCATGGATCTTTCTTTTTTTTTAATGAAAATAAAAGTTTAATGTGTGAGTCTGAAAGACATAAAGGTAGCAGTTCACAGTGTACAAGAGCAATACTGAAATTTCGATTGCTAAAATCCCATTCAGTAGACTGAGATTGGCCTAAACTGATTTTTATTCACTCAGTGTATGCCTTCATAAACTGTACCAGTTCTGCTTTAACAAAATATTGATGTTTATTATTGCACTGAAAGCAAATGAAGTCAGAAGAATTGTTGGAATGTGTCTGTGGTTCATTCAACTTTTGAGACAGCAAGAGATATATATAAAAAAACAAAAACCTGCAATCTTGGTGTTTGATCAAACTGATGTTTTAGTCATGTTAGCATCGCTAACCATCCATCTATTGTCTATACTTGTTTATCCTTGC
The DNA here is from genome assembly GCF_051168715.1 of Poecilia mexicana. Lineage (NCBI taxonomy): Eukaryota > Metazoa > Chordata > Actinopteri > Cyprinodontiformes > Poeciliidae > Poecilia > Poecilia mexicana. The sequence goes on along the minus strand of NW_028263391.1, from coordinate 16,887,712 downwards.
ACGGTTGCGGCAGGGGATATGGGTGCTGGTACCTTTCTCCAGTTGTTACTGGGCTAGAGAGGGGGATACACTCTGCACAGGTTGCCAGTCTATCACAGGGCCAAAGGAAAAACAACCCTGCACACACACAATCACTCCTACGGGCAAGTTAGAGACACCAATTATCCTACTTCGTGTATTTTTTAGGCCCAGACAGAATCAAGGCCTGTAACAGAAGCCTGAGCAAATTCAATGTAAAAAAGGCCCCAGGCCAGGACTCAAATTCAGCATCTTCTTACGGAAAGGCAGCAAAGCTATACCAACTGCTAATAACACCACAAGCCATGCTAACTTCTAAAATAAGACAGTTTAAAATGTCAACTCTATAATAAATTGCTCTTCATTTTAAATATTATTGAAACTCTGTTTTACATCGTCTAATCTCTCACAGACTTTGGCTACTAACAATTGGATTTTTACTTCTAAGTCATACAGCAAGTGTGTTCAAAGTGCGGCCTTCGGGCCATTTATGGCTCGCTGTAAAACCTGGGGTGCCCCACATCCTTCCATTAGAATGGAGCAAATCTGGCATACATTTACACTTTTTCATATTTTAGGGCAACATATTTTATAAATAACATCTTCTTAAAAAATATTAGGTGCAAAAAAATAGATTCCCATTAATTATGGAGCAACTAAAGCCACAAACATCAACCTAGATTTTCTCAAAAGCAAATCTCACTTTTCAAATGAGACATTTTTTTAGTATGATATTGAGCAGATTAAAGAAAAAGTACACTTTTGCTTTAATAATGTTATAAAAATATGCAAATATTTGTGGCCCCCACATGCTTTGCGCCTCATGGCAAAAAAGTTTGGAGATCACTGTCAAACAGGGTGTTCTAAAAGAGCATTGTGTGATTGATCAAAGGTTTTTGTTTATTTAAGCATTGATAGCCTTTATTTGAATTGAAGTCAAATTGATTTTCTGTTAGAACAGCATTCAAATCATCCAAAAGACTCCACATTTCAAGGTGATCCTCCAACGCTCCAACTCTTTGCCTTTTATCCTTTCTCATGCATTTGATTAACTGTAGGTATGCTGGCAGAGGCCAGCGTTGGCTGCAATATCCATCCACAGGCTCCTGACTGACTATAATGTGGTTGCCAGATGCACCGCAAGACCTTTTCTTTTCCAAAGCCAAATTGACATAGCAAAGCTGCCTACCTGGCTTTGAGCGCATGCCTCACAAATTAGAAATAAAACCGATCTTGCAAATCATTGCTTACTAAAAGACTTATTGAATCCCTGGCTGGCTGTTCTTATGTGCCACATATGTCAAGAACTATGACAGGTGAGTGCATGAGGGAGTTATTAAGATAAACTCGCACAGGGTGAGTTACAAGACAAGGAATTATCATATTCAGAGATTGGCTAGTATAATATTCTAGTTAAAAAAATATCTGTAGCTAAAGGATTTCAGAGAAAATGCTGTTGAAACTTTTATGTGCCAGTGGCTTGCAACAACTTAAACATAGAAATTAAAATTCAAAAGAAGATAATGAGCATGGCTAAAGCAGTGTTAGGAAAGAGATCTGAAAGATCAATAGTAGCTAAAATAGCAAATAGCAAAAATAGTAGCTTATGTTCTTTAAAAGTATTTACAGTTTAGTCTCTTGTGTAACTTTCTGAACTTGGTCATAAGGTTTAACAGGGCAAAGCAAAAAAGATGTGAAAGAAAATTGGAAAAGTAGTGCTCTAAGAAGTGGGCATCTGTGTCATAATTTTATTTATCTGTAGATGTCCAGTTTACGTGGATACATCACTAACAGAAATTGCTCTACAAAATATCAGTTTTTCAGATTAAAAAAAAATCAACATTTGTTTACCACTGTAATTCTGTTTTTCAAAGTTTGCTATTTTGCAAAGCCTTTTTGAAAGTCTCAGGGTTTGTTCTCACTAAAAACTGAAGGTGAATTAGTGGTGCAAACAGAGCAAAAAAATCAGCATTTTTCAAAAATGCCAACGTTAATTTAGAAAAGGGCCTTGGGCTCGCTCATTAGAATAATGTGATGATTCAGCAAAAATCTCGAATGAAATTGACACATTTCAGTGAAAGAATGTGTACCTATGCAAACGGGGCAGCACTCGCCCTCTGGAATGTAGAACTTTTCACAGTCCAGCTCACCACACTCGGCTTTGGAGCAGAAGGAGATTCCTCCGCGGCACTGACACAGCCAGCAGGGGTCCATGCGGTACACCTCTCCTTCTGAGAACTTTTTGCCATTGAAGACGCAATTTGGAGAGACTGTGAAGACAAAAATAGAGTTAGTATTAAACTAAATTTTATGTAGGATGGACAATTATCAGCACACTGGGGCTTGGGAGTAAGTACACAATACTTTGTCCTTCATGTTTAAGTCCAACTCATGACCACATTAGAAAAGGAGTACAGTTATCAGCAACCTCTTCTTCATCAGTGAAAGGTTGTCACAACTGTGCATGAAAACAACCTATTCCTAAATAAATTATCTTGTATTATTGATTGAATTGTGCAACCCAGCACTCGCAAACCAGGTGAACTCAATCAGCGCCTTGGCCTGAATTTCTCCAACAGAATTCAAGCATTTAGAGCCTCTTCAAGAGGCATTCTGTAACACAATTATCCTGAATTAATTCAATTTTAGAAACCTGAATTCAGTTTCTCTACATGGTCAACAGGTGCTGATGTGTCTATCAAAATTACATCTTACGCAACATGGTATGTTTAAATCAATACACAGGCATGCTGCATTAAATTAGAATGTGGTTATTCCACTAATTCAATTTGAAAATTAATTACAGAAAGAGTGTTTATTTCTGTTACAGTTAATGGTTATGGCTTTTAGCTGACGGAAACCTTTCAGTTTCTCGCAAAATTTCAATATTACACAAGACCAATGGCTCTTTCCATTGGTCTTGCGTTGTCTTTAACCTTCCTCTAGACAATATCCCATACGTTTTCTAGTCAGTGGAGCTCAGTGTTACCAAGATCATTACACATTTTGGTATGTTTGGCAGTGTGGTCAAGTAAAATGTCCAGCTGGAAAGTAAAAGCGGCATCTAAATAAAGTTTGGAGAAACCTAACACTAGATCACAGGCAACTTGAGCTCTTTTTTTAGATCATCATTTTCAATCCACAAGCTACGTATGTTCTTTACACCTTGCAATCAGCTGAAAGGTCCTGACATGAAGTTGATCCTCCGATATTGTATCTTTGAATACACCTGGGGAGTAAGTCCTTAAGACTATGAAGTGGTTGACCAAGTCTGCATTGAGAAAAAGTTATGATCAAGCAATCTAATACAGGACAAAATCGCCAGCAAAGTCATGAACTTTGAAGACCAAGCAACAATCTGGTCTCTGGTTCTAGAATGGCTTGTTAAAACAAATGTAGCAATTCTAGCCCCTCTCCTATATAGGAGGGTTGCTTCATGGTCCTTTCAAAGCAGAAGATATGCATGTTGCTTGTGTACATTTTTCTAAGTAACTGTTTCCTCACAATTACTTTCCGTTAAGATGCTTAACAGCCATCTTTCTTTAACAATAACCTTTGTGTTACACCCTTCTTGAGTAAGGGTCAATCACTATCTGCTGGATAACTGGTTTCTTTGGATAGTGTAGATCAAAACATACAATCTCTAGATTAATATCCTTTTAATGATGATATAAAATAACTCACCATTGGAATTAACAGAAACTAATATCTATCTCTCAGTGTGCAGTGAGTTTTGACTAGAATTACCAAATTTCACTTTTTGAAGATACTTTCATTTATTGAGATGCACACGCATGTGAGAAAGTGTTACAGAAGACAACTTACTGTCTTAAGGTAACGTTTCTTGAGCCGATGTGGGAGTCTTTTGTAGTCATAAATGAGATCAGAGGTCATGCCTGCATCTGTACGCCATACCTTTAGGCGGAGACTCAAAAGCCTCCGCGCCAAATGACCCCATGCCTCCCGACAACCAGCACTGCGCTCCTAATACGAAGCAGGTGGGAGTTGAAAGTAAAGCAGGGGATTTGTTGATCTTTTATTACTCTCCTTGTCCATTTTTCACCCTTCTCTCCCCTTTCATTCTCCGTTCCTTTTATCCCACTTATGTGTGCATCAGAACCGACCAGAGAAAATGCAATAAGTGCTTCAGCCCGGCTAAATCAAAAGGGAAGGCAATGGCTTTTTTACGCTCAGAGAAGCAATAGGAAGTCACTTTAAGGGGACGCTCACATGTGATTTCCTGAGCTTTTGTTAATGGTAATCCCTTAAACAACATGTGGAGCAGAGTTTAAATTCCAGTCATGCTTTATGACGTTCATTCTTCAATAAACTGATAAGAGGATTTGATGTGGACATAGATGGACGAAAACAATGAGCAGAAGCCTATCTAAAACTGTGACAGTGCTGAGACCAAAACATTGTGTTTTCTAAAAAAAAAAAATGAATAATGGATGGGAAATTTAACTTCTATCTTTAATGCATCTCAAAATCTTTTGAGGACAGCTGTTGGCTGCATGCTCAAAACAAGATCAAGTCTTCCATGATGATCTCAGCCTTATTGCTTAACATCAGCATGAATCTTATTATCATGTGCAATGTGAGTAAAGTCTGACATCATGGGACGTTTTCTGCGAATGTGCCAACCAGAGTGTTAAGAAACAGCAGTTAAACAGGATCATCTGTGACATCATGTTATTGATCCAGAACAGTGTTGGAAGTTGTAGAGACTACAATAGTTGTTCAGTCAGTAGAAGAATACCTTCCATTGTTTATGGAAGCCAAAATGCACTAAGTGCATTTGGTAATTGCACACACTCATCCTAGTTAAAAATGAGCCCCTTGCCCCAGCCATGGAAACAATCCAATCGTTCCAGACCACTAACGGAAATACAATACAGGGTGTGCTAAAATGTCTTTCATTGGAGGATGGTGTCTCAAGTGATTTAGACATGCTGTGTCAATGTTGCTTCAGAAAATTTACAGAGGGGGACTCTGTCTGTGCTTTTGTCCACTTCCCTTTCTGTGGAGCTTTCTGACACTGCAGGCAATCATGCAGGGCCTAACGGACAGTAGACGCAACACAAAAGGCATCAAGCCCCAGGTCCAAAAAGCAGCGGACACTTGTTATCAAAACACTGATCCTGTGGCCCCCACGGCTGCCATTCAGCCCCCGCCGGCATGCCGGACTCGATTACCCTCCCCACTGGCAGACTGGAGCACATAAAAAGCATTCCCATCAATGAACTGTTGAACCTTTTCCCCTCTGGATGTGTGACCAGACAGGAACCCTTTGACACTGCACTCCTGTTCAGAAAATTCATAGCCTAAGCACTTTTCTGGTCACCAGGCTTGTTAAGTCTATTAATTCCAGGACACGGCACACATTTATACATCTGGATGGGCCAGAATGGGAACTTGTTCTGTTGGTAAAACACTAAATATTTGTTGGGCGGGCAGAGTAAACAGGCCAGTACTGCAGGTCCCCTCCCTGCTGGAGCTCCTGATTACCTATATGCTCTACAAAACTCAAGATTTGAGAAACTGTAGTTTTCTTTCCCCCCTGTTGCTGTATCATTTTCCCTCTTATATGTCCCATCTCTTTAGGCTATTTGGAAAAATTCCCAGTCTCTAAAGTAATGGGTCAGATTTTTGAAGTGAGTTTTTGTCAAAAGTTTAGGAGGAGATAATATTGCTTCCCGGGGTCTCCATTCAGCATAAATGTGCAAATGTCATTTTGTGAACTTTTGTCACATTTGCATTGACTGTTTATTCACAAAGAATCTGATTATTTGTCTAATACAAGAAGTAGGGGTGGGAGGTGGTGTATCACTTAAGACCTCCCTGTGTGAGACATACTGACAACATAACATGTACAACACCAAAGATGCACAGTTGGGGTTAGTAAAGTGTAAAAACCCAAAAAAAAAAATAAAAAAAAAATACTGTCTTAGTATTTTCCTTTTCACATCAACCTGCTTTTAAGGCAGCAAAATAAAAAAATCCTTTGTGCTCAAACTCACAAGCTGTGCATGTCTTTAACAACCAACTTTGGTTCTGTTCAACCACAGAGTTTTATTTAGTGTTATTCAGTTTTCAGTGCAACCTCATAGGGGGTGGGGAGAGTCGATTGTGGTCTGCTTTGCACGTTATTCAGAACTATCTATTTAGAAGACATTAAAAGAAAATTTAAATTACAACTGAAAAAAAAAGTGATTTCTCATCAATATAGCAAAGCAGATTTTCCGATTAATGATCCAAAAGGGGGAAACACCAAGATCTCTCTAAATTTCTTAAAACCAACATTGCTGTTTTCCTTCTTTTGCACATGATATGACTCCCTTTTTTCTGCATATACACAGTCAACAAGCACAAAACAATCTGGACTACACAGTGATGTCCACTGAGACTCCAAGTGGACCCAAGTGGACCACTACAGAGAGCAAAATGAATGTCACATACAGGCTTTGTTCTCCAGCAATTTCTGTTCTTAGAATGCGTTTCTAACAGAAGGACTATTGCCGACACGCTGCCTCCCCTTTTGATATTTGAGTGGTGGAAGTCCAGTTTATTCTTTTCCCCGGTCGTTAGTTTAAAATACCCAGTATAATCTAGGTTGTACGAAATGAACATGAAAAATGAGCTATCTACAGCTGGTAAGGTACTGGCTACTTATACTCTTCTAACAGAATCTTACTTAGAAAATCCTGAACTATTTCTTATAAACTCTGGGGGGAAATTGACTCAGCACTCCTAACAGTTCCAATCTAATCAGCAACTTTCCTTTTTACTATTCAGCAGGGGAAAGCCTCATGCAGGGGGAAATAATTACCTCCAGATCAATGAAGTACCTCCCACCAACTGTGCAACTGCTTCTGTGAAGGAGAGCAATCAAAGTGTGTGGTATGTACTTCAGTGGAATTACCTTTCTGGCACTCAAATATGTCACAGCAGTCTCCTGGCCGACCGCTAGCCTGACTGATCAGAACAGCGTGCTGGCCGCTTGGACAGTGGGTTTTGTTGCAGGCACGGAAATCACATGTGCACTGGGGCGGCATGGAGGGGCAGCACCCTGCAGGGGGCGTGTAGCTCTTGGTCAAGACTGACCCTTTGGGGCAAGAGGGCAGCTGCAGGGCAGGACATGTCACCCCAGCACACCTCAGCTCCTCTGAAAAACAAAAACAAACAAAAAAAAAAAACATGACTTATGTTAACATTATAAATGTGTATATTACCATTTTCTGGAGCTCTGGGCTCTGACAGTGCAAACACTGTTCTCGCAGAGGAAAAGGAGGAGACTGCTTCCACCATGTGAGAGTGCAAATCTGCGAGACAGCTGGCTGCTTGCAGTGTCAGTTGAGTCACTTTAGAAAGGTGCTGCTGCAGAACTCTGCACGCAGTCATCAGATCCTCACTTCAGTCCATGGCGACTTTTACTGCAACCTGTCAGGAAAGTGAGAGCACAGGCAGCTCTCTCTGGACATGACACGGCTCCCCACAGATCCTGTCGACGCGACTCTGATCCCGCGCTCCCTGGCTCGTATTGCCCACAATCCAAACAGCTTCTCATGCTCTAAAACCCAGTCATTAATAGTGGCCAACCTTGAACAGAGCTTTGCTTCATAGCAGTTTAAAGACTCTCCTTCACTTAGCATACCAGGCTGCGTTTGTCTATTCATCTGCAGAGACAATATAATGGCTCTGATAGCCCTTTTTGGGGGGTGAGGAGGGGATGTGGTGTACAGCCAATGTGGGCGGGGGGCTCAGTGTATTTTGGAACCTGTTCAGGAAAATAAAAGTAGCACCCTCTTTTTTCAGATATTGCTTGAGAACAGTTTTATGCTTCCAAAACAAGGCATTACTTAACCCGAAGGGACGTGCTTATTTTGGTTCTCTCCGTTACTGTAATGTTACCAGGACAAAGAGAGGTTGAAAGCAGATTGATGCTCCAACTGTAACCAATCAGTCTTTCCTCATTTCCTGTTGCGAATACTGGGAACACGAAAGCCACTTTTGCCACCATGAGCAGTAATTGTGGATAACAATGAGCACAGACCTGCACCTCCAGTGTAAAATAATAATAATAATAATAATAATAATAAAAACATGACATTGACAGAAGAAACATGTGAACAAATGACTGCACTAAGTCAAACCAAACTGTTTATGATTTTGTTATGAGAAATGCTTGACAATCTTTGCATACATCTGGTTTTTGAGGAGAGGAAATTAAACAGGCTCGAGGTTGCGTAACACTGCTTGGGGTTGTGGTTCTGTAAAGTTTCCAGAGTTTTGTTGATGGCCTTCCTAAGACAACAGTGTTTTATGATGTGTCTCAAAAGACAGGTAAGCAGGTGGTTTGCTGCTCTATGCTGCATGCAGCCAAAGAAAACTCAAGTCACTTTCTCTGGCATGTCCTTGAGAAGGACCCTAGAAACTGTATGACTAAGGGTTTCTAAACCTTGAACACATACCTTGTATTTTTATTTTTTTTAAGTGGATCTGTGTAGTTTTATTATTGGTAGTAGTTAATCATTTCAGTAGTTATTAAGTAGTTTTTAATTGCAATTAATTAATCACAAATAATCACAATTTAATCAAAAACCTATACTGACAAAATAAGCCTAACCCTTTTCAATTCAGAAACCATTTTTGCTCCTTCAGTATTAGATGAAAAGTGGTATTATACCCATCCAGCTTCCAAGTGTCTCAGGAACCTCTTATGATTTATCTAACTTCTTTGTAAAAAAATGCAAAGAAGCAGTTTGTGCTGCTCCAACATGTTTTGCATTGAGATGGTATTTTGTGAAAGGTGTGAATGTGTAGTGATTGAATAACCTCTAGTACAGCATTGAATCCCTTCAATTTGACTTGTTTTAAATTTCTCATATGAAACTTTTTAATCTAACTTGTTGAAAAGTCATGTCGAAGAATAATTACTGTCCCGTTCATAAGCATAATCAGTGGGACTTCTTTAGTTTCCACACCATAACTCTCTGTGGTTATGGAAATGTTGAAAAGTCATCAAAGGTGTTTTTCTTGAACACGATGTAAAATTACTTCACTTCTTTTAGCCACATTGTATTACCCTGTGCTCCAAACAGCCGGAGAAATATTCAGTCACTCTGGAATCTCTTTGAAATTACTTTCTAACTATAGAAACGTGAGTAATTTTTAATGTGATTTTGAGACTCAAAACCTTTTCATCCTTTGTTAAATGTCAAAAGCCTTAAATAATAATAATAATAATAATAATAATAATAATAATAATAATAATAATAATAATAATAATAATAAATAGTCTACTCTCCGGCAATGCAGCTACCTGCCTGACCTCAAGTAAAGAGGTCCTTTGATTTGGTGGGTGGAGGGAACTGACGGCTGAAATTGAGAAGAAGCAAAACGCTCAGGTTTTCTGGCTCTGGATGAATACAGCAGGAGTGTGAAGTATCTGTACTGTACTGTTTACTCAAGCAACCTGGGAACAGAGAACAGAGCTACAAAGCTCTCATTGACAAACTCAGCTACTAAATGGTGTCATAGCAAAAGGAGGGAAACCCCCGGAATCAACGTTAGGCTACAACACTTTCCAGGGTTTTTGGCCAATTTTCTAGACTGAAATTAAATAAACTCGGAACTGCTGATTGCCCGGTGTTCTACATAAAAAAAAAAAAAAAAGTCTAACACTGTCCACTGCTGCTCAGTTGAACCACTTTTGCATTAGAAAGAAAACTCCAAGCTTTTTAAAATCCACGGAAAACACTTTCTCTGTATTGTGTGTGACTCAGAGGAGGCTGATTACTCTTTGAATTGCGATAATGGCCGGGGTTAGAGAGCGCTGGGAAAAGCAGCTGGCAGACACGCCATTGTCATTTAAATGAACAGAATTGTATCCTTCTGTGGAAATGCTCCAACTCTTGCATGTCTAATTAATATATATATATATCTTTTAGCTGGAACATTTTTAAACACAATAGGCAGTCACAGAGGTTGGAAAGAGTCAGCAGCAAATGGATTTTGTGCTGCAGCCTTTGTATTCTATCTCAATGCATAAATGGCTGTAATTAGTGAGTCAGCGACCACAGAATGAATCTTTGTAATACAATGGTGGCAATAATCCAACTTGCACAAACATAAATGAATAGATTTTGTATGCTTGATCATTTCTATGTGCATATTAAGCAGCTGTTCCATTTTTTGGGGGGAAAATCTCGAAAGGGTGGAAAGCTATCTTGCAACCACAGATTGATCTCTTATGTAAACACAGTTTGTTTCTGGCATCTCCACAGTCCATTGAAGAAGGAAAAAATCCTTCACTCTAAATGGCTTATTTAGCTTCATGCTGGGTACAAGGAGCTCAGTCTTTTTCTCAAAGCAGAGCAACTCAACCGGGCAGAGGAGGCTCCGTTGACAGCCTGAGTTTACTCATGGAAAAAGTGCACAATGTGAGTTCTGTTCACCTACTGACTTTGGAAACAAATCAATGGAGAACAAAGCCCTCTCAGTCCAGCTGCCTTCCGTGGGTTCCTGGTCTGTCCTCAGGTTTTATAAAGTTGCCCCACAAGGGACACATCGGGCCGTCTCTCAAATTAAGTTGCGGGGGCATGGCCCCATGCCCACCAACGGTTACGACTGAGAAAGTCTGTTTTGTTCAACCTGTACTTTGGTACATGTAAGAGGAAGCTGTCTTGGAGGCATTCAGGGCAAAAGGCAGAGGCAGGGTCATCAGGTAAAAGTTTACTGAAGACTTCAAAGCTCCACTAGAGGCTGGAGGAAACTGGGAGCATGCATCTAGAAGCTGGCATCTCTGCGTTTCTTTCCTTAATGACTCCTGTTGGTGGAAGTTATTTAACCAATAGTAATGTGCCACTCCTAAAGATTGCCACTTCACACCCAGTAAGGTTTCCAGTTTAAATCTCAAAAAGTCCTCTCAGTGCACAGGATCTGCCACAAAGTTTTTCTCTGACTGTTTGAAATTGTACATGTTGGATTAATTTCATGCAAGTATCAATTTTCTACAGACTAGGTTTTGTGCTTTATAAGCTTTATTGTTTCAATGTTGCAATAGATCTTTTTGTCAGTTGTTTGTATAGAGCAGTGAAGTTTAATATAAAACATTTCTGACGTAATGAAGGTGTTTAATAAGAAATACTTCAAGGCCCAATACATATGTTCTTAATGGGGAATAAATCTGAGGATGTTTCTGCTCAGCAACTTAGTTTTCACTTTTGCTCTGTTGTGCTGGTCAAACAATTGCTCATCTCCATATTGCTCCTATTTTGTTGGGTATAGTTGCTCCTGGAGGATTTCTTGATCCCGCACTATAAAACCCGCAAACCGGTGTCCTCATGGACCCAAAGGGCAACATGCAAGCGTTCGAGTGTGACAGTTAAGGGGTTAATAATGGCAGTGTTTTAGGCAACATAGTAAAAGAACCCACTCCCTTAAACAAAATGATCTCATGGTGCTTCCATGTCGACATGACACTGTACTCATGGTAGTGTTTACCTCTTCTTCTCCAAACAGTCCCTTCTCCAGATGTCCTAAACTCTCTATAAGGGACTTTATTTGAGAAAATCCCTCTACCCGGTCCAATTATACTACGAACTGAAAAATATTATTCTGTCCTTGAAGTTTTTCTTGGAGATAAGAGTCTGTACTTCTTGGCACTAGGTCAGCTTTTTTTACTGTGCATGTAGCAACACTTACACCTGCATGCTTCCATTGCTGAGGAGACAGTCTTGGCATTTGCTGAACTTTCTTGGGTGCCCCAAAGCTGTCACAAGAATTAGATGTTTTTTTCGTAGGCATGCCAATTTTGAACTTTACTATAAACTAAATTTGCACTGTGTTGTGCTGTCTCAATTAATGCTTGATGCCTTTCACACTAGCCATTTTCTTAAGTGCCCAGGATCATCTATTGTGATCTATGTCAAACAAAGATGTTCAGAGAGCTGTGTGGGCAAGATACTAACTGCTTGTAATTTTTTAACAGGAAAATAACTGCATGTTTAAGAAGCAGGAACTCCACTACTTTTAACAAAAAAAAAAGAATGAATGAATGGATGGATGGATGGATGGATGGATGAATGAATGAATGAATGAATGAATGAATGAATGAATGAATGAATGAATGAATGAATGAATGAAAAAGACATGAATATTGACATATTCCCATTGATTCACACCTGTGTGTGCCTAGTAGCAGTACATTCAATGCAACGCCATGTAAGGTTGTGTCTGACACAAAATGCATGGGGTAAAGCTTTGGAGCTTTGGCAAGGCTGCTGGAGGGAGTGTAAAGAGCTCAGGGCTGGTCAACCCCAATATTTTTAGGACATACTCCACTATCCAGCCGCCTTCAGGGGGTAAAGCATCAGCCACATTAGAAAGTTTGAATTGTTCTTTTAGTGCAGCATTAAAGTAATAGTTTTTGAAAACAATAGCCCCTTTTGCTGGTCTCCTTGTTAAAATCATATAATAGAACATAAACCGTTGCTCAATGAGGATGCACACAAAGTAAAAGAGAGCCACACGAGAGCAGTCACGTGTTGTTTTTCAGACTAAACCCTTATGTGTCGCAAATGTAGAAAACAACTCTACGAGAGGCCTTGGCTTGCAGACAGCTGTTTGATAAATTGTGGAAGAGGCAGTTATGTGCTGCATGTTTTGGCTATGGGATATTTTTTCCTCGCAGAGAAAAAGGGGAAATAATGACGATAAAAGATTTCGGTCAGAGAGCGACAGGAAATGGTTGAAGTTCAGCTGGGGAACTTTTAAAATGTTGTTGGTTCTGGCTGCAAAATAGAGAGTTCCAGGTAGTGATAAAAGTAGCAAAACTAATAATTGCAAAGATTAATATGAAAGAAAGACTGGAGTTATTGTGGGTTTTCTGGTTGCTCTTTTCAGTTCAAAATTGCATGTATTGGTTAGTGGCTGATAATAAAGTAGATTGACCGAAAGCCTAAAATGGGAGATTTCTTTTTCTCTCAGAAGCCACACAGAAGCGATTCTCCATTTTTTGTATCACTCTAATCTTATACTGTGCCTTTCAAGAGATCCTTCCAAAGTCTTTGTTGATGTAATTGCAAATGTCAACATTTCATTTTGAATTTTATGTTGTAGTTTTTAGTTTTTTGCAAAGAAAAATGTAAAAAAAAAGTAAATCCTTGACATGTATTTCTACTCATACCCCTTCAATCTCATACATGTAAATAAAAGTTTAGCTGTATCAATTTACATATGTTTATTTGCTGACTCATGCGTTTTGCATTAGCTAAATGTGACTGTGCGGCAAAGCTAAAAATGATTAAATGCATTTTTTGACAGATAAATCTCATCGTCTATCTGTGTTTAACCGAAATTCACTAGAAATATTTCTGTTCTGTGAAGGTTTGTTTTGAACAGCAAGAACTACTGCAAACCAAACAAGGATTGCAACTAGGCAGTTTGCATAGCATATAGAGATATACAGATTAAGAAAGTGATGCATTTTTTTCTTCCCATTCCTGTTACACGCTGGTTTGTGCTGGCCTATCGTCTAAAATCTCAATAAAGTGCACTGAAGTGTGAGGTTACAAAATGTGAAGAAGCTTTTTGCAAGGCACATAATTTCGTAGATAAACCCTGGGAAAAGATGAGGCCGCGGCTTCCTCAGACGGCACACAAATAATCAGCACTGAGACGTCTCGTGCCCTCGCCAGCCGGTGTGGGTCTAGCTTGGCCAGTAATAGCTTGGTCACAAAGAGGCTGCAGCCAAGCAGAAATAACAGTCCTTTCACAAGGGCACAGGGAGGCAGGACGGAGGTGGCAGACGTAGGCTAGCGGATTTGTGAGAGCAAGTTCAGTCGGTGCCATGGACATTGCAGTCCACCAAGGCTCTTAAGGGATCTAAGATTTTCATTAACGAAGACTTCACGGATGCAGTAAGGAAAAGGAGGGCGGAACTAATGCCGGACTTAAAAGCAGCGCGTCAAAGAGGGGACATCGCTTACCTACGTTATGATAAGTTGATCACCCATCCACGTACTAGTACCCCTAAATTATCCAACAATGTATGACAGACAGCCAGACATAGCTGACGTTCACTTCTGAAAGAGAAACATGAAACAGATCATGGCCTATGAGGATATAGAGCTACCAGTATTCCAACACAGAAACTATCATCAGCAAGATATTGAAACTGACATTGATCCTGATAACAACTTCTATAATGTCAGCAATGATAGTTGTCACTATTACAGCGATGATCAGTTCAACAACAGCATTAAACCAAAACAAAAGCTGTCAATAATTCACTTTAATAGCAGAAGCCTTTATGCAAATTTTGACAGCATCAAACAATACCTCCAACAACTTTCACAGACCTTCAATGTTATTGCCTTATCAGAAACTTGGCTCAATAGTGATAAGGGCATAGATTTTGAAATAAATGGTTATGAAATGGTTTGTAAGAACAGAGAAAACAAAAATGGAGGGGGAGTAGCTTTATATGTTGACAAGAAGATTAATTATAAGTTGATCGAAACAATGTCAACTGTGATGGACAACATGTTTGAATGTGTGACTATAGAAATACTCGTGGAAAAAAGGAAAAATGTCTTAGTGAGTTGCATTTATAGAGCCCCTGGATCAAACATTGAAGTACTCAACAACTGGATAGAAGAAAAATTTATAACAATTAATCAAAAAATAACATTTTTCTGTGGGGATTTCAATATTGACCTTCTCAATCCAAATAAACATAGAATGACTGAAGAATTTATTAACACCATGTTCAGTTTAAGCCTGTATCCTAAAATCACCAGGCCCAGTCGCATTACATCGCACTGCGCTACCTTAATTGATAATATTTTTACAAATGTGCTGGAAAATAATTTAACTAGTGGAATATTAATGAATGACATAACTGATCACTTACCAGTGTTCATAGTCTACGACTGTAAGTGCAAAACAGACGATCAAAAAATAGAGACGCATTACAGACGGGTTACGTCTGAAGAGACACTAAAAGCTCTACAAGCTGAGTTGTTGGCCTACGATTGGAGATTAATATATAAAATGAATGATGTGAATTTAGCATATGAAGAATTTTTAAAAACATTTAAAATATTATATAACAAGCACTGCCCAATCAAACAATATAACAGGAAAAGCAATCAAAAAAATGAACAGTGGATCACAAAAGGAATACAAAAGGCATGTAAAAAGAAAAACAAACTTTATAGAGAATTTCTAAAACATAGAACGTCTGAATCAGAAAACAAATATAAGAAATATAAAAATAAGTTAACTAATATTATAAAAACATGTAAAAAGGACTATTATCATAAATTACTGGATAGGAATAAAAACAACATTAAGGAAACATGGAATATTTTAAATAGAGTTATTAGAAAATCTAACAATAACAACTATCCAGACTATTTTATAGATAATGAACAGAATATTACTGATTTGAAAAGTGTCGTCAATAATTTCAATAGATTTTTTGTTAATATAGGACCTCAATTAGCAGAAAAAATACCGACTACAAAAACTGCAACTCAGCAATATCTAATTGAGAATAATCCCAGCTCCTTATATCTCAACCCTGTACTAGAAGAAGAAATCATAAACATTGTGAATAACTGTAAAAATAAGACTTCCACTGACTGTGATGATCTGGACATGAAAACTATTAAAATAGTAATTAAAGGAATCTCTAAACCACTAACTTATATTTGCAATTTATCATTTCAAACAGGATTATTTCCCAACAAAATGAAAATAGCTAAGGTCAAACCAATGTATAAAACTGGCAACAAACACCTCTTCACTAACTACAGGCCTGTCTCTCTTCTCCCACAATTTTCTAAAATCCTGGAAAAACTCTTTAAGAAAAGACTGGAACAATTCATAGAAAAACATTCGCTACTTATTAGCAGTCAATATGGATTCAGAGCAAACCGGTCAACATCGCTGGCCGTAACTGACTTAATAGAAGAAATAACCAACGCAACAGATAGTAAGAAACTGGCAGTAGGGATATTTATAGATCTAAAGAAAGCTTTTGATACAATAAATCATGAAATCTTACTTAAAAAATTAGAACGCTATGGAATTAGGGGAGTAGTTTCTGACTGGATGAGGAGTTATTTAAAGAGCCGGAAACAATTTGTGAAATTGGGAGATGTGGAATCTGATTGGCAGGAGACTGTCTGTGGAGTACCACAAGGATCAGTATTGGGACCAGTTTTATTTAATCTTTATATAAATGATATCAGTAAAGTGTCCAATGTATTAAAATTTATCTTATTCGCTGATGACACAAATATTCTAGCCTCTGGCGACAATTTAGAGCATCTTCTCTCAACAGTCACTTCAGAGATTAGTAAGTTAAAGATATGGTTTGACCATAACAAATTATCCCTAAATTTGGACAAGACGAAAATCATGGTCTTTGGGAACTGTTATAAAAATACTGAAATCCAAGTTCAAATAGAGGACGTAACTCTACAAAGGGTTTTTGCTAATAAGTTCCTCGGTCTAATAATAGATGACAAAATCAGTTGGAAACCTCATATTAAACATTTACAGAGTAAACTCAGTAGAAGTATATCCATATTGGCTAGAGCTAGACATGTATTGAATGCTAAATCACTTCATATTCTATATAACTCTCTGATTTTACCATATCTATCATATTGCTGTGAAGTGTGGGGAGTTAATTACAAGAGCTCTTTACATCCGGTAACCGTCCTACAGAAACGAGCCATTAGAATCATCCATAATGTCGGTTATTATGAGCATACAAACCCACTCTTCATAAAATCCAGAATTCTCAAATTTGACGAGCTTGTAGAATTTAAAATGGCTCAATTTATGTTCAAAGTATCTAAAAAGTTGTTACCTGAGCACATACAGAGCACGTTTTCTGAAAGAGAAGGGGGGTATAACTTAAGGGGTCACTCAAACTTCAAGATCCGCAATTTTAGAACAACAAGAAAAAGCTTCTGTATTTCAATTAAAGGTGTAAAGTTATGGAACAAGTTACATGAAGATTTAAAACAAAGCAATAGTTTAACACAATTCAAAAGAAAGTACAAAGAGGTAATTTTCAATAGATACACATATGGGTGACAGAAAGCAATAAGGTGTGTATTGCAGATAACTTGGTGTAAGGGTTTAGAAAGACAAACCAGCATAAAATGGGAAAATGTATAGGTAAATATTAGTAACTGTTACTTCTGACTGCCACTTTGATTGTGATTTTTTTAATGACAGTAGGACTCTAAAGTTTCAAGTGTTTAGGGGGTAGGAGTTTATAAGTTCTCACTTCTTCCTACCCCATTTTGAGCATGATATGTTAACTGAAACAAAAAAATCTGTATTTTCTCTTCTTTCTTATGCACTTCTTGTTACTGTGCACTATTTTATTTTTATATTTGTATCATGTTCGAATAAAATTTCATTTCATTTCATTTCATTTCATTTCAGTGGGCGCCACTTCCCCGACTGATGAATCACATGTGAACTACCAGATGTCTGGGAGGCCCATTGCCCGATTTCACCCACTTTTTGGGCAACACTTCTAATGACAAAGCAGAGGGAGTGACTGCTTCTATTGTTTACATCTACCACTACTGTGATTATATATTAGCATCAAGTGATGTTGAAATGTTGCATGAATAAACAGAACATTCACAACCTGCGATCGCTGGCTCCACAACACGAGAGGAATCTCTCGGGAATAGCAGTCTGGGGCCTTATCTTAATGGAAATTTGTAAACTACTCCTGACAGTAAAACTACCAAACACTGCCCAGCAATGACCCGCCGGGGGCTTGTACACAAATACCTTCACAAAATGGTTTGTCTCTATTTCCATTTCCTATCCTCCTACATCTATCCTTTCTCTGCTACAGTTATCGCATCCTCCTTCCTCTCAGACATCTGGGTAAGACATCTGGCTCCCCATGTTGCTCCTAATTGTGCACAAACAGATGACAACAGCACCCATTATCGAATTGTATCACAGCATCTTTTGAGTGAATGAACACAGAGCCATCTTGTTGAAGCAACAATTTGAACACTAAAACCAATTGGACTTTCAGTGCCTTCCAAATGTAATCACGCTCCTTGAACTGATGTTCCTCTAATCTGGAACAAGATTTCACAAAACCGCAAAAATGCTGAAACACCGAGTTCCTTTAATAAATCAAGGCTAGCAATTCATTTGGACCGAGCTGCCTTTGATTAATGGAACATCATTAATTGTGGTCTGTATTCCAGCTTTTCACCACTTTCTTTTGTTTGCTGTTTTATGTTTTCATCATGTAAAACACTTCAATTACTCTGTTGCTGAAGTAACAAAGGCAAATGTCCTGGTACAAGTAAATTTGCCTTGTCATGCCTATTTTCCAGATTTATGTTTGCAAAAAAGTTTGAAACAAGATGTAGTTTTCCTCACATTTCACAATTGTGTTACAAGTCAAACATTTGTAAGTAGTTTTAAGTTTTTGTTTAAAATTCCTTTACGAGTTCTGTTGAATTTTGCACGATCCACATGATGTGACTTTGCTTTTTATAGTCGTATTTCCTCAATTTCCCATTACGGATGCATTTATTTGACTAAGCCACAGCTGGATAAAGATTTTCAAGTTTCCCAATGTTAGCATAAAAGCAAAAGAACAGCATATCTTGCATTATCTCATGCTGTTGTACGTGTACAGTTTATGCTTTAAAGATTTCATTGTCATTATCATACTTCTTAAATTAGATTTTGTTACTGAATGTTACATCTGTCAAGCACAAACTAGTTTGGTTTGTTATGTTAATAAAATCAGAACAAAAGAAATTTAAGTTTTCAGTCACAAAGTGGGAAAAATGACAAAAAGTTAATGATTTGCTGAAGCTGAAATCTGTTATCTGACTAATTTCAACATAAACAATCAGCTCCTGAGAGATTTGGAATTTTCTTTAAAAGCCAATTAAAGCTGGTTAAAACAAACCGAGCAAACCCTTATTGATGCCCATGTTGAAATACCAAACTTTAGCTAATTACATCCCGGTTACAGAAACAGCTTGAAGTTTCTACAGTTCATTTGTTCCCAAGATTATTTTTTGAAATTATCTATGTGATTAATGTTACAAACTGTGATAACCTTTTGTACTGAAAGATGGTATTTCAATACAGATATCTGTATAGTTAAGAGCTGTCCAGAAAACTAAACTAACTGTGATAATAGTGTCCCTCTATTTTCTCTTAAATAAACACATTGTTGTAAAGACATGTTTTATCTGTCCAGCTCCTGTGCCTTGAGATTAGACTGTATCTGTCAGCAGGGCATACAAACACTGCTCTTTATGTGTATTATTTTATAATACTAGGGTCTGGTTTAGGGAGTCACCATGGAGCCAACTGGGAGTGTATATCCTGACCACAGAATCTCATTCTGTTAGCAGAGGAAAGTCCTGCCAGTGACGGCAGACAAAAGAAAATCTCTGCTGCGACATCAAGACAAACAAGATAATTATCTCGCTCAAACACACACAGACATGCAAGTTCTCAAGCCCATATACGTAGGCTCATTACACACACACACACAAACGCACACACACACGCACACACACACAGAAAGTTAATAAAGTCAGTGCACCTTTACATTTGTCTGTTGCCCCAAATGCATTAAAAGCTTTAGTACCTAACAGATTCACACATCCTGATTTTCTGCTTAATAATGAGCCACATAGAGCAGTAGATGTGCGCTGCTATGAATACTCATAAGCTGCTGAAAAATGTTGTTTTGGTGTGAGCTCAGACAGTCATCCACTCGCTCAGACTCTAAGATAAGGCAGAGGTTATTCTGTTGGATGCGTGTGCACAAAATGATGCTTGATGAACACGCTTCCTGTGGGATTTACTGCATAAACGGCTCAAGACAAACAGAACCGAGAATGTCTGTAATAACCCACCTATTAGCTGAAGACTAAATAAACTTGAACGTGTCTTTATGGCTCGCTGCAAGAAAAGAGCTGCTTCTCATCTCAGATTTTTCTAATAGGGACCTGATTATTTTTATTCAGATCTGAACACAGTTTTCAAGCAGCGATTAGTTTTATTTATTATTCTTCAAAGTTAAGAGCCAGTTGTGTTCTGTGAATGGCACTCAGCAGCAAGTCAACACTTAGCAGCTACGTATCTAGCAGACAGGTCACTGTCTAAACTAGAAAACTAAATACACCCTTGCTCTGCCAATAGTCTTTTCCACGTACAAGTGCCAATCTTAGAGGATGCCAAAAGCGAAGGTAAACACACTTTCTTTGATCTGTTCAGATGATTCACCTTTTCACCAGTGGCACAGAAGAAGCTAGGAAGTAAGCTGCAACTTAATGAGACTGCACTGCACCAAAAGATTCCAACACTGAATTTCAAAAAAACTTTTGTATTTTCTCGTTTCAAAGTGATTCACACTATTCACACTCCTTCCACGATTTCCATATTTTGACCAGTTAAAACCTGCATGCATTTATATTTACATAACTTTGTGGGATATCCCAAAGCAAAGTACTACATAATTGAGAAGTGGAGGCCAATCTTAACAGTGTCAACTTGCATTTTTATTCAGCCCACTTTACTTTGATGCCCAGCGCAGCTTCGCTTTAGACACCACATAAATAGCAAGTAGATTACAAAGTAGATTACACCTGTATGTAGTTTAATCACAGTATAAATACAGACGTACTACAAAGCTCTCAGAAGTTTGTTGGAGAACATCAGCAAGTAAACAAAGTCCCGTACGGAACACACCACACAGGCCAGCAATAAAGTTATGGAGAAGTTTAAAGCACAGTTTAATCAACTCATGGAGCATTGCTCACTTTTAAGAAATGGGGGAAAAGAGGGCATAACTGTATGGCCAACCACACATAGGGAACAAGAGACAAAGGAAACATGGGAAATGTGGTTTAGTCAGATGATCACAAAATTTAGCTTGTTAAGAGCACTTTGAACTGCCTTTTTCTGAAATGTGCTTTTCGAATAAACTTGTATTGACCTAAATTCGAAGCCCTTGTAAGAAAAATAACACATATAACTAACAAAGCTGTATACCCAAACTAGAACATTACAACACAGCATAATGCCTCTTGGTGATGCTTTTCTTCAGCAGAAAAAGGAAAGCTGGGCGAGAGTTGATGGGTAAAGGGACGACATTAAAGACTTGCTGCATGACAAAAACCATGACAATAACCCTAAACTTACCAAAAAGAGCTGCAGTGAAATGCTTTAGCTCAAAGTGTGTTTTAGGGCCTGTCAAATTACAGAATTAAATCCAATTGACAATCTGAATCAAGACTTAAAATGTAATGTTCACAGATGTTCTACATCTAAAGTGACTGACTTTGACCTATTTTGCAAAAACAACCCGCAAAGATTTGATTGCAAGTCCGTGTATAATAAGCTGTGACACGAGAAATTCCCTGCCACTGTTACGACTTTGTTTACTAGAGGAGAAATTTAATTGTCTTAGGTTCATCTTTGCAAATCCATGCTCGTACTTCTAAAGAAAAAATATTTAACTGTAAATGTGACTCTGAAGTTACATTTAAAAAAAATTTAACTTCATTAAAAAAAAAAAAATGTTAAAAAAATAATGTGGAGTGGGGTGAATATGTGTTCATCAGCAGCGGATCATTTGAGGGTTACCTGCTGCTTCCTGGCACTGGCTCCGGTTGATGTAGGCGAAGTGGTGATGGCAGCTCTGAGACTCACACACGCACCCGTCAGCGGTCAGGTTGCACCCAGAGAACATGCACGTCGGATTAGACGGTCCCACATATTTCTCTTTGTGTCTCTCCCTGTGCTCGTGCCTTCGACCCTCTGAAACACACAAATCACAGTCATCAATGAATCACACACACCGACAGAGCTCAGAAGTGAATGGGGAGCCACCACAGAAAGCCGGAACTCGTGTCATCGCTAGGAAATGTAAGTAGCCTTAGTCATCGTAGAGCAACATCTGTTACGGATTAGCTTAAATCTTTGGAGATCATTCTGCACTCTAATTCACAGACTGCTGTCTGATCTATTCGCTCTGTTATTTAAGTCAGAAGGAGAGATTGGGAAGATTAGGGCGCACCTGACTTGCTGGCCTTCATGCAGGTCTCTTGGTCTGGGTAGGTAAAAGTTCCCAAGCAGGAGTAACGAGCATCACACACACATTCAGCTCCCGCTTTGTCGCAGCCCGTTATTAGAGGACAGCGCTCATCCTCAAGGCCTGCATCTGGGTGTTCAGGAAGAACTGTGGGAGACATTAAAGAGAACAAAGTGTTAGACTAGTTGTCCATTTAAAACTGACTTTATGAATTCAAAGAAACACTGGACAGAGTTAGAAATACTGGTCCAGTTTACAACCCCTTTGTTGCAAGACACTACTTTGGCACAGACAAGACTGAAGTGACCACTGTATTTCTGGGCTCCAGTCCCTCCTCCCTTCTCTTTGTGCCACACTACTACAGCTACTGAGCCCATTTGTTTGCTTTTGTTCCACAGCATGGGGCCCTCCCAGGGTCTGCGTCTCTGGCGGCTGCAGCAACACCTCCTCTGAACTGTGGTCACTCACACTAACAACCGCCTGCAGCCGCGTCTCTCATTGTGCCTCACCCCAAGTTGGCTTACACTCCCCATTTGGACAAAACTTTACGCATGGATGGAATGTCACGTTGGAGCTGAATATCCAGCAGGATCCTGGGATTAAAAGGCTTCAGTTTACACACTATTCTCAGTGTTCCCTCACCTTTCATGCATGAATAAACATGCATAGATATACCCCGATATTACCATCCTTCACTGCTGCACATAACAGCTCCACGGGGATAAACATGATGAGACAAACTGTATGCCTCAATTAACCAAAGTGATGTGTTCATTAAAGCACTCCTTGCTTTCAAAAAAGCACAACACAAAGAAAAAATGCATTTGAAGAATAAAATACTTATCTGACTTAAAAGACAAAAAAGTAGCCTAAATCTGCTGGAAACAAACACACAATGCATATAAACACAAAGTGCCTTTGAAAAGTTTTTTTGCTTTGCATTTTGCCATATTACAACCACAAATGTCAATATATTTTGTTGCAATGAGTGATAGAACAAAACGATGTAGAATAGAATTGTAGAGTGGAAGGAAGATGATACATTGTTTTCAAAGTTCAAAGTTGACAAAAAGCATCACCACAGCATGATGCTGCCACCACTTTTTTTTTACAGATGGGATTCTATTTTCAGTGTTTTGTGTGTTGTTAGTTTTCTTCCATGCATGTCGACAAAAGAAGACTGACAGTGAACGTCTTCATGGGTTTATTTCAACAATGGCTTTTCTCTTAAACACTTTCATAATGGGCAGATTTGTAAAGTGCATGGCTAATTGTAAGACTAAGTACATATTTATGCCACAACTTTTAGACTTTTGCTTGTAAAAATGTATAAAACCATGCATTATTTTCAATCTGGAAAGACTCAGATGGAGAAAAAGGAACAATTAAAAGATTTAATGACAGGAATGAGTAACAGTTCTTTGGCGCTCGGGCCCCGGCAGCTGATTTGAGCTGAGATTTGATGTGAACTCGATGAACATCCCGATAACTGATTAGGGATGCTCTCCCCCGGGGCCCGACACTGGCGGTGGAGGTCAGGAAAGGGTGCTATCCTGGAGAGCCGGAGGATGCGGGTGGAGAAGGGGCGGTGGTGGGTTGAACGCAGCTGGGAACCGGCTGACGGCTTGGGTGTGGATCCTTTTATGCAGAGCTTGATTGATGATTGGATGTGCCGGGTGAGGTCCGGCGCTGAGGTCAGAGATGAGCATGACGCCCATGAGCGAACGGAGGGGGCGGAGTCTTCCAGCTTGAACTTTCGCTATTAGCTCTATTTTAATTGTGTTTTCTCTATTGCATTAAAACCCATTAAAATGCCTGCTTTTTAATAGCAGGTGCTATTAAAAAGGTTTTAATATAAATAAGTTCAAGCTGTTCTAATAGTTTCACAAGGCACTGTATGTGGATCTTATTATTCCACACCAGATAGGTCTCCCTGAGAGCATAGCTGTCTCTTGCTGTTATAAAAAGAGAAAAGCTAAAGTGAATCAGCATGAATGTGACTGTAGCGGAAGCCAACTTTGTGGGTGACTCCTGTGCCATAAGTGCCACAGTGAAATCTGGCCAGCTGACAGAGTTGAAGGTAATGTTACCTTTAACCCGAGCCAGCCGACTCTGTTAATGGCTCTCCCAGATGGCCGGTGAACTGGCAGAGCACAAGTTGCTTTCTCAATAAACCTAGTCGAAATAATTTCCCTTCACCCTAAAATGATCCACACATTTTTTTTTTTTTTTTATTCTGACGCTTTCGGGCACCCACAAGGGTATTTTCATTCGAGATGGTGATAGTGCTTGTCTGTGTGGGGTGCTAAATCTGGCATGTATGTAAGGTGGTAGGAGTCAAAACAGTCAATGAAAGGCTGGACACTGAACGCATTGTCTTCACTAATTTTAGTTTGACCCCCCACTGAGCCCTGTTTGTTTCAAGTTCCCTTCTGCTCAACCCGAATCTGTTATAGTCCCTTCTGGCTATCTGTTTTCCGGTCTGGCACGACTCTTGCCAAAGTCTATAAGGCTTCATTGCAGGGGTATTCCTCTCTTAGCTACTGAGACTGCTTGACTTGGCATCCAGGACCAGGTTGGGAAAACTGACCTCTACAGGGCCCGAGGCTGATAGCGAGCTTAAAAGGAAGTCTTTGAAACGTTAGATAATACCAGAGGAAGGGAGAAGCAGAAAGCATGCGATGGAGTGAAGTGGACATAACGTCCCTGTGAAACAGGGATTCGGTGACATGGTATGCTTAAGCTTAAACTTGTTTTGGGAGGAACAAATCACTCATAATATTTTCTAGGGACATTTTCTACCATCAGAATAATTCATTATCTGAATGATCAGATGAACAGGCTTGGTAACATCTTCTCGAAACAGGTGCTTGAATGTTGGATATTTAGTTTCTAATAGAGGTGCACCAATTGCAGTTTTTTGGCCAATCCCCGATTATTGATCTTTAAAAAGCCTGATCTGCCGATTCCAATTTGGACTGATACTATTTATTTATTTATTTATTTATTTTGTCTGAAATGTTGCTAAATATAGCAACAGAGTCGCCGAGCAACTGTCGGTTGACTATTGTTTACTGGAAATATGCAGACATGACCTGGTGGTTGTGTTTGTCAGTCAAACCTTTCTCACAGCAGAGCAAAAGAGGACACTAGACAGGAAATTCTCCCCTTCAGCAGGAAGAAACCTGCAGCAGGACCTGACTCAGTACAAGTGGCCATTTGCCACGACTGACAGAGTTTGAGAAGACAGAGTAGATTCTCAAAGAAGAGACACAGCACTAATGCAGTGTATGTTGTATATTAATAGAAGGTTAAATGTTAATAGCAGGAGAGAGAGAATATTTTGTTGAATAAAGGCCACTGGTGCAACACAAACCTAAAAACGTCTGCTGTTTAGTAATGACAGCTACTAATTGCAGTAAATTTTGACTTAAATTTTAAAAAACCAAACAGTAATATAAGGCCTATAACTATTTTGTTGAGTAAAACCATTTTTAACTCTTCCTTCTCTCTTGCAGACATGACTTAATGACCAGGCATAGCATGGAGACCTGGAGAAAATGCTCTCAATGCAGTTTAACTACAACTGTTCAAGAACTTAAAGCTATATCATTAGATAAGAGCTTAAAACAAAAACAAGTGGCCACACATCTCTAGTTCAAGTCAAACATGTGTGACATGTCATTTTTAACCTTGCACACTGACTACGTTTTGGCCACCCGGTAAATCCAACTTGTAACAGCAAAAGCAGGGGTTTAGAAAAGCGGAAACATTTACCCTCGCTCTTGATTGCAGGGCTAATCACTATAAGGCCCTTCGAAGCTTCAGGGAGCAAAATCTGGGATAAGCCCCCAGCAGTCTCAGTACGGCCCCTGAAAACACACTGGGAGGTGTTGATTTACCCCCACCTAGACCCCTCTGGGATATCAAGGCTGCATGAGTACATTTGTCTGATTTAAGAGGTCAGCAGCAGCCGAAGAAGTATGACTCAGTCAGAGGAGCCGTCAGGTCTCCAGTTTGTTCCAAAGCTGTTAAGAAGCAGAAGGCGATGTCCGCCAGACGCCTGCATATTAAGCATAATCAGCACCTGCATCTCCTGGGAACACCTGGGGGGGCAAAGAACCATGAAAAAGCCCTAACTTGGACCACCCTACAAAAGGATGATGAAGGAGAAAGGGTCAGGAGATCCTGACACCCACTGAGAGCTGCTTACTCTCTCCTACAGACCTGCCAGTCCCCTTCAATCATCCACAAACCAGCCGGACAGATTGCAGGTGGTGCAGCTGGAGGGGGTCCGTCCATGAGCTGTTTGTTCCTCAATGAAAGACCAGCACTTCAGACTTCATTCATAGCATTACAAGCTGATTTGAGGTTGAGAAAGTAACTCAAATTGTGCGTAAAATGAGCACCTCATAACAGCCCGACTGCTCGGTGGAGCCAGAACAGAGGAGCATTGTGAATTTCAACAAGTGCAAAGAAAAAAGAAACATCTGAAGTCATGTTTGCAGACATTTAGTGGCACACTTGGAGGACTGAGTACAGACAGGAAAGTAACACCACAAAGTTTTTCCCGATTAAAAATGCCAGACATGACTCAGGATCAAGGTTCATCAAGGTTTAAAGCAGCTGTGATTTCAAAACTACGAAAAACTTCTCTTATACTAGTTACATAGTCACAAGTACTTTAAATGACATGCCAGAGAAGGTGCCAGAGTAACCCAGGCGCTAAGAACATAGTAACACAGAGTTACCCCTCCCCACCTCTTGCTAAGTAAAAGAAGACTACTATATTCTTCCCTGCTTACAGGAAAGACAATCTAAGCTGTTTGAAAACACAAACAGTTGTAGCTTCGAAATCAAAGAAGTGCCATTTAGCTTTCTTATTTCAGCAACACTGTTTTAAATCCCCCATTAGCAAGTTAAGGGCTGTGCTTAAATGCAGGCTGGCTACCAGAGCAGATAGCCTGACAAACTGACCAGCTATTTTCACCTTGTTATGTCTGTGTTGCACCATGATGAGTGCAAAAGCAATATAATTTTAGCATTCTATCCAATGAGAGCTTGTAACTTACTAAAGTAAGTGAATCATTTAAAAAACAAAATAGCAAAGACATGTAAAAAAAAAAAGAAGAGTTTTTAGGTTAATTATATCATGTTGCAATTTTTTTTTGTTTGACATACTTGCCTAAAAATGATGACCTAACTGCATTAGTTTTACTCCAGGTTATCATATCATGAAGAATGTTACATGGCCCTGGGTTAGTTATGACACTCACATGGTCATATCTGTGTTTTCCTCTTGTCTCAAATGTTTTTGGAGGAGAAGGGACGGTGCCTGCTGCCAGCAGAGCAAAGACCTTGTGCCAAGTCTATGCTGATGTATTGTCATGTTTCTGAGCTCAGAGTGAATGAGGCCGAACATGACTCCCCTCTCCTGCAGTCAAGAGCCCCTCAGACATGAAAAACTGCCCCAGACAAGGGTAAACAAGAGATGGTCACTGCAGCCTGGGCTGGACTGACACATGAATAGTGATGCTTTCAACCCGCTTACAATCAATGGATCACTGCCAAACTTTGGAGCTGGTGTTTAGCAATAACATAAACATTTTTTTTTTCCTTCTCCAATTTCTAGGCTTACACTTAAAAGCAGTTTCACTCACGTTTACACACTCCAATTTCAGGCATAGTGGCCGCTCCGGTGCTGTTGATAGAGGCGCAGGTCAGTCCCAGGGCGCAGTAGCCGTGCGTCCAGTCCTGGCCGCCGCAGGGCTCCCACTCCAGCCGCGCGCAGTGGTCGCAGCACCCGCATGGATCTCTGGCCACGCTCCGGCCACCCTCGCAGCCTTGCGCGACTTTGACTGGACATGTCCGGAGGTTACATGGCGTGCACTCGTGAGCCAGGAGCGCACGCACCAGAACGAGGAGACTCAGCAACATAACGGAGCTTTTGCCGAACATGTTTCCTGCGGTGAAATCGAAACGCTTCTGTGCACAAGAACTCTCAAAATTTAGACCAAAGTTGTCAGGGCTCCTGGAAAGTTTGTTTTTTTGCCTCACTTCGAAAGCGAAGGTACCTCGAAATAGGACTGAGAAGTGTGCGTTTTCCTTTTTAGAGGGGCACAAATATCCAAAGGGCTACAAAGATCAAATTCAGCGTGCACAGGTAGACGCGCGTCCCAGTAAGCCCCTCATCCGATCAGATAACGAGCAAAAATCCAACACCGGGGGTTTCTGCTGGATGTAGGTAGGCACGCTGGAGTTCTCTGCTACTGTCAGCCACACACTAAAAACGCAGTCTGAGTCTTAAATTGACATACAGGCATGTGGAAATTAGCGGTGCACCCCTCCCCCTGACTGACACAGGCACCGACCAGTCACAGGGAAAGAAAAGAGGGAGGAATTAAGCTGATACATCCCTGGCAAACAACTTTCCTCTGCGTTGCGCAATAATGTAACTTTTAATGTCTTGAATGAAACTCCCTTAAAGTAGTTTATGCTTCAGTTTTTTTCTGATTTTCTCATACTGAAATAAGCTCAGTATTTCATAATACATGGATGATAAGGGGTTGACTCCTGAAAGTTTTTTAAAGGATAGATGGGGCTACTTATAAATTTGGTTTTATTGTTTTGGAATACTGCACAGGACAGAAGTTCATGGATATGTATAAATAAAAAAAATAAATAAATGTTGCATCTCATTGAAGTTGATGTCCCACCTTTCATTGTTTTCCATTTTGGCCTATTAAAGGTTTATAATCAAACATATCAGTACATCACAGTATACCAGCACATACTGTGTTAATGGGAATGAGTGATTACTTTCTTAGGTGTCAAATGTCGTGTACAGATGGCAGAGAGAATGTAAAAGGTCATGTAAAATTTGACTGTCGAGGCAGTGTTTATATGCTTACGTTGACAAATGAACGGACTGTTGGTGTGTGAGCAGAGGACACAGCTGGAGGGGGATTTTGGTGTTGCCATTGCTTCAATGCCTTGCAAGAGTTCAAATCCTTTGACTTTGTCAACAGCACAATGTATTCCATAGCTGTGAAGTGGAAAGAAAATATACTGCTCAGAAAAATAAAGGGAACATTTCACTTTAATTTTGTGTGTGGCTCCAAATCCAGGCCTCCATTGGTTAATAAATTTGATTTCCATTGATGATTTTTGTGTGATTTTGTTGTCAGCACATTCAACTTTGTACAGAACAAAGTATTCAATGAGAATATTTCATTCATTCAGATCTAGGATGTGTTATTTGAGTGTTCCCTTTATTTTTTTGAGCAGTGTATATATATATATATATATATATATATATATATATATATATTTTTTTTTTTTTTTTTTTTTTGGTTAATAAATAACACTGCCCATCACCCAGGCTGCAACATAACCACCATGACATATTCTTTTCTTTGGAAGCGACAGACAAGGAAGCTGGTCTGAATTAATGGGAAAATAAGTAGGACTATTTGAAGAGCAATCCTCTTGCAAGTTTCTGTACACAATGCACAAGCACCACATCAAGAAAATATTTTAGATGCAGTAAAAATCTTGAGACTGGAACAAATGTTCACCTTTAAGTCGGAAAACAACAAACAAAAACCTCTTCATGGTTAGAATAGCCTAGTCAAAGTCCAGACCTAAAGCCAATTAGGTGTGCGAGGTTAGAAAATATGTATTCACAGAGGGTTTTCACAGGGGTAATGTATGCCACACCTTTCATCACTTGCAATTTTGAAAAGTGTGAGCAGTGAGCCACTTCTTTTTGGTTAATCAAATAAATATACCAATAAAATTGGGCAAAGTTCCCCTTACAAAATTAGAGAAAAATTTTGAGAGATATGTAAAGTTTAGCCAGTGACTCTACTGCAGCTTCCTGTTCTGGATCATCATTTAGCTACAGAATCAAAGTTGTTATGAAGCTCAGGAATGAGCCACATCTTGTGTGCTTTTTGCTGTCAAAATTTCTTCACACCAAACACTAATCAACTGTCCTAAGGAACTGTTTTCCCCCACTAAGTCAGCACACAACAGCACCTCCTTCATTTGCAACATCTGCCTGGAGCCACCCGCTCCAACACAAACACAACAACCAGGAAACCGGCCCTGTAACACGCATAATCAGCCCTTGCAACACAGATCAGCTCTTGTCCTCTGCCTCTTCCTCCGGCCCTCCCTTTCTGCATCCTCTGCTTGGAGCTCTCATCAAATGGGTTGATCCGCTGACTACTGGCCAGACCCTCATATTTTTTTATTTTTTTACAACATACTAGACCCATCAAAACCTTATGCCAACTCTCACAAGACGTTTTATATACTGTGAGCCTGAACAGAAACTATCTATTTCTCAATCCACATTCTTTACTGGATCCTTAAAGGGGTTAATCTATTTCAGTGGAGCAAAAAAAAAAAAAAAAAAAAGGAACCCAAACCCCAGAATACACCCTCATTAGACTTTCTGAGCACAAGTCTTTTGTCAAATGTTGCATAGATGTGGCATTCAACTGACTTTTCCTGTTGTTAAATCTGTCATCAAAGAACTCCAGGCTCAATTAGGTCCAGTTAATTGCAAGTTTCTGAACACATCCCACAACAAGCGCCAGAACAAACCCTGCTGGAAAAGATGAGGCAGCTAAGATTGCTTTGCATGGATTGAACAGTTATAGTGTGTGTGTTAATGATGTTCTGAGTCATGGATTTCAACACAAGCCATCAGCTCTTGTGCACTGCTTAATGTGAACTTTTCCTCCCCATCCACATCACTGACTCATTGGTGTTGGTTCTGTCCCAGACGACCTCGCTTTGTGCAACACGCTCCTCTTGTTTCTTACTGCTTGTTCTCTGTGGAGGCACGAGCCTGAAGGTGAGGATATGTTTCCAGAGATTCAGATAGGTGCCGGTAATGGTCGCGGAAGTGAACTGACCGGTGGTCGCAATGCTCGACTGATAGTGACAAAAGGCTGAATGTAGAGTGTGATATGGAGTGTTGAACGTATGTCAAGGGGACAGCGTGCAGCAGACCCGGAATACAACTTTTTCCTCCAAAGTATCAGAGTACTGTGGCAGCTATCAGCCATGTTTAGCTTTATCTCTGCATGAGCACATGCTGCATGGGTTGAGCCATGCTTCCCAGATCCAGGGAGATGGGTGGAATTGGTGCTCGGGGAGATGAGTGCGGCCATAATGGCGATGGATGCTGACATTTGACAGAGTTTTAAAGCAATTCAGACTTCGGCTAAATAGCAGAAGTATGGAACATTTGCTGCAGAGACTAAACAACACATTCACTAATGAGTGGCCTGTTTGAAAGTCTGTGCTGAGGACATCATCTGGTTTTTATAAAAGCAATGACCGTACAAAGGAAGCAAATAAAAGAAACCCATAAAGAGATGCAAAAGCGTGACAGAAACCTGGTCAAAACAAGAATAACGTGTGATGCTACGATTTCTTCACAGACAACTTTATAGCACATTGTAATAATTAATTTTAATTTGATTTTTTAAAATTATTTCTCTTCTTAAAGCCACTCCTAACTTATCATTATGTTATACTCATAATTTGTTTAGAGCTCAGGGGAGATTTTTCACATGAACGATATGACTTTTCAATGCAAGTTTAAATGACTATTTCATTTTTTTTTTAATCACTCCAGAGAGTATTTAAATATCAAACCTTAAAATTTTCAACTGGTTTTACCTTAACTGCATAAGTCTACACCTAACTTTGTTGGGGAAGTGAGCATCTATCTGATGTAGTGACAGAAAAAGGGGCTTGCCCAGAGTGCCATTCATACGTGAATCACCAATGTCTTAATTTAACTAAAGCAGCCTACAGAAAGCAAAACCTTCTTTGTTGTGAGAATCTAGATCTGGTTGACGGTGAGTTGACTAAATCAATAAGTAGATTTAGTAACTGCTGTAACCTGTTTGTCTTGCCACGGCATCTGTTGTCTGCTGCCTATTGGGTTTTCGTTTGGCTCTGTGTTTCCTTTTCCTCTCTGTGAGGTCTTTTTCTGTTGCTGTTTTTCTTGCAAGTCCTATAATAACTAGTTTTGACACCATGAGGTTTCCTGTGGTGTTCCCCCACCCCTAGTGTCGTCAAAACAGCAAAGTTGCACTAAGGAGATACATAATCTTCTCGTTTTGCTTTCTGAATGGTGCTGCCTGAGGCTTAAAGGGTTCAGTGAGGTCAGATAGTCCTGAGGGTTCGCTACGCACCTTTAGCTTTGTAGTGTGTGAAATGGCTGCTTTCTGTTAAGAGAACATAAATTTAGAGCCGTTACATCATGAATGTCAACATGTGAAACTATGTTGGAAGAGGAGCGTCGTGTCTTTCATCTTCTTGAAAACCTCAGACTTTAAAAGCGTATGTAGGACCTTTTTTTTTTTAACCCTAATAGTCTGGGACTAACACACGTACTTGGTTTCCATAAAAGACACTTTAATGAGTTTTGGTGTTAACTTCAACACTTTTTAACCATCATTCATCAAGAGAATATTTGTACATTTTGTGTGAAAGTTGAATGGCTCACCATGGAATCAGACATATTTATTCATGTAATGCCCAAAAGTGACTTCCAGCAACACAGTTTGAGTTGACTTCCTGATTGAGCTCACAGGTATCGTCTCGTTTGTTAAATTTCAACCTGAAACATCCAATTTTAGCTAATGCCTTTTAAAAGTGGTGATTCTAATGTCCAGATGGCAGCACATGTGCAAGAGCCATTATTCACAAAAGGGGAAAAGACGGAACAGTTGTTAACCTTGCCAGGACTTCAAGCTCAAGTTGTCATGGTGTATTAAGTGGTTGATGTGGGACCAAAACACAGAGATGGAATTTGAATGAATTTGAAGACTCAATGAAAAATAACAAAGAACAACTTACAAAATCAAAGAGAGCAGAGGCAAAAACACAAACCCAAAAAATCCATAGAAGGAAATCAACCCACAAGGAGAACACGGAGCAAGGAAGTGACGGGAGTAGATGAAAGGATCTGGCAAGGAGGGACTAAGAATGAGAGACTTGAATAATGGGGAGGTTGAAAGCTGAACCAAAACCTGGGCTGATGAGCTAACTGATTGCAAATGCAAGTGGAGAGAGAAGGAGAAAGTAGCACAGGAGCCAAAGGAGAGTACACAGGGAAACAGAACAGGAAATAATTCTAACCCTAAAGAAACCCAATGAAACTGGAGTAAGTATAAACAAGAAATAAACAAGACTAGAAACACTAAGAAGAACTGACCTAAAGGAAAACAGGAACAAGACAAATCTAACCAAAATAGGAATACAAAATAACAATGAAACTAGAATCAAATCAAACTACCAGAACAACTCAACAGCCCAGTATCCTGACATAAGTGACCTTGAGTTAAGAAAAGTGAATATTCAAGAGTGACCTAGTTTAAGTGCAGTCTTAAATCTGATTAAAATACTGCAGTGTGGCCTTAAACTATTCATGCTGTAAAGAATGCTTTAAATGTGGGTGAAAAGTAATTCCTCCACAGTAATTCAATAGACTCATGACCATTACCACAAGAGGTTGATGGTAGGACTTTGCTTTATACATGGGTTATGCAGTTTTTAGGTTTAGCCAGTCCTTCCCCTCTTAGGGCCAGATTGGTTTGGATGATTTTTTTTAACTCTTAATAAATGAAACCAGAATAAAAAAAAAAAAAAAGCATTTACTCCAGTTGTCTTTGTCTTTCATTAGTTGAAGATGGACTAACCATCATATATATATATATATATATACATATATATATATATATATATATATATATATATATATATATATATATATATATATATATACATATATATATATATATATATATATATATATATATATATATGTATATATATATACATATATATATATATGTATGTATATATATATGTATATATATATATATATATATATATATATATATATATATATATATATATATATATATGTATATATATATATATATATATATATATATATATATATGTATATATATATATATATATATATATATATATATATATATATATATATATACATATATATATATATATATATCTGAAACAACAGAAATCTGTGAGTAGGGAAATTGGTTTTCGCAAACAGGCTAGTAGTATATTACTGAGTTTCTTGTTTCTGCAGCACACGTGTACTAATTACCTCAAGACTTCCTGAAAGAGCTGTGATGACAACATAAGGTTTCTGGGTTCGACTGGCAAACTTAGCCCTGTGACTCAGCCTCCGGACCTCTCCTCCACGCATGGCTCACATCCTCTGGCTCTCAGACAGAGCTCCAATCCGACCTCACTCTCACTTTCATTGTCGCACCTTCTTATCGAGCGATCCTTTGACCTTGGAGCAAACTGCCACCAGCCTATTTGACAGCCAAAAGTGCGCTGTACTTACTCAACCCCAGTCGAACGTCAAGTGGCCCTCTCAGGAGTTTTAATCTGAAAAACCTTTGTGATGATGCTGAATTCCTTAGTGGATTGGAGGCTGAAGGGACCCTTGTGCCTCATTCCCACAACACCTGTCCAGTAATCTTTCATTTTAAGATGAAGCAACTAAATATCAATCTTACAGCAAGTGAGGGGCTGGGCTGTGATTGTTTTTGCGAGACGATTTTCCCTGAATCCCAGATTTAATGACAAAATCATGCATCTTATAATTGTAAAAAAAAAGAAAAAAGAGCTCTTTTCTCTTTTTTTCATATTACCTTTGCATGTTGGAATTGGAGCTACATTTCATAATCACGAGGTGAATGTTTGCTACTTTTATGTTGAGGAAATTGTCCATAAAAAAGTGAATTTTGTAAGTGTAACACTATGATGACTTGGAAGAGAAAACATAGGAAGGCGGAGACATACACCTATGACCTCTCATGGTGTTGATGGTTCAAACTGTTTATGCCAATTCTCAGTGATGGGAGGATCCTCAGGTAAAGGCGCCAGGTTTACAGGCAGACCTCCAGCTGGCTGAGGAATGTTGCAGCCTATCTTTCAGCTGTAAATTCTCATAATTATAGTGCCACTGACTCGAGCTTCGAGGTGAAACAACCACCTCGAGTGGGGGGGAAATGATCAGTGCCTAATATTATGTCTGGGACACAGATTTACTCCCGTCCTTTGAGGCTGGCAGCAGGAGCAAGAATGTGAGAAATGTATTAGTTCTGTGACCTCCAGGAAGGTGAAGCAGAGGGTTGACATCATTAGCACGGGATGGCATGTGCATACTTGAAGTCACATGGGTCAAAGGATAGCTGAAGGAGGTCGAATGAAGGGGAGAGAGGCCTGCTGTATGAATTGCTTACATTTGTTTATAGACCTTGTTTATTTGACATATAAAACAAAAGAAGAATTTGAGCACAAAAAAGAGAAAAATAACATTTGCTTTTTGCTTTTATGTTTTATGATCCTTACTAAAAACATTGCTTTGCAAAAGTATTCAAGCACCCGAAATATTCCCGCAAGTTTTTTATTTTTTATTTTATTTTTTTTAATAAACTTTATTATGCTCACTTTACTCTATCTCTTAGGAATAATGAAAACCAATAAATACAGCAGTTATGCAGTTATTAAACAATATCCCAAGTCCTGAACATCTCAAAGAGTACATTCATGCTCTAGTCAGATAAGACTGAAGTTTACCTTTTATACCCTACATGCAAAATGTTGGGGGTGGAGGGGTAGTGGGGGGATCAAGCAATACCCTGAACACACCATTTCCAAAGTAATGCATGGCACTGGCAGCAGCGTTAGATGGGCTTGCCTTCGCCACCTGTTAGAGGATTTTAATGAAATTTTGCATGGGGAGGCAGCTTACTTGCAGAAGAAGAACAATTCCTAAACATGCAACCCAAACTACAATGGAATGCTAAAAATCATGTGTTAAAAGGGCCCCAATGAAAGTCCAGAAGTAAATCTAACAGTCTGTGGCTAGAGTTAAAAAAACAAGATCAAATTATTTTAGACTTTCCACATGTATACTCCAGAATACTTGCAACAAAATGCACTGCAGACTTTTGAGGTTTTTATATTTTGAAAGCCTTTTGCAAACCATATATGACTTTTTGATAGCCTTAGGGTCAATTGTGGTAATTGAAATGGTAAGTAATAATTTTCTGCCATCACTTCATGAGTCAAAATACCTGAAATATTTTCTGAGATATTAAAGGAACAACAGACAGTTTCATGCTTGGCATTTTTTCAAGTTACAATGTCATTATTTACACTGTGTGAGGATTATTGAAAAGGCTGGTTTTTAATGGCAGATTAGAGCAACTCTCCCAACTATTTTATCTTTAAATTAAGATTTTGAACAGCTGGAGATTAACTTAAATTTCTTTGGTAGGTGTGTTCAAAGCCTTTCATTTAAAAAAAAATCCTTTATTTAATTTCCAGTTTAACAATTTAAAAAATTAGCTCAATGAGCAGACTCATTAGTTTGCATGTTGAGACAAAATAATGATTTCACAGCTTTTAAATTTTTCATAAGGCATTCCAATATCAAACTAGTGCAAAGATATCACCACTGTACAAAACTTACTGCTCACTAATTCAGCTGATTCGTGTTGAATACTGCAACAATCAAAATATAGCATAAATGTTTGCCTTCAGCTTTAGAGCTCTAATTGATTGTGACTGATGGATGACTCACTTAGACAACAAAAAGCTGATTTGCAGACGTCATGGACGTAACAGCCTGGTTTCTTGATGCAGTGCCTCCACTGAGAGGCGGAAGGCTGGAAGTGCAGTTTTCTGCTTCATCCCACGAGATTTTATCAGGCACATCAGCATCTGATTCCATAAACCCGCCAGTCTGGATGTGAGCTCTCATGGAAAGAAACATCTAAAGACAGGAAGCTTTTACTCTTCCTGGCCCAAGGCTTTTACTGGCGCATTCGTACACTCTTCCTGTTTTTCTGCCACCACTGACCACCAACAAACAATAGTAGGAAGAGGTCTGCTATATGTCTAGACTGCTGTCTGCCACCTCCAAACAGCCTGGAACAGAAGCTTTGACAGTTAACTGAGGTTAATGAGTCTGTTAATGTGAAGAAGTGCAGTTAGGTGCATCTCTAATTTTGGGGATTTGTGGTATAGCAGCATACTCGTCTAGTGAGACAAAACCATTACTTTCATGAATATAACTCAGGTTCTGGAGGTTTTCTCGGCCTAGAAAGAAATTACTTTACTTTAGGAGGGCAAACATCTTTTAAGATTAAATTATTTGTGCAATTGCTCCTTTTCGTCAGTAGAGGGCAAAATGACCTAACAATCCAGAAGCAGGTACCTCTACAGCTGAAAATGAACTACACCGTGAATGAATGAGAAGCAAATCGCAAAGATAAATCAGTTACAATTATAGCAATTAAGACACAACAAATTATCAAACCCCCATTCATTCCTCCAATAAAAACAAAAGAAAAAAAAAAGAAAAAAGTCTTAGACCACCAGAAGAGTTCCTTCCAAAAGTATTCACAACTCTTGAACCTTTGAGATTCCCAGCCTAGGTGGGAGAATCTGTTAACAGGAGGATGATGAGCTATTAAGCCTATTAATCTAGCTTTTGTGGAAGTAAGATAAAATTGAAACATTGGTGAAACAGGCATAAAAAAGCGTAGACCATCTAGTGGACTCATCAAAATTATGATTAAGATTTGAAAATGTATGTTCATAGATTATCAGCATCCAATCTGACTGAGCTTGAGATATTTTACAAAGAAGACGGGACACTATTTCAGCCTCTAAACATGCTAAACCCTAAAATACTTACAGCTATAAAACTGCAGCAAAAGATGGTTCTGCAATGTACAGACTCATTGGAAGGGGTGGCGCATAATTGTGAAGGGAATTTAAAAAAAAAACTGCTTTCACAATTATGCACTAGTTTATGCTCATCATTCACTTAAACCCATAGCAAAACATGTTGAAGTTTGTGGATGTAAAATAACAAAATATGACAAAGAATGTAAGCACTTATGCATGGCAAAGATTGTGCACAAATCATCAGAAATGTATTTTCAGGATTGAAACAAAAATAGTAATAAAACTGCAATCTGAGGTTTCCTTCGAACTTATCCAGGTCAGAATACTTGGTGTGTGTCACAGCAAAATTTTGCTGTGAAGAATCACTGATCTAAGACATTCTCACATCATTCACTAAGAGCAAATGTCAACAATGAAACAGTGATGAGTGTTATTCATTCAAAACAGTGACTAAGTTCAAGGAGTGTGAGGCTTGACAGATATGAGCAACACATTGCTCTCTTTGAACTCTGAAGACTCCCTAGAGTAATTTGTTATCTGACATTTGACTTGACTGCTGCACCATGCTGGCTGCAAATTAGTATGAATGTGCAAGTGTGTGCGTGTGGATGTGTGTGCAAATGAGGGAGAAACAATGTCAAAGTAGGTATAGGGCAGACTCTCTGGAGCCAGCTCCTCCATGCCCTCTGACTACCTGTGACTAGTGAGAGCAGCCTCGTCTCCCAAAGCAGACCGCTGTGATAAGCGGGACAAAGACACGGAGAGAAGAGGAGGAGATAGGGACGGAGATATGAGAGATGAGACGTGGAAGAGGGTGCAAAAGTGTGAGTAAGTGGACAAGAGCTGACTGAAAGAGACAAAGAAGGAGGTGGATCAAGCGATGGCAGGGAGAAAGAACAGAAAGTCTTGCCCTGAGGCGTTGTTTCCCTGTCTGCACTCAGTGTAGAGAGGCCAACAACAGTGTCATGCACAGCTGAAAACGTTCACCAGCAGCCAAAAAGAACATCTGGATTTCACATAATGAAATGCAGCAGGCTGCAGAGGTTTTTTTTTTTTTTTTTTTAGTGTGTGTGTGCGTGCGTGCGTGTGTGTGTGTGTGCACGAAATACAGTAATGCATAATCACTGGATGTCACTCACTGGCATAAGCTCAATTTTTAGAAACTTCTTGCACATGTGCATGCACACAACAGTGCAGGGAGAAAGCCCTTTTTCACATTTGTGTATTTTTATAATGTTTTTGCAAATGGACACTAAAATTGATCAATTACAATTTAAATGTCAACAAACAGACCTAACCGTACTTGTTCCAGGAAGTCAGAAATCTATCATTTTGTGGTCTTATTTACGGCTTCCAAAGTACACCGCTTACTTACACATGCACACTCAGTTGCACAAAAGCGCACTGCCAAGCTGTCCAACGTGTCCTCCACTCCTTCCCCTCCCCTGTTGCAGCAACCTTGCACAACACCGAAGAGACGTGGTCAGGTTACACGCTCAGGTTGGACCTCTCGATTGCTCCCAGGGGCCGCAGGGTAGAGAAGATGTGGAAAGACGTAAAGTTAAAAAAACATATATGAATAAAGTGGGAGATGACGCATGGAAGGGCCACAATAGTCTGTTTCCTTGCATGCAGGGGCTTGCAATCTAACCTACTGCACCTGTTGTGGAAGCTCACTGTAGCTGGAGAATGATATGTAAGGGGGGACGTGTGACACCTGCATTGTGGCCCAAAACCAGCTGGGAAGAGGCCTAGGCAAGTGCAGTATCCATTCACTCTGCGCACTTGATGAACCCCCGCAACCTCATATTAACTCTGCATGCGTGTACATTTGGTGAGTTTTTCCTCCACTTTTTTTTCCCACCTGTTTGGTCCAAGTGGTAGGTTATCGGAGAAATGTGTAATAAGGCTGGTCATGGGTATCTAGAGTGAATCTGACCCAGTCATTGGCCCATTTTGGAAAAAAAAAAAAAAAAAACAAGGATCTGCTCAGTTTTTAAGGATCTACTGTATGTGGGGGCAAAGGAGTATGTAGAGATAAAGTGGTGACTGCATTTATTTTTGTTCAAGCTGCAGAGTTTAAACATGAATCACTCTCACTCCTTGCCTAATTACTTTTTGTGTAACCACTGTTTAGTCCTTTCAAAATGTGCCCTTGCTCATTGAACTTGTTCCTATTCTCTGTGTTGCAACCAGAAACTTTATTGTATTTCATTGAGATTTAATGTGATTGACCAATGGAAAGTAACCAATGATCTCAAAGATGTGATTCATTGTTTTTTAAATTATTTTACAAATACAATGCCCCCAAAAATGTGACGTTCATTTGTAACTAGTAATTAGTATCTCTATCGATACTTTCATTGCAGTTACACCAGGAAGCCTTCGTGATTTGTATCAAGATACTAAAATTTATGACCCTTTTCCTTTGTAAAATAGCTTCAACTCATTCAGATTGGATGATGTCTGCAAAGATCAGTTTTCGAGTCTTTTAGGGATTATCAATTGGACTTTGACATTTGGACATGATATAAATTCTTTGGTCCTCGCCGTTGTAGCTCTGAAAATATGCTTGGCGCTTTAGCTGAACGTCTCTCCCAGACGAAGGCCTTTTGTGGCCTCTGACAGGTTTTCCTTCATCTTTTTCCCATCAACTCTAACCAGCTTCCTCATCCATGCTGAACAAAAGCATTGTAACCGCACAATTTTGCAATCACCATATTTCACCACGGTCATGGTTTTTGGGTGAGCCGTTTTAATTTTCCTCCACACAGTGTTTTGAAAGTCTCCACATGACCAGCGCACCTTCTTCCACATGCTTCTTCTGTGTGCTCTGTGTGCTGTATTGCTTGTAGGTTTTCTTTCAGCCATTTTCCAGGTTCTGCAGATGTGCAATGTTCTGTGGGATCTTTAAAGCTTTGGAAAGTGTTTCACAACGAAAACCTGCTTCAAACTGCTCCATTCCTTTGGTTGCTGCCTGGCTGCTATTTTCATTGATGTTCATGATGCAGTTTGTTCACAGATGTTTTCTAACAAATATCTGAGGCATTTCTTGAAACAGCTGACTTACACATATGAGGAATATATTGACTGATTTTTTGTTGTTGTACGGATGCTGTGAATGTCAGGAAGAAACTAATAAAAATAAGAAATGGATTTAATGGGACACGAGGACTGAGTGACTGACAGTGCACTGTCCTTCTCATTCCTCTTCATAAACAATCACAGTCCTGTGACAGAGCCGTGGAGCCCCATCGACCTGGAACATGATCCTTTCAGGTTTGCTTCCAGAGCTGCCTGTCTTGCCAATAACCCTCAGGAGGAACAGCAGCTTTTATATCTAACTACCCTTCCGTACCACACTGCACCATTCAGGGTTTGAGTTGCACTCCAGCCATCAATCCAGACAAGAAGATGAGCAATCTCCCCAAAGTCGAACCACAGGTTGTGGTCTTGATGGCATGTTTTCATCACGCTCCTGTCTCTGGAGGAGCTCTGTGTATTCGTCACATCAATCATACGAAGGAAGGGAATTTAATGAGACAACTATCTTTCTCGCTCTCTTTCCCTCTCTCTTTTCTCTCTCCTTATTAGAGAAGCTGCATGACTACATCATCAAGACTCGTAAGTGTAGCGTAGAGCTTATTATCCTTCATTGCCTCTGTCAGGAACAGGAAATGAATTAAGAAGGGCTAGAGGCTGTTCCAGGGCCTGAAATCTCCACGGGATTCGCACAAGTGTGATTACGCGACTTGTTATACCAACTAAGCAAAACACAATTACCCAATTCCTTAAACGGCGTTTATGTAATAGGACGCAGTTGGCTTTAATTTGTTGAGGTAAGTTTGAAGAAAAACACCTAAGTGTGACATTTTTTATTTTCAGTTTTCTTTTTTTTTTCATAATGTCAAAGAATTTATACGATTATTAGCTCACTGTGCGACATGAGCCTTGCAAAAGTAAAATCATTTCCCCCATTCTTTATATTACAAAACAACTTCCATGTGTTGTTTTGCAGTTTATGTCGTAGATCAACTCAAAATAGATGATGAATAGAAGTTAAAGTGGTTACAGCTGCAAGTCTGTTGTTTTCCACCAGTTTTGCACATCTATAGACTGAAATTATTGCTAATTCTTCTTTGCAAAACGGCACAAGCTGAGTCAGATTAGTCTGAGATTATCTGTAAACATCCTGTCCACTCTGAAAACGCTTCACAGAGCCAGCTGAATCCCCACAGAATAACACTACCTTCACCATGTTTCACTGTGTGGATGATGAGTTCAGGGTATGAAACGGCAAAGAAATGATGGACTGAATCTATATTCTAGGCTCTTTTCTATTTTTACTGACCACTCAGACCCCTTCACACTACAGCGTTTTTCACTAATTTACAGATAAGAAATGAATTTATCTGTAAAGAAAGTGAGAAACTTACAGTTAAGCTCCTTTGCAAGGGGGGTACAGAAACATGTTACAGGGGAGGGACCTTGAAACCAAACCTACATCTTTCAAATTGCCAGGTGACTACTCTTCAACTAAATACAGTTGCATGTAGGCCAGTTTGCTTTCAGTTTTACTCTGAGATTAAAACAAAAGCAGGTTGACTCTATTCAAGTGAGCTTTGGTTACACTAGATTTTATTTAGGGATAAAAGCGCAAAGGGGACTTGAAATACACATAGGGCCACAAATATGCACCATTATCTATCTATAAAAGTGAACTCCAATTAAATACATTGACGTTTTCAGTAGTGAAGTGACAAA
Source organism: Poecilia mexicana (assembly GCF_051168715.1). Lineage (NCBI taxonomy): Eukaryota > Metazoa > Chordata > Actinopteri > Cyprinodontiformes > Poeciliidae > Poecilia > Poecilia mexicana. Next base: position 16,845,021 of record NW_028263391.1, on the reverse strand, counting down.
ATCACAAAAAAGTTCAAGAGTATGAATAGGCTTTGCTGGAGACGGTGAGTGACTGGCTCAACAAGGTTGAGATTTAGCCAAGGCAGCCTGGAAAGGTTGCCATAACACTGTATATAAACATGTCCTTATGCTGTTTCCTTAGACTGGCAGGGCTGTCATGAGGCATTACTGCTTACTACAACATCTCTTTTCTTCCCCGCCTTTCTGCTTCTCTCAAAGCAATCTCCCTCTGCTTTCAAGGCCCTGCATCCAGCATGTCACTTTCCATTAAATGAGTTCTCCTTCATTCTATCCTTTTACTTTGGTATACCTCTCAGAGTCCTTTTCAGTTCGGCTCCCTCCTCCTCCTCCTCCTGCTCCCTCTGTTCCAGCTCTATAGTTGTTGTGAGACAAGGCGGACTCTGTCTGAACGCCGCACTTGTGTGAATATGTGCACGGCGGCGTACGCGCTCGCAACTGTTGATATCCGTGCGCACCATCATGCTCCATGTGTGTGCATGTGTATTTAAGCACGTCTGGGTTGAGTCTTGGGGGCAGTCCTCCTTTGTCCTCCCAACCATCTCTCAGAGATGGATGTGTCTCCAGGGAGTTGGCCCCAGAAGAAAAGCACCACTGGCTCGCTCATATTAAATTCTGCTGAGCAAATACAATCTACCAGCATGTTTCCCTTCCTCTCCCCCCTCCTCTCTCTCCTCTCCTCTCTCTCTTTCTCTCTCTCTCTCTCTCTCTCTCTCTCTCTCTCTCTTTTTTTTCTAGAAACAATCCAGTTCTATGTATGTGCATGTGTTCATGCTTGATAGTTAAAAAAAAAAAAAAAAAAACGTATTTTGGAACAGTTTTACACTTTTCATGCAATCAGATTTTCAGAAAAGTCATGTATTTGTTTTTATGATGGATTTGACAAGTCATGACTGTAGCAAACGGTCCAACAGCTGCTTTGTTGAGCATCGAGTAGTGACTTCGATGTCTTCAGCCGTTTGTTTGGGCCACCAGCCTTAGCGTGCGGTTGCCTTCTTGTCCTGCTTGAGGCCACTGGCTTTTGTGGAGTCATAAAAATGTGGGCTGGCTCATAATAACATCTCCTCTACTGTGTCCTAATGTGTCCACTTGCCTAACCCTGATTCCTGCTCTCCCCACTCGTCCTAACCGGCTTAAGACTCAGCACCTGTGGACCCCTCCGCCGCCCTAACTCCCCCCCCCTTTCCTTCCCTCCATCCAGACTTTTTCACTCCCCCTTCCTTTGGCAGGACGCCTGACGCACTGACACAATCGCAACTCTTAGCGTGAGAGGGAGTGCCTCACTCTCCGAGCTTCGCTGATTTGTGCGTGCAGATGCGCGTGTGTATTTCTGAGCAGCTTAGATAGCACAGAGTGAAACTTTCAGCAGAACTGCAGCTCAGCTTGAGAATGATTCAGCTCTAGGAGCTCTAGTATCTAATCCTCCTCTAACCCTACTCATTTGGCCCAGCTTCTCTTCCGTTCTTGCTACTGGCCTGCTTCAACTTCTTATTAGTCGTCACACAGACTGGCTGTGCAATTCATTCTAAAGTGATTTTACAAGTAAAGGGAGATTTTAATAGCCTTGCACCTGCTGTCTTGTAAATGGCACCATAAAACAGCTAGGGATGTAAAACTTTATTTCCACATCCCCATAGCCAAAGCCAAGCAGTTCTTCCTCACCCCTTGTGTGTCTCATCTCACCTTAATTCCCTGTCACAGACTTACAAAAACACCCTGCCATCACTTGCAGGCACTGCCCCAAACACGTGGTTTTAATAGCCCCTTTTCTTTCGATCCACTTGTTTTCTGTTTCTTTATTCACCGTACGGTGCGCGATCACACCAAGGAACAGATCACAACATTTCTTAACAGGAAAATAACTTTATGACTCTCATGTCATGGAAGTGTGATGGATTCCCACTCTGCATGCGATCACACTTCACAGCATGTGGCATTAATTTCAACATTCTGATCCAAACATCAGCCAAGCAGTCCCTCAGCGTTTGCAGTAATGCATCGCTCACATTGCCTCGAGATCATCTACTGTTTCCACTACCCTGTCTTCCTTCTGGCACCAGGAGTCGTGTCTGGTTTTCATTAGCCAGGAAAAACAAGCAGCGAACAGTCCTTGGTCAGTGAGCCGAATGCACAAATTATTCTGATTTTAACAGACAAAATGATTCCAGAAGAAGCAAGAATGAAAAAGGTTGATAAGAAAATGATTCATAGCGCTTGGACATTTTTACATCGTGTCCCAACCACAAGCTGCAGCGTTGCAGTGTCATTTCTTTTCTTTCTCAATAAGCCAATAAAAGTGTGGCATGCATTTGCTTACAGCCCCTTCTAAGACAGTGCATGTCACCGTAGTTACAACCATCAGTCTTTCAGTGAATGGTACGACCAACTTTACCTCAGTCTCGAATCTTTTAAAGCATCTAACAGGTTTATGTTTCAGTATTGCAGTGTGTCCAGCGCCATCCATCCTTTAATTGACCATGACCAACTTCCTGGTCCGTGCAGAAGAAATACATCTCCACCCCCATCGTGCTTTGAACAAAAAGTTCTGATGGCTTTTTTAAAGGTGTCGTCTTGCCACTCAGTAATTCAGAACACATTTCTGGAGTGCAAACCGATAATTGTAGCATCAACAGATTTTCCCACCATGTCCCTCTTGGTCGTTTCTCAGACAAATACTCTCCTCACCCAACTTTACAGTTAAAGTGGACTGCTATGTCCAGATAGGTTTACATTTATGTGACACTCTTCCCATTTTCAGATGACAGACTGAACAATACTCTCACATGTTCAAAGTTTAAGATATTCGTTTGTAATTTAGACCTGTTTTAATATCTTCACAATTTCATGTCTGCTCTGCTGTGTTCCTTTGTCTTGCTGAGTCTGTTTGGACTTTGATGTTCCCTAAATAACCTCAGAGCCATTCTCAGTGCAGTTTTATTTGCACAATTGGACTCTGTTACAAATTATGTGACTTCTGACAGCATTTGGTTTTATGGGATTTTATTTGGGGTGTCAAAGTACTGGGTAAATTAAATTTTTTAAACTTTTATTTCTGAAAAAAAAAGATCCTTTTTTTCACAAATTTATACACAACATCCCAATAAAACACACTGAAATTCGTGGTTGCACTGTGACAATTTTTAAATAAAGGTATTTTCAGGCTGGTATACATAAAAAAAACTTTGATAAAGACAAACTTAATGCCATCTTTGATTTTTACTGCATCAGGCAACGTTGACAAAACAGCCTGGATGACATAAAGAGTTTTTGTTATGTTTTGTCTTTGTACGGTCAGCGTTTTCAAAAGCTGTGTTATCCTCAAACAACCAGCCAAGACCACAAGCGGCAACTAATCCCCCCCATCATGTGACCAAGGAACAATTTGAGCAAAACACGAACGGAGGAAGACCAGTAATTAAAGCAGCACACCTCCTCCATCAAACGGATCCAGGATGAGATGGCTTGCCTTGACTCACACTCACTGCTTTAATCTAAACGGAGGAGCAAATGCAGAAGAAAATGACAAAATGCCCTGTTTTCCAAAATCATGAATGCACTGAGATCTTTGTCATCTGGGAACACTGAGAACACGTTGTAATAGCTTTCGTCTGACATGAACAACAATTACACAGTGTGTTTGGTTCTCTGGCTGCAGAAAGTTTACACACAAAGGCTCAGCAGGCGCTGCCAAACACTGTCAGCTGGCTTGCTTCCAGTGAGGAAATCATTGCTCCACATCTACTCGTACACAAACAACAAATATCTAGCACTTCCCCGCTCTAATGCATCACCTGGAAACTTCACGCTGGGAGAACGGATTAAGGTTTGTAAAACAAATGCCTTCAGCTAAAAGTGTCCTAATGAGGATGTGATTACTGGCCCATGCAATGGGCACTCTACTCTCCGTTTGTCTGTATGCTGCCATGCATATGTGACGATGTTAGTTTGCAGGTGTTTGTTTTCCTAGCACACTTAAATGTGTTTGCAATGACTGTGGATTAAAGACTTTGGTTTGTGGTGAAAAGGTTAATAGCTTAAATCTGACAATATGAGCAAGAAACAGCTTTACAGTGTTTACAGCGCAGTAAAAGAAAATGACGTTGCATATTGATACAAGAATGCAGCTGTGGTATCCTTTCTCGTCTCACTCAGTACTTCATCATACATAAAATCCAAATCCCCCTCCAAAGCAACACACTTTAAGCTTTTACGTACCAGTGCTAACAACTGCCCCACAGTATAAAACATAAGAAAATTCGATAACTAAAGAAAAAAAAAAGAAAAATCAACTTATAGAATGGAATCAAAACAAATTCCTGTCGATTGCTTTTGTAAACTACACAAAAACACGTATTTGACGTTTTTGCTTCATTAACTGTTTTCAGGTCATTTCAAGACATTCTAGCTGAAACTAACTCTGCTGAAAGGCACAATGAACATCTGTTTTCAATTTTCTGGCAGAAATCATCTAATTCTTTCCATTTAAAATGTCCGGATATTACAAAGAGTCCATGGTGATATGCACTCTCACAAAGTTTCCAAGTCCTTGACTAGAGAAACACATCCACACAGGGGATGGTTTAAAATTTATGGGGTATCAATTTCAAAATTAGGTTCACATGTTTATGTTTGTGATGGTAGAACAGAAGAAGACATTTTACTGGAATGCCTCCCAAAATAACAGCTAACTCCTGGTTGTTATTAAGGCTCGACACTATTTACTGCAGTCTTCCCACAGTGAGTTTATGATAATACTGCATTAAATAAACAGGGGTCTTCTTTCACTAAAGTTTCAGAAGTTTTAAGCTTTTTGATTATTGGTTTGACTCTAGATATATGCAAGTTCAGCTATTTTCTGGTTTCCATCCCATGCAGCTAGTTGCTGTTTCTGACACTAATCACTAGACAGAAAAAGTTGCAGTTTGAAATGAAATTAAGCTGCTGCAGGATTTACAACTTTAAATGTAAAATATGCTATAAAAACTTTGCAGTTGACAGAATCAGACCTTAAATGACTTGGGAGTTCTCTTACTTAATGACAGGTTGAACCTTCTCTCTGCCTGACTTTCTTATCTCTTTCAGTGTGTTTGTGTTTGTGCAGCAGAGGTTTGACTGCTGGTGCCAGTTGTAAACAGTAGCCCCTCATTAGTACTATTTTCATGTGACCAAGATGCACCGCAAGGGACACACACGTACACACACTTTAAACGGCCGCATACAAAATTACACGTGCACACACGCACAGCACATGATCAGATGAAGAGGAACCATTGTTCAGCATCACAGGACCTCTTAGCACAGACACACACACACACACACACAATTCTCCTTTTGCGCTGCCATTTGTGAAACCACCAGAGTCTTCCTTGTTTTAATATTCTGTGGCTTACATGCTTCCACATGCTTGCACTGACTGTAAGCACACAGTCCCTCTGTGTTCATGTTTGCGTCTACGGTCTCTGTGCACGTGTGTTTCCAGTATAAAAGAAATCAGTGTTGTGTGACACAAATGCATACCAAGATCTGAAATGCACAAATGGACCCCATTTTGCCTCCTCTTTGCCCTGTGTGCTCCTGTTTTGGTCAGTGTGATGAGGTCTAGCAGAGCTGTCAGACTGTGGCAAGCAGTGACAGTGGCAGGCCATTAGCCTGCTGATCCAAACCGGGGGAGGTCAAACTACTAACCCCCAGTCTAGGCTCTAAGCAGGACCTGGGTTTCAGAGGTCAGGGGTTACTGAGGGTAGGGGCAATAGACCAGATATTCTACTTTCTTCTAGTTTTCTGAGCAGAGCAAGACAAACATGTTCAATGATGATTAATGAGCTAACGTATATTTCTAACTCATAATGTGACACTTGTTCTCGAACACTACTTTACTTGGTTGGTCAATGGCCAGTTTGATGCTTTCTGTTGTATGCTTTTAACCTAATTCTGTTGCATGCCCTTCACACACAAACTCACATACTTTATTATGAGTGTCGTGCAGAAACCATTATAGACAAGAATTCCATTATGCTATTATAAATAAATGATTAAATAAAGCTGTGACTCATTGTATGCAAGTTTCCTCAAAGTTTTTTTGTAGATGCTGGTGGTTGTGGACAGGAATGAACTCCTGTAGCAGTCTGAATTACAGCGGTTCTGAAGAAACCCCTCACTGAAGACGTTCTGTTTTTTAGGGCAGTCTCAGTAAGTAAATCATCTGGATTGTTCGTAGCGTTCCTATTCACGTGAAAAAGATATTTTGGATGTGCATCTTATTCCTGGTAAAGTTTAGACTGCTTGTTTGGGAGGGGCTATAATTCCAAACTGTGATTCCTAGACCATGTGGTGCATTATGCGAATTCCCGTTCACAACATCCAATCTTGTAAGTTAAAGGCAAAAAAAAAAAAAAAAGTCTCTAGTAGAACAAATACGAGTGTCCAAAGTATAATTGTCATGCCAGTGCCTTCTTCCTTCAAAGATTGTGGGTTACACAAAGAAATTGGCTGTGATTGCATGCACTTACGTATTTATCTGCCTCATAAACTTCTTTACTATAGACAAGAATGGAGGTAAAACACAATTCAATTTGGTGTTTTATGTGCTCTTAAATCACTTCTGTGCTTTAAAACAGGGATGTGATGCACTACCAGAGCATTACATGTCATTCCTATAAGGCACTTGGCACTTCTCAAAACCGGGCTTTTTTTGGGCGATCGGTCATAGCAGTGGTGTAAGGATTTTCATCCTCACTAAACTTTAGTTTACAAGTAAACAGATCACCTCTTCAGGACTTTCTGGGCCTTAAATTTAGATTATTCAGCCTCATTCCTCTTGATTATGGTTCTGTTAGGAACACAAGGAAAGTAACCAACTAACTGCATTAATAGTTCATCATTAAAAACCACCAGCGGAAGCCATTTAATTAAAGGTGAAGCAGGAAGCAACACAGTAGGTTGAACATTTCAGGAGATGGCAAAGATATCCAAATAGAAGGGTCCATAGATGTGTGATTATCGAGCAAAAAAGAATAAATTTCAGCTTGACTGCTAGCCTGTTACTTAAAAGCGAAATTCCATATAAACCCAAACTGGCTCGAACTTCTTCTTCCCACAGCCGCTGATCTCCAGACCGTTCATTATCCTGTTTCAAATAAACCATTTACCTACCATTTCAGCGTGTCCGTAATTGTTGCTTGCACCAGAGTCTCTTTTCCACATTGTGACAAACATAATCATTTCTGCAGTAACACCACAGCCAGGAATAAGGTGGATGAGTCAATTTGGGCAGAGAGCAAGGTGTTCCGCTTATCAAATCGACCTTTTCATAATGAATATGTCAGTTTAATTTGCATTAAAAAAACAAACAAAAAAAAAACAACAACTGTGTATTTCTTTCAGTATTAATTCCTGATAAGACAGCAATGCCATTGTCATCAATATTGACATAAGTAAAAGTAAATGCTCCTGGGGCTTACAACACTCAAGAATTTGACTTTATTGAACAGGATTGCATTTAAGCTGAATGACTGAAAAGAGTGTATACCTTCAGGGCTGTTTCAGTGCACTGCATAGAGTCATGGTTACTCCGACTGTAGCTATAGTTAGAGCAAGTTCACTCATAATCTGAGAATAGCAAAAATAAAAAGGAGCAACTCTGCAGCAAAGTTATATTAAGGGCGTCTAACGGCTAAAGAGGAAGTCATAAGGTTAAAGTGTCTTTGGTGAGATCCTGACCCTTTGACCTCAGTTTTCTTCAAATTGTGGAGTGCTTGACAGAGAAATGTTTTTAATGAAGCAGAAAACAACCGTCTAAAAAAAATACTTTGGTTAAGGGAGATAAAATAAGAAAAAAGGAAATTGTGCAAGTATTCACAAGAAATGCATCTTAAACCTGCGTGGACTGGAATCGTTTTATTTCGGTCAGCAAACATATAAATAAAAGAACAAAGTTCACATGTATACCTGCAGAAACAAAAACATCTATATTTCCAGTGATGATCATTTAGTAATTGCAGCAGAAAGACTTTCAGTACTCAAAATGCCACATAAGCTGACTAAAAAATGATCAATGCAAGGGAACTTAAAACGTATTTGAGAGGAAACTCAAAAGTATTGTGTGGAAGTGCAATACTTTGTGAGGTAATGCAGAAGAAACAAATTTCCCCATGTTCCCAAGGAGGCTCCATAATTATCCACTAGTTGGGTAAGTGCATTGTAAAATAAACTGTTGCATCACATGTGCCATCTTACAGCTACAGACTTCAGCACACTTTGAGATTTTATAGTTAGCAATCAACTTTTGTTTATGCAGCATCGGTGCTTTCATGACATTAACCGGGTGTTAGAGTAAAGGGGGGCTGAATACAGATGCATGCAACACTTTTTAGATTTTTGTAAGTAAGATATTTTGCAACATGTTTTTCCTCCAGGACAATAAGGCACCACTATTTGTTGGTCTATTCTATCTCATAAAATTATCAAAAAATACGTTAAAATTTATGGCTGACAAAATGTAAAACAAAGAATTATATGTTTGAAAAATGCTGCATGCAGCTAAAGCTTTTCTCTCGTTTCTCTCTCTGTTCCCCATCAATTGCAGAAATCAGTTTGGCCACTGTAAGCTCGGCAGGGCTTCGTAGTGAGACTCCGGCAGCTGTTGTCTTTTTGTTGCTGAGGTAACACAAACACACACAGCTGTGTGAGCCAAGTGTAAAACCACATATACTCAAGGGAAACGCACCTGTGACAGAGCAAGATTATCACCTCCCCATGTCTGAGTGTCTCAGTCTAACCTGAGAACCACAACTTCTTCACTGGGCGCAGGCACCCACAACCATAAAATGACAGTATATCTTCCTTTATTGCTTGTGTCTTTAGCAATGCATGTAATTAGCCTGCACCATTAAAAATACATAAAGCTTTAGCAGAGTTGCTTTCTTTTTCACTTGTGAGCTTGTGAATCACATTTGAGAATATTTGAGGAGTGCTTTGCTGTTCCTGTTTTTTTTTTTTTTTTTTTTTTTGAGTTGCATGAGGTGACAATATCTCCGTGTTCCTTATGAAAACAAATAAGTGCCACACTGTCATTTCCCCTCATGAACCATGAAGTCCTGCTGGCCTCCTGTGTCAGAGTGATAAGCAATCCCCTGATACCTCTCGGCCCATCTGAGAACAAAAGAGCCACAGGAAGAGGTCAGGCACTTACCCCCGTGGACGAACCAAGTAGTGGTAGAGTCCCATATGTTCCAGGTTGAGGCTAACTCAAAACATTTTTTTCTGGCTGCACAGTCCTATCATATTTAATTAGAAGAAGAATGCCTCACTTAGGAGTGAAGTGGTGTCATTTATAGGTATAGGTGACATACCTGGGCGGTGTCAAATATTTGCATTCTGAACAATGTGCAATAGATGCTTATAGTTTATGAATTTTTGTGGATTTCAACAATAACACAGTAGAGCTATTGGTCTGATATACAGTGCCCTGCAAAAGTATTCGCACACGTTAAAGTTTTTACACTTTGTGACGACACAAACTCAAATTTTAATGTTTTCTATTGCAATTTTATTCAGAAGACCAACATAAAAGGGTGCCTCATTGTTAACTGGAAAGAAAATGAAACATAGTTGTCCACCTTTTTACAAATCAAAAACTCTGAAAAGTGTGGCGTGCTTATGTACTTTGCTCCCTTCTCTTCAATACTCCTAAATAAAACCCAAGGGAACCAATTAACTGTAGAAGCTATATTTACTAAATGGAGTCCAACTGTGTGTAATGTAGTTTCAGTTTGAATAAGGCAGCTTTGTGAAGGCCTCAGATGTTTGATAGAGAACATTAGTGAACAAACAAGAACACAGGAAACAGTTCAGAGACACAGATATGTGAAACAGGATTTGCTTATAAAATAATATAACAGACTCAACATATTCTCACACTGCACTGGTAAATCTGTTGTTTTAATATGGAAAAAGTCTTTTTTTAACTTAGAAAAAAAAAAGATTGGTGGGACAGGGGAAAAAATTAACAGGGAAAGCCATGAAGCGGCCCACAGTGACCTTGGAAGAGCTGCATAGATTCACATTCTAGTATAAGAATCTGTTGACAGGACAACCATTAGTTATTCACTCCACAAATCTGATCTTTATGGAAGAGTGACAAGAAGAGAGCCACTGTTGACATGAACACCCTGTTAAAGTTTACTTCAATCCATGCAAGAAGCACAGCAAGCATGTAAAAGAAGCTGCTCAGGTCATTTGAGACCAAAATAAAAACCTTTGTGGCCCACATGTAAAGCTCTTTGTGTACCAAAAGAAAAACATTGATTATCAACCTGATTGCACCACACCCTGAGTTTTGTATAATGGTCGAAGCCTCATCATAATGGGTTTCTGTAGTAATAGGACAAGCAATTCTGGAAGAAAGATGCTGCAGATGGCAGTGAGCAGGACAATGATCCTCAGCAGGAAATAGATTTGTTCCTAGATGTGCAAATGTGGCAGAGGCAAACCCCCAAACTCTTGCTGCTGCAGCTGCAGCAGCAAGAGTATTCAGTAAGCATCAAGCTTATTCAGTTTTCCAAATACAAACTGCATTGCTTTAGTCTATCACATAAAATTTCAACAACACGTTGAAAGTTTGGTGTTTTAGTGTGATACAAGGTTAAATACTTTTGGAAGACACTGCATAATCCTGTATCACGGCAGCGCTACAATAGTTTCTACTAAGGCCACTGTGTGAAAAGTCACACTGGATGGGTCTCAGGCTTGACAGGGTCAACCAGAGTCAGTGTGTTACTCACTTAACTCTCATGAGGTCTGATGGGGATTTTTAAAAAAAACTCTAGTCTCAGAATAAAACATTGTCAACAATGGTGGTTTCATTGTGGTGATGCCATGAAAGGTTCTCCTTCTTTTCCAAACAAGCGGATCATCTCCTTTGGTCACATTTATTTTCTTTGCTCGGCCAAATCAGAAGAAATAACCCAAACCCGAAAAGTTGGTTTGTTTTAACAGCGAATGTTGGTTTTATCACCTGTCCCTCCCTTGCAACCTCATAAATGTAGTAAACACTGGCTACAGAGAAGTGAGCCGAGAGATGTGGCAGTAAAGAGTGGCATGGGGATAAGTGCTTCATCTGAAAAGCAATGTTCTCCTTTAGCCAAACAACAGCCTGTTGAACATTAATCTAACTCTGTGCAAAGGCAAACACCCCCAGCTGTGGCTGCAGCCTATGTCTTTCCCTCCCCTGCTCAAGGGTGTTACTGTATCATAAATCATCAGGGTGAACCGAGAGCTTATTAATAAAGCTTAGAGCAAGCGGAGGGCAACACAAAACAGCTGTCTGTGCCTGCCTGAGCCCAATAATCTGAATTAACAAAGATCGATTTTGTTTTGAGTTTTAAATTCATCATAAAATACTGCTAAACATAATAATAATAATAAAAGAAGTATGAATTTGCACACTGTCAGATAAACAATGCCATTGTCAAAAGAGAGTTCAAGCAGATAAGAATTTGTAGGAGAGCATCAAGTTGTAGGAGAGCATCAAGTTGTAGGAGAGCATCAAGTTGTAGGAGAGCATCATCGTGGTGTTTAAACCTACTGGCTGTATCACAGTCAATAATAGTGAAACTGAGCCATTACAGACTAATTCAAAGTCCAAGATTGTATCCTCTAAAGGACTTTTGAATGAGTCTCAATGAGCCTAAAGGTCAAGGTTAATTCTAAGAAATAGATATTGGTTTTGTTGAAGATGAGAGCACATAGTAAATGTTGCTTATTGAAACAACATTTGTCATCTAAAATGACAGATCTATCTTTGGTTAAACTGTAGCAGTAGGTACCTGTCCACATTTCACTTTTTACAATGTATGGCTATATTTGTTTTGTAAAAGCAGTGGCAGACATGTATATGTGTAGATTTTTTGTAAGCTTGAAGAGTTTTGACCAAACCTAAAATGCTGCAAAACATAAAACATAAAAGGTTTAAAACAATACAATATGTCATGCAATACTTTACTATGATATAGTTCCTTAAAATAACTTTAACTTACATCAGAAGGAGGAATTACCCTAATAGGGAAGCAATTCACAGTCTTAATGTTTTGCTCCATTTCATTTATTGTACTTTGAGTAACTTTTTACAGAACAGTGAAATATTATTTTTAACTTGAGAAGATGTTGCTAACTTTGTCAAAGTCTGGATGAATTGCAGACAAAGAAGAAGAGAAGAGATGAAAGGCCAAATTGCATTTGAGATCCCTCTTTAGAACATCAAACAGAGTGTTTCTCCCAGCAGTCAGCGGGGCTCCGGGGGGACGGAGTTGTAATTTCCTGGCAGAGAGGGGCTGGACATGTGGGCACTGCTCAGTCGACATCAAAGACAGCAGACCTCCAAACCCCTGACACACACACACTCTTTCTGTCTCTGTCTGTGACATCTTTCTCCTTTTATCTGTTTCATTTAGTGCCCAATGTTATACATTCATTCCCCACAATCTTTCTCTTGCCGTCATGTACAGATAAATTAGAGGATTTAGTGCTTAATTTGAAAAGCCTACAGTGAAAACAGTTCTTAGCAGAGCAATCTGTGAAAGCGAGAAAGACTGGAAGTATTTTTTTTTTTCTTTTAGGTCAAAACTACTTTCACTGCTTCAGAGAGGTGCCTTTGGGTTAGGTCATTCCAAACATTAAGACTACCCGATGTATTGCTACAACAATAAGCACAATTCAAGTTTTCCTTGTTTAAAATAGATTTAAGAGAATTCTTTTTAGGCAAAACTCTGACTTGAATGTCAAAAAAGTTCTACTATCCATGTTTATTAGCCAGCAAATCTTGACTTTGAAGTGACATTTGACATCCGGAAAACAAACAAGACTTTAGAGACCCATAATGGGGGGACATCAAAGTGTGCAGACATGCTGCGGTCAGGTCACACTTAGGTGTAAAATGGCTGTGAGTTATGCTTGAATCACTCACCATCTTCCTTTACAGACCATAATCATGTCATCCAACCCAGTTGGCAGAAATATGTGACGTACATTTTGGTGCAGCGTTCATATTTAATGAGAAAATATCAGCAACGGAAATTGATGATTTTGCATCTGATGGACATTTTTAATGATAGTATGGCTCATAAGTAGCTTAGTGGTGACAGAGAAAGAGGATAAATTTAGCACCTTATGAAGATTATCTAGAGTACTCCAGGCAAGACACTGTAGGCTCTAACATACTTTATCCAAAGTGCTGAAATCGGCTCTCATTGACGTACATGTCTGGAGAAAATTGAATAATGTTTTTTTTTTGTTGTTTTTTTTTGCAGAGAGGAATCCGCCTGCAGAACTTGGTCACCAAAGAGGTGACTATCAGTGTTGTGAGCATAAAGTTTATCAGATAAACAAATGTTTTTTTTGTTTTTAGACATTTATTATTTTTGGTAGTCATACACATGTAAAATCAATATTGCAAATCTCCAAATGCCCATATTACTTTAAAATCTTACAATTGTGTCCGAGGCAACCAAAGCAGGGACTATTTGACAGCAGCTACAGTCTTTTTCTATGTCAGCCTTCCTTTCTCTTCCTCACAACACATGTTTAGCACTAACTTGAAGTTATTTAGGGATTAATAACAGTGCACATTTCTGTGGTCCAATTAGACCCTCATTTATTAAACCCCCAAGCTTTACTTATATGGAGAAAAGTGACACTTGCACAACTGTTTGGCTCCTCAGTATGAGGTTGGCTGTCCAGATGTTAATGTTGTTGGGAGAAAGGTACCGACGAATCCCTGTGAACAGTTCTGGTCAGAACCGGAGAGAAATATCAACGTCTTTCTCAGCACTGCCAAAATTTTTGTGTTTTGAAACACAGGTTTTACCACAAGTGGTCAATTGCCAGAGTAGGGAATTATAGACAGAGTGTGCTCTCCACAGATAGCACTCTGTAGGGTGTTTAAACAACATTTCTCCAAATTACCCTCACTGGATAAACCACCTTATAAATCTGAACTAAATGCAGTTGGATTCAGGCTTCAGGCTACATTTGTTTCTTTCACAATATACAAAATTTTATAAGTGACCATATATCTCATCTAAATGATAAAAGTGATGAACGATGAACCAGTCACAATGCTTGATCTTGTGATTAAATAAGTCAGGGATGTTGACTGAGCTAAACACTAAAGTTTGAAAAGATCAAACATTGAGACATGCCAAAAGCACGATTTATATGTTTATACATATGTGTGTGTGTGTGTGCGTGTGTGTGGGGGTGGGGGTGTGTGTGCGTGTGTGTGTGTGTGTGTGCGCGCGCGTGCATGTGAGGTGTGTGTCTGTTTGATATGCTATGCTTGGAAATTCTAAAAAGCGTTGGCTCTCCATACAGAGACACAGTTACCCTAATTCACTGCCTTGGAGTCGCAATGTTATACCTAGATTTTAGATTTTTTTTTTTTTTTTTTTTTTTTTTTAGGAATCCTTTGCAGGCTATCGAGTCCTTCTTGCAGCTATATTACAGGATAATTACAGCATAAAGTTTTGTCTGCTGGGAGGACGTCCAAGGCTGCTGAAACTGCTAATCTGGAACAACCTGTTCTGGGTTAGGAGTTTTAGATAAGTGCACAAAAATGGGGCCCTGGCTATCTTAATGTGTTTTCTGTGTGTGTTGCTTCCTTCGTTGGTGTTTATGGGTGAAGCAGCTGGTTAGCCACTACATTCGTATAGACACATGGCCCCAGGCACTATAAAGCAAGGAAGGCTATAATTTAGCAGAGCAGGCAGGGCCTTTTTGACCTGACTTGCCTCAGGTAACAGTTAAGTCCACAGATCTGAGTCAAACTGGTCTGACGGGAGAGGATGGCCAATTTGCTCAGAGTGGAGCCTCTCTGGGAAAGCTTGAGCTGTGGGAGCAGCTGGGCTTGTCAACAGATTAATGCATCAGTCTGAGTGACGGGTCAGGACCCACCTCTTGTCAGCTCACCCCAGCACTGGCTGTGCTCTGTGTTTGGAGAAAGTTTTGTACCTTTTGCTCCTCTATAACTTTCTTTATCATTCTTCAGGGGCATCTGTTCCAAGGTCCAGACACCACTGGGCCGGTTGTGGGTTCTCGCTCTTTACAGCTGTGAGGAGAATTTTCCATTGGCACACTTTGCACGTCTCCATGCTGCTGATTGCCTGTCAGAATTGTGCGTGTCAGCGGCCCCACTAATGCTGCCCAGATGAGGCAAAGAGAGAAAACTGTAGAGAAGAAGAGGGAGGAGGAGGGTGGGTGGGTGGGGGGATAGTGAGAAAAGGGTGTAAAAAAAGACAAGGGAACAGGAACATGAGCATTGCAAAGGAAATTTCATCATGGCAGGTGTGAGAAGGTGGTGAAGAAACAGACCAACAGCCCCCTTTCTTTTTTCATCTGATCCTCTCTTCCCCCCAGGCTGTGGTTAAGCAGGTGACCTGCAGAATCATAGCTCAGAGCACTGCTTGTTTAAAGAAGCTCGGCTCTAGTCATAGTGGTCAGACCAGGTCATTCTTGCCAATAGATGTCTTTGATGTGTCTATCTTTAAGGAGGTTTGAAAAAACAGTGAGTTGGCAAGAGGTACAGAGTGTGTGTGCGTGTGTGTGTATGTGACAGAGGTCAAATGCTGCCTTTGAAGATGTGTTTGCGTCCAAGCCAAGAGTAACATGAAAGAAAAAGAGACAAATTAGGCTGGATGAAGTCAAAGCCTGTCCCGGGCTAAAGTGTTCACATCCCTTGAAATCTTTCTCATTTTATCACCTCACATTATTTTAAATTATTTAATCCTCTTTAGCTGTGCGTAGATAAAAAAATATATACATATGTTCTACAAATTAACTCACAATATGCTTACATTTCCTTAGTTACTGAATAACTATTAAAAAAAATGGTTTCAACTAAAATTATGATGATACAACATTCTAGTACAACTTGTTGCCATAATGTTCTGTTCTCATCAAAAAGAGTGAGACTAGACAAGTTTAAAACAGCAAACTACAAAACGACTCATTAGAAACTTTGTATGATAGCCTTTTAGCTTTTCATTTCAGTGAAGTGCATATCCATCAACATGGAGTGCATGGATAAGATTTAAATTTAATGTAGTTGGTCTAACAAGCTGTGCATAATGCCATTTAAACATTAATGCAGCAAACCAAACCAATGCCAGTCAAGTAATAAACCAAACAAGCATAAACAGCAGCAATGAAAAGCTCTCAATCCATTAATGCAGCATGTCTGCCCCGCTATCTCTCACACACACACATGCACGCGCGCACACACACAAAAACACACATTGTGGCCTAATGTTTCTAGCGGCTGCCGAGTGGATGGTGTGCTTTGTTCTGAGTGCTCTGACAGTGAGTGGAGGTCTCAGAAGGCGCATGTTGAAGTTGAAAGCTCAACAAGCTCTCTGAAGTGGCCGGCTTTTATGTTGCACATTGTGCCAGAACCAAAAGAAAGGGGGCAACACAAAAGTCTAAAACAAAAAAAAGAAAAGAAAACATAATAAAAAAAAAACTATTTTAAATCAGCATGTGTCAGTCAAACAGAAACCTCTGTACCAGTTCTGATTATAACAGTATTACAAGTGGTTCCCTATTCAAAATGAGATATTTGTTTTGTTTCTTTCTGCAGTTACACTCTAACGATCGCTGCCAGAGAGTCGATGCAGTCTGTCAGAGTTCCAGTTTTATAGAACATGATCCCTGCCTTGGGCTGTTTCACTCTCTTTTCAGGTCAGGGTACATGTCGGGACACAAATCTAACCATGAGACAGTGCACCAAGAGGTTTAATCACTCTCGTGTGTGTGTGTGTGTGTGTGTGCGTGTGTGTGTGTGTGTGTGTGGGGGTGTGTGCGTGCGTGTGTGTGTGTGTGTGTTTGTGTTTGTATGTATATGCCTCTGCTGAGTCACATTGTGGTTACCACTTCTGATATTTAATAACCCCTTCAGTAACAACTCCCAGCATTTGAAGCTTTTTATGGTAATTCTTTTAAACTGGTGAAAGATTTTTTTTTTTTTAAATCTTCCTGTTGGAACAGTAAAACATCACATCTTAAAATTCAGAACAGAAACACTGCTAAAACTCTTCAATAAAATAATCCTATATTCTTTTGACTGCACTTCTTTTATTACAGCTAAAATTTTATTAGGTCTATTTTTCCTCTACAAAATTCTGGAGATTTTATTAATATTTTATTAATTCAAAATATAAGAACACTTTGCAGTCAGACAGAAATCATCAGGGACCATTATAGGAAATGTAATAAACACATTGATGAAATACATTTCCAGTATTACTTTTTTCATATTTAATCTAAGATGTGCATTTTAAACACCCCAGCTGGTGGCGGCCATGCAAACAAAGGCGGGTAAGGAATTGCCTGCTCAGTTTAACAAAACTGAGGCAAAGAAGTTTTAAGTCTTCAGCTTTATTTTATTTTTTTTTACTTTTTAACTTTTAACTTAAAGCTTGGGAGAAAAAAGTTTGTGAGCTGGATAGCTACCAGGGCAGAACAGTGTTCCTGTTGTCTCTTTGTTTTGTTCATAGTTTAGAAACTAAAGAAGATAGATACATTGAAAAAAATAAAATAAAATAAAATTGAGAAAAAAAAGTTGTAAACATATTTTTTGTAATTTTTACTGTCAGTTGTGGTTTCCGATATGGGTGAAGTGGGCAACCATCCAGGGCGGCATCTTGTGGGGGCAGCAAGAGCCCCTCTCTCAAGAACAGTAAATGATAAATGAGGTACAGATAAGTTCCCAGGAGAGAGCATTGCTGAGGAACAACTCTTTTTAGCTGTTTTTGTTTTTTTTGTTATACTTGGCTGGAATTTATGTTGCATTCAGTGTTTTGACACCAACATAAAAATCCGCAAAGGAAAAACATGAAGTACATAGTTTACAAGTAGCCTTATAATTTAAAATAGGCCTGTTTGAGGCGAGTTTGGATGACAGGGATCTTTCTGTGACTGTTAAATGGCTTCAGGCACTGGAGAGATGCCAGAAGGAAGCAAAGCAGACCAGACAGAAAGAGCTTATGTGTTGTATAGCAGAGCCATGGCCTAAGGGCTAAAAAAACAAATCTAGGACTTCAAGGTCAAGTGTCACCCTCTTCACTCGATGGCTGCAGGAATGGAAGGCACATCAACTCCACTTAGACAGAGGCCACATTTTGTGGCACTACAACATCAACTTGCACAGGTCCTTTTGTTCACCTTTTAGAGTTTGTACTTCACCTTGTATTTTTACTTTTTCTCACAAAGGTTTTGCTGTTTTTGGAGAATTAATGGGATTACTAGCCCATTAAAGAAAAGAGTAACACAATGTCCCTTACCAGTTCATCAAAAAACAAACAAGATTGTGTTCTTTAGATTTTTGGTTCAGTTTCTTCGTGGAAAAGAATAAGAAAATACCACTCATTCAGACTTGCCAAAGTATTCAAAAAGTAAGGAGGGTTGATTGCAAAAAGGATTACTAGACTCAAAGGGAGCACCAGAAGCAGTGATTTGATGCAGCTGCCTGGGTTTGCTTAGATAAAAAAAAAAAATAATAATAATATATATATATATATATATATATATATATATATATATATATATATATATATATATATATATGAATTTTAGTGTAAAACTTAAATGAATTACACTGTTTAATACAGTGGTGTCTAAACTGTTTTATTAGGGAGGGGCTGGCAATGACAAGTTGAAAGTATTCATTGGGCTACAAAATGTTTATCACTTTCTATTAATATTGCAAAGTACTTTTTTTTTCATTACTACCTGCTTAAAAATAAAATAAATTCAAAATAACTTAATGCAACAAGCAGAGTAGTGTGATTTATGTACCTGCCTGATTTGGTGAATGAAATTTATGCCAGTCTTGAGTCGTCATCATGGAGAAAATCATCCCAAGGGACGAAAATGGCCTTGGAGCCCTACTTTGGACACCTGGTTTAATAGCAAGAACCAAATTGAAAGTTAATTGTTTATAAGTTTTAAAAAAGTAAAACATATAAGCTTTTTTGTCACTAATTTCCGAAAGTGAAACTCATATATCATATAGATTTATTGTACTGAGAGTGAATTAATGCAAGCTTTTACTTTTGTGAATTTAAATTCACAAAAATAAAACCTCAAAGATGTATTCATAAAAAATCTATGGGGCTCAGGTTTGACAAGTTTGCTAGCCAAGCAAGCACAGTAACACCATGGTTATTGAACCAGACTTTGGTAACTTTGGCGGTGTGAATAAGTGCAAAGTCTTGTATAAAGAATTAAATTAGCATCTCCATAAAGTACTAACTACAGAACAGCCAAGAGGCCCATGATACCTCTGGAGTAAATTAATAGACACAGAGCTCAGGTGGGAAAATCTGTTAATTGGAA
Organism: Poecilia mexicana; assembly: GCF_051168715.1. Classification (NCBI taxonomy): domain Eukaryota; kingdom Metazoa; phylum Chordata; class Actinopteri; order Cyprinodontiformes; family Poeciliidae; genus Poecilia; species Poecilia mexicana. The sequence goes on along the minus strand of NW_028263391.1, from coordinate 16,825,620 downwards.
AGCTATTAGGTGTACGCTCCACAAATTTGAGTTCTATTGAAGAGTAGCAAGAAAAACATCGTAGTTAAAACAAACCGATAAAAAGTCATGTTCGTAATTTTCCTGAAGCTAAGCTTATGAAAAGCTCAAGCTATAAATCCCACTGCATGCCCTATGGAGTTCAAACTAATTTTAAACATAATGATGCTGAACTATTTAAATTTGCACAGTGTGCACACATTCGTTTCGGTGAACAACCACATTTGGCAGAACAGACTGAAGCACTTTGAAAGTCATAGCTGTAAAGATGGCCAAAGTAGAGTTTGATATCACCTTGTAAATTCTCTGCCACTGAGTCTTATTTTCCTTACTTCAATACAGATGCACTAATCCACTGTGCTTCAACAAAAAACTAATGTGAATCTCATGATGAGATGATCAGCAGTGCTGTGTGGTTTTAACAGACAGTGGCGCCAGTGTTAGATAATGAGTCCTTATGTGATTCACAGACATCTGTGTAATACTACCATTACAATTCAGCAAAGGGTCCTTAAATCATCCTGTGTGACTGATTAAATTTGATAGGGCAACATGTAAGAGGTGGATAATTTGACCGATGTGCTTCATTCACATTTGAAAGATCTGAACAAAACTCATGTTATCCCCAAGAAGTGAAGCTGTGTTTGGTTGCTAGGGTTATCAAGGAGACCAGTTGTGTTTGAAAAATAAAAAATAAAAAATACTTCCACTGTATGTAATTTCATTTTGAAAGAAACTGAACAAATCACGAAAAGATTAAGTTGGCCAAACCCCTAATGGTTTGCTCGATTCATCTAGCACTTAAAAAAAAAAAAAAAGAAATGGCCTGACCTTGAATCAAGTCAAAGAGTCTCTGTGGTATTTTATTAGCAGCACAATGTAAGGAGGCTCAAGCTAGATAAGAGGTTCTTTATAGATGGTGTTTCCCCGGGCCTAAGGGCCAGCCAGGAGATATTAGCTGATCTGGGTCTGTAGCCTGGAATCGCCAACCCAGCTGTTCACACAAAATCTCCACACACAGCACATTCAGCCAGCAGGGGTATATCGAGGCAATAAAGTTGGGTCAGGTGTAGACACCATGCCAGCCCTGTAGCTTCAGTGTGTGCTCGTGTGTGCATGATTGTTCTGGATGTTTTGTATGGGATGTTTACCTTTACTCCTCCATGCTGACCCCGTTTGCACTCACTTTGCTCTGTTCCTTTGCAGAGTGTCTCTGAAACCTTCTAAATCAGATGCACTGATATCTGCTATGACGTTAGTCTTTGTCAGTATGACTGTTTTCTGACCACAAACACAAGGTGTTAGTTACCAAACATAGTACGGTTGAGGCTGAGAAAAACAGCATCAAACACATGTTGCAACTGACCTTTACCGCCATTTTGTTTCAGTAATGGGTTTTAATTCAGAAGAAATAAATGGAAACTACTCCTTGAATCTGTGAACATTTCTCTATGATAAGAATCCTGGGAATTTGACAAAACATCTTAAGTTTTTCCATTACTACATGAAGTGGAAAGCTATTGAGTGTTTAAACATGAGGTTTAAACACATTTGGTTGTGTTCAATTAAAAACACAAAAAATCTGAGCAGCAAAGGTTTAAAACATGTTTGTCTTGTAAAAGAAAAGTAACCGTGTCAAACTTTGAATCGTAACAGGTTAATAAATCTAGTAAAAGCAATACATTTGAGGCAGTATGTGGGAGAGAATCCAGGCAGCGATGATAGGGGGGCTCTGTATGAGAATGTTTCATAAATCTTCCTCTTCCGCTTCTACACAGAGCACATCAACTAGAGGAAAGCAAGACAGGATACCATGACAAAACACTGCCATGAGATGTCACTTGTTGACGTTTCTTATCATCTGTTGCCTCAAGAATATCAGCAGCATCTACACTGGTGACTCAGTTGTGAGAAAATGAGAGAAATTCTAAGAAATCCTACTGCAGCCACTGGTTGATTTGATGCATGGCCCCTTTAAAAAATAAAGTGGATGATCCCCCCTTGGGGCGCCGAGACTAGGGCTTTGTTTAAAAACTGCATGCTCCAATCTGTGGCAAGATGCTGACATCAGCAGAATCTGGAGCTTGGGGTCAGGTGGGGTCGAGGCTGCCACTCACCCGCTGCTAAATCAAAACAGCCTGGGCAGACCCTGCAGGCTTGCAGAAAGGAAAAAAAAAAAAGACAGAGTGGAGAACAGCAAAGGGAGGAAAACAAAATCTGCTTTACTTGTTGCAGATGTACAGTTTTCGATCTTCAATACTGAAAGGGAATAGAAACATTTATTTTTTTTAATTCTAGCAACAATCAAGCATAAGGGACATTTATCCCATTCTGGGGAAAATATTTCTTCTACACACACCAGTTTAACTTCATATTTGACCTCACAAAATGTTAATTAAGAGACTTCATAACTTGTTGGGGATTTCACAAACTGCTTTAGAATAGTTCAGGTCTTACTTTTCAAAGAGAAGCCTCAGTGTCCAAATGCACCATGTTCATGAATTATAACAGATTCTGCTGATCTAAGATTTGGGATTTTTGATGCACTTCACAATATTTCAGAACTCTGTACTGCTTTGTCACACGAATCTCAATAAATCTCACATAATCCAAATAACTGGAAGACGTGATTATATTATGCAAAAATACTTGTGCAAGGCATTGAACATAATGCAAGAGTATATCTCATTATTTGCAATGATTTAAAAATATTTCTGAATTTAAGCAAGCTGGACTCCTTTCCAAACCTTTTTTGCAGGATTGGGCATTCAAAAGATGCTGCATTCCGCCGTTTAGCAGCATTAAATTTAAAATAATACACATTACTACTGTTCATCATGAGTCAGTCAGCATGATGTGTCTATGCTGTGGTGACAAATCCTTTTCAGCAGCCAGGGGTCTTGCTAGAACATGCTAACGTGGTATTCATTAAAAGATAAGCAAAATGACTAAGGAAAGCTCCATGTCCCCAGCAGACTGAGCAAGATCCAAAAATGGTTTTACAACTTCTTTTTATTTCAGCTGTGCAACATGTCTGCTCTGAAAGTACATGATCAAAGTCACTCTTTCAAAGTACATGCAATTGGTTTTCGTTGTACAGTTAGTTGTATAGAAATATGTAATAACACAAATGGCATGTACAGAGTGAAAGGCTCTGAGTTATTATGATTTCAAACCGGTGGTTTACCTCAGAAAGAGGTAATCGGACCAAGCTGTTTTGAGAAATGGATGAATTTCACCAGCCAGACAAGCTTGAGAGTCAACGTCAGGTCAAAGCAGCAGCAGCAAGAGTGTGGACGGCTGGGATGTGATGAAAGGTGACCACAGACTTTACCCGCTTCATCAAAAGTCTTGCAGAGACAGATCATACCGTATGCTACGACATGATGCAAAATAACCTGGGTCACAGATGCCTCTGCAAAGGATGTACTCACGTTGGCACGTATTCAGGAACCCTGTTAAGCTGTTGTGGCCACAGAGGTTTTTCTCTGAACCACCTTGTGCAACCTCCTGCAGTCCGACGGTTGAACTTTTAGTAACCTTGTTTCTCATAATGCAGCCAAGGCCAGAATTTCTCTGGAGTATTTGGTGCCTTTCAAAGTATTCACAGCTCTCTTATTCAAATTTTAGGGGTTTATGACAAAGTTCAGTATTTTTAAAGAGAATTTAAGTTAAAGATGAAGTGAAGAGGAAGAAGAAGGATTAAATGCTTTTCGTTTTTATATATTTAATAGTCTTGTATGCTTTTGTAAAGCTTCCTTTACTGTTGTTGAATAAATTGCCCTCAGAGTCTGCTAAGGACTAAAATATAGTCATCTTGATCGTAATTTAATCTCAGTATAAATACAGACGCTCTGTGAAGGCCTTAGAGTTTTGTCAAGAGAAGTTTGTTGGATTAAATTAAAAACTAATATCTTAGGCTTTGAACAACTCACAGAATGCTGTTAAATCAATCATCGAAGAATGGCAAAGTATAACACAACCGCAACTGTTTACCTAAGCTGGCAGACTAGGCAAAAAAAATGGATTAATCAGAAAACTATCCATGAGGCCTAAGGCAACCTTGGAGAAGTTGCAGCTCAGGTAGGAGAATCTGTCCATATGATAATAATTAGTTGTGCTTCACAAATCTGGCGTTTATGTAACATTGGCAAGAAGCCACAAGCCATTTTGGTCAGATGAGACCACCATGTAATTATCTGGACTACATGGAAATCGCTGTGTTGCAGTAAACTATTTCTGCACATCACTCTAAACACACCATTCCGTTTAAACATGGTGGTCACAGCATCATGTTCAAGGTATGTTTTCTTCAGCAGGGGCAAATAATCTTGTGAGGATAAACAGAAAGCTAAATGGAGCTAGAGATAAAAATTAAGACTGTTGCACACCCAGCGACGACTACTTCCTTGTCGAAGGAGGCCATTTCTATTCTGAATTTATGAATGCAAAAATATGGTCCTCTGTTGAACTTCCACAAATCAAATAAAGTTTTCACAAATCACAAACTATGCTGTACATATTCTGCTTTTAGTGTTTAATTATCTAATCCATGTTTGAAGAGTGTAAGTGTTAAAGTTTTTAATTTACAGCAAATTAAAGATGCTCAAGATAGTGCAAAATCAGGTGGAATCAATGGGCTGACCACTGATTGTCAACATTGATTGTCAACTTCAGCCCCGTATTACGCAGTATATGAGGCAGTTTGTTTATGCTTGTTGTTTCATTGGATCCGATGCACTTAATGTATGCTGGTTACAGATATTGCATCAAGCTATTTTTCTTGATAAAATTATCTTTGAAGAAAAAAATACGAGTTGCAGGGGACCAGTCTAAGAGTGAAAGTTGCTAGAATGTCCAGGGCTAACACTAGCTTAACCAGTACTAACCCCGGATTGCATATTCATGCTAATGGACTGGAGAGGAAGTAGACAATCCAGTGGGTGACCACCCACTGGAATGTCTACTACACTGGATTAGCTTTGCTAGCTAATGCTAGCATTAGCTCTGCTAGTTGTCTGCCTCTCCAAAGCTAAGGCAAATGCATACGCCGCTCCTTCTTATTTGCCACCACAGGCTGGAAAGTTACTGGTGCTCTCCTATTGTTAATCAGATCGGTAGCTGACTTTGGAATAGTCTCCAGTGACAAGGAAGTATCTACCAAGTGTCTTTATTTTGGCACTAATATGCAGCTATAAGTTAAAACTTGGAAGAGTTCTTTCAGCAGGAAAAGAACAACAGCAGAATAGTTTAGGTTCACATATATTACTAAAATATGAGGTTTACTGAATGAGTTTGAGTGCTTTTACAAATAAAAGCGGACCAAAATTAAACTCTCTAGACAAATGGTGGATCTGCAAATCTACATCACAGTTTTAGGAATTTTATCGCTTGACACAAAAATCATGAAAACAATTTTGTGTTGACTTGTCATATAAAACCCCGAGAAAAAACACAGAGTTCATTTTTATTCATGTGAACATTGTTGGACAGCTGAGTCCACATTAGACATTTTCTAGTAGTGATCCTATTTTGCATTAAACTATGGACACGAATGAGTGAAGAAGTATAACATGTTGGAGTTAAACCTACATAGACTTTTTTGAGGAAAGCTATCTCAAATAAGATTTATGGTCTAATGTTCCCCAAGTCAAATTTGAACACAGGAAAAACTTGATTTTATTGCTTTTACAACTTTGACAGTAGAGTGAGTTCATAATAGTATTTTTTTTCTCAAGTCCCTAATGTCATGAGAAAAAACATGGCTCCTCACAGACAATACTGGAGTTAACAACACGCGCAGATGTTGCTGAAAGACTGCTCTGTCTGCTTCTGCATCCATCATCTGCCAGCAGACAAGTACTAAAGACATGGACGTGTTGACTTCACAGATTTCTTGGTAATCAAACTAGTCTTCTGTGGGCTTTAAATGTAATTTTTGACAATAGTCTAGCACAAGTGAGATTAATTACATTACTTTTCCTGTTTATTGTACTTAAATATTCCCAGGTACCCACTACAATGCATTTTAGTGTACGATTTACCATGCCATGAGCCAGAAATGAGAGAATAAATGTAAATGAGTCCAACATTTAAGCTGCAAGCTGGCAAAATACATTTTCTGGGTGGAGGATGGTTGCCAAGGCGAGCGTGAAAGATAAGAGAAAGGCTGGGGATATGTTGAATTAAATTAAGACAGGCGGCGAGCCAAGCGAGTGAGCACAAACAAGGTTTGATACATATAAACACACAGGATCACACGTATACACACACCCACGCTGTGATTCATGCAAAGAATCAGTCTCCAGCAGGGATCTGTCCTCACCAGAAGGCCTCTGGGGAAACCACATAGAATATCCAGTACTGGCCTTCTTAATCCTTTTAGTTGGACTGAGAGCGCACACAAACACATACCTACACACTCAAACAGCAGCTCTATTTGAGGAAAGCTAAGTCAAAAGAAACAGGATATCGCTAACTTTGTTTGCTTGCTTACATCTGTGTTTGTTTTTCTGTGCATGCGTTGTTGTGCTTGCTTTTAAAGATCCAGTTCAGATTTTCCAAAACAATTTAGCGCTCAATACAGTGGAGGCAAGTCAGAAACAAACACTGTCATCACTTATATCTAGATTTTTTTCATTGCCTGCATCACGCTTTGACCTTATCACTCTGCATATACCAGAGAGATAAGAGATGTGGTCGCCTGGTGTGAGCCGTGTGCATGCAGACTAAATCTTTACAAGAAAAAAAAACTGAAAAATTAGTGCGTGTTATTTTTTTTCTGCATGTACCGTGCATTTGTGGTTGCAGTGGGTGGCACTGATATCTCCTGTTGTTGCTTTGCCGTCTGACAGCTTGTGAATGTTTTTGTGAGTGACAGAACAAAAGGTCGTGAGGCTGACATTTGCGGTTGCGCATGAGTCCCTTCAACGTCCCAACTGAGAGGCAGCCCCTCCTCTCAAAGAAACTTTGTAGCCACCTACACCAGGCACAGGAGATAAACTCTATTCCTCCCCCTCACCACGCTCTCATTCTCTCCCTCTAGCTTGGACGATCAGGGAGTTGTTATCATTGGCAGAAGGCCGGCTCCTAACTCCCAGTAGAAGCCACATGATTGTTTTTGCTGCCTCAGGTCCAGACCCTGCCTCTCCAGATCCTGTTACTGAGACTCTGGGCCTTTCCCCCAGGGTTCCTGGTATGGGTTGGACACAAAGTGAGAGATGAAACTACACCCTAAATGATTATTTTTAACTATTGCAACAAAATCTAAATGATCAGTGTAATGGCTATAAATGAGAAAATATTCGAAATTTGAATTCAGTGGAAGTGGGTAGGAGAAGCTTTTATGATATTTTACAAATAAAAATGTGAAAACAGCAGCATGCCTTGGGTTAACCCTGTGCCTCATTAAATTTTAGAATAAATCCAGCTGTTCTGTTAAAATCTCAGAAGTTTGTAAGACAATTTCAGTGAACAATCGACATTTTGAGAACCAACAAACACAGCAGGGAGGTCAGAGGTCAAGCTGAGGAGAATAATTTCCAAATATATTCATTCTCGTTCTTGTTTATGGTATTGAATTACAGTTTCACCGATTCAAAGCAAAAGATGTAAGTACATAAAATGTGAGTGGTAATTCCAGAAAACAAAAATGTGAGTGAAAGAACGGAAAGCCTTATCTTCAGAAATACATTTTCTGTGTGAAAGGTACACATTATTCAATTTCAAGTATTTGCATGTATATTTCTTCACTTAAAGTGGATTCTCTTACTCTGTGCAAAGGAAATTTTTAGTGAAGTTTTTAAAGCTGGATTTTTATTTTGCAATGGTGTATTTATTTATTTAGTTTTTACATTTTTTCAACTATTTTGAATAAGTGGGAACATTTAAGCATAATACTTTCCCTCAATTGTGCACAGTAGCATTCTGCACATAAATCACAATTTGGTTATATATCTGATTTCATTTACCTTTTTATTTGGAAAAATTAGGTGTACATCAAATTTTAATTTATTGCAGAGTCTGATGCTCACACCCACACACCTGCCACACATATGTGCGTGTGTGCGTGTGTGTGGGTGTGTATTTTTAGCGGGTGACCCGAGCAGCTGTTTGCCATTACTCATATCAGCATGCACTCTTTCGCTCCCTCTCTGACCCTCTGTTTTTCTTTCCAAGCAGCCGGCGCTGCAGTCGGTGTATGACTTGGGTTGGCTGAACCCTGGCAGGCTGTTTATTCTGCTACAGTGAAGCTTGTCCAGCTTAATCATTTCCTACCATCATTGTGCCCCAAGTGATTTATATTTTAAGATTCAGAGAACCGTTTGATTAAATATTAACTGTTCTTTATTTTGTTGCTTATGTAGTGCAAACATATCAAATTAACTGTTCATGTGAGTTCAGTGCATAAATGAATAGGAAACATATTATATGTTGAAACATTTATATGGAAACTTCCCATGCCTGTATAAGGTTCATGCAAAAATATTCATTTGTGGCATCATTTACAACTTGAATATTTATTATATTCTATAGGAATTTTATGCAGCAAAGAAGCTCAATATAAATAAAAAAAACTAAAATGTGTGACATGCATTTCTGTCCTTCTCTGTCAATGCTTTGTAGAACCACCTGTCGCTGGTCTTAAAACTGCAGTTGTTTTGGAGTATAGCTCTACCTGCTTTGCACATCAACAATCAGGAATTTCCCCCTTTGACATAAGAAGGTTTGCTATCAATTTTCAAATGGATTTAAGTCTGGACTTTGGACCATTCCAACAAATACATCGTGCCTTGATTCAAACTATCCAATTGTTGCCCTGGTTGTATAATGTAGGCCTTTTTCCTGGTAGAATATGAACCTTCATCCAGGTCTCAAGTACTTTTCAGTTTTTAATTGACCTGACAGGATTTCCCTTTATCTAGCTCCATCCATCTTAACATGGACTCTACAAACCTTTCTGCTCCTGCCATGGTCTGTGCTGACCAGAACATTTTCCCACATGTTGCCTATCACAATAAAGTGCATTGAAGATTCTGGATGTCTTGTGACAAAATATCAAAAGATTACAGGGACGTTTGTCAGTATTTTTGCAAGGCACTGTAAGTGCATCCCAGCTACTATAGAAAATGGACAAAACCCATCATATTATCTCTTCTGTGACAGGATCAAGCAACAGCAGCATGGGTGAAACCTAATGCAGTGTGTAGCTGTGAAAACATGCTTGGAGAATGATACAGTCTCCTAATTTACCCATATGTCATTTCAGAGATCAAGTCAAGGTCATTTCATCCCAAAAGGCAGAAATAAAGACCTTTATTACTCTTAATTAAGATGGCATTAATGACTTCCCCCGGGGTTTGGACATAAACATCCAGTTAGTGTTTTACAGAGTGCAATTATCCCAGTGGCGTGATTATCTCAAACCGTAGCCTCCACTGGCTTCCTTCAGCCAGTAATAGCCGGCCAGGAAGACATCAGCTTGTTTAGTTTAACTCTGCAGATCAGGCTTGAATGGGGCAGACGATAACAGAAGGCAAACAGAGAAGACTTTTACAGTAACTCCACTACACAGATTTTCTGATTAAACATTGAGGCAAAGAAGAAATGGCTGCAGGAAAGAGGTCAATGCACATGGATTAATCAGTAATTGCAACACAAATTGTGTCAATCAGAACACAGAGATGTTCCTAGAAGATAAGCATGATATTTTGTGGGGGGGGGTTGTAGAGGAATCAAAACATCTGGAGAGAGTTTTGGTGAGGCTCCTTTTAACCGTTGGCAATCATTTATTAAAACATCAAAACCATATGTATTTATAGATCAGTTTAGTTGGTCATCATATCAAAGAGAAAACAAGCACTGCAGGACAATCCCCAGTTTTACCTCTCTATTTAGGCTATAATTGATTTTGTAATCAATATGTCACAATTCCATAACAGTCCACTGTAAAGATTTTTACATGTTATTTGACAATGCCACGGCAGTGACAGGTGTATTTTCTGAGCCAGTTTCAATAAACATATCATAACACTGATGCAGAAACCCATATCAACAGAATAAACTTCAGTGTCTCAATACCTTGATTGGTGCTTGTGTTGAGGCCCATTTCACCAAACTGGTTGACATGCTGGATGCATTTTCCAATAAAATAAAGCACAAACGTTGTCAAAGCATGCAAAGACTTAAAACATAGTTGTTCTCAGTGTGGCTATCCTAGCAGCCTGTGCAGGATTTACTTTGTGATTTAATTTTGATAGCATCCCCCTAAAGGCCCCTGGGCACAGACATATTGGGGTCAGTCCATGGACCAGCTAGTATACAGGTGGTGCTTCTAATGACGGAAAGGCTGACGGCGGTGTGTTGGATAGATATAAGGGAGATGCTGAAAGTTAATGAGACAAGTGGAAGAATCTGTTTGGTTACCACAACGTACTACCCTTTGCAGGGGATGAACAACCCACCCCAACCCCTGAAAAAAGGTCAAGTCATTAACCTTTTATTGATAACTCGCTAGAGCTTCAGGCATTGGATACCAACATCTCGCCAAACAGCAAAACACTTCATGTAAATAGGCTCACCACTGAGGTTGAATTTGTGCACACATATCTGAATGTTTGTGAAGCAGCTTTATGGAAACTTATGACATTTTCTGCATCTTGTTTAAAAGCATGTGAGGCATCCAAAATTTGTTTCATGCTGATAGTCATATTAATTAAAACACAACCCTCTTTGACTCATGCACGTGGTTGACTTTGCTCTGCAGGGAATCGATTAAAGTCATTATTATCTACTCAAACTTCACTGGCGCGATTAAAAGCATGAGGCTTCAGGGTGTTACAACCATGTGAGGCAAGTTGTCTGGGGAACAAAAATACAAAGAATCTCCGGAAAATAGAGATATTCTCCCTTGTTTCTTGGTCTCTTTTTATTGTTCAACTGCTTCAGCAGATAGTGCTTTGGGAATCTTGTGGTTAATTCGTCTTTGTAAAATAACTCAAACCCCTTCGAATTGGAATGGAGTAATTGTGAGATTTTCAGGTCTTGACAAAGATTTATTGATTTTCAATCTAAACTTTGGCTAGGCCATTTCGACACAAATATATTGTGATCTAAACCCTTGCATGTATGGGGTTGTTACCATGCCGGAAGATGAACATCGGTTTCAATCTCATGTTTATTGCTGCCTCTATCAGGCTTCAATAATTTTCCCATATTTATCTTCATCTTCCCATCAGTGTAGATTAGCTTTTATTCTCCTGTTGTAGAAAAGCATCCACACCACATAATGTGGCCATTTTTCACTGTGAATTTACAATGTTCAAAGTGATGTGCTGCCACACATATAACTTATTTCCACAGAAAGAACAGGTTTGGCTCATGTGCCTCAGGAAGTTAGAATTTTGTTTGTCCATTTCCACCTTTTTTTGGGACCAAGCATGTATAAACGGGAGAGTTACACAACATGGAAGAAGAGTGTTATAGGAAGATGGCGGATGCCTTGAGCCCTTATTCACTACCATGCTTGTTGTGTCTTTATCTTCAGTGAATGCCATGGGTCTCATTATGGTTTGTACAAAAAAACCCAGGTATTTCAGGGTGCCCGCCTGGAAACAGATATGCCACTAAAATACGTCATTCTTCTAATGAAAACACAAGATACCAGTTCAAAAGTCATGTTCTTTCTTTCAACAATGGCTGTCGTTTGACATTCTGTAAAGGCCGGATTTGGATAGTGTGTAACTCTCCAGCTTCATAGTTATCAGCGGCCTTTTGGTTGTTTCTCTGAATTATGCTCTGCTTGGCTGACCTGCTGACCTATAAGCAAAGGTGGATGACAATGTCTTGATAGGTTTGCAGTTGCACTCCTTCTTGTTTCAGGTGATGGATTGAGAATCTGTGAGACGTTGAAAGCTTGTGATAATGTTTTATGACCTAACCGTCCTTTAAACCTCTCCACATCTTTAACCCTGACCTATCTGGTGTACCTTGGTTTTAATGAGGCAGCCTAAGGCTCTCTTACACGACTTTGACAGTGCAACTAAGTTTGTGTTGAAATTAAATTATATACAGACGGACTAACAAGGTAATTTATTATCACACAATGTCCTACACTAACAGTTGTGGTAGTAAAGTGAAACATTTCAAAAAGTATGACTAGATTTGAAAGACAGCCTATCCCTAATAGGTACATAAGATTAGCACTCTGAATTAAGCCAGCATTCTCCTTTTTACATCATGAATGTTCAATGTCAAATTGACCTGGGACAATGTTTGCAGTGTTCCTGATTACCTGAATGTTCCCTCTAATTACATAACTTTCTTCAGAAATTGAACTTCCTGCCTCTGTATGGCACAAAAAGACTTGCCCCTGTGAGATGAGCTCGAAAACATTAGTTGTTTTGTATCTTGTTCCCTGCTTGTGATTCCTTACGCTCTAATCTAAGGGGTGCATGAGAGCAGGGAATTGCCAAGTTCTCTTCCCCCACCAGCCCTCGCTCCCCGCCTGGGGAAAACTCCAAGTTAGACTGGGCTGGAATGAGTATGACACTGTCCAGACTCTTGCCCCGCTTCGACTCATAAAAAGAGCCATCATTTGGAGCAACAAAGGATTCTTCTTAACAACACACACTTACAGGTTCCTGATTATTTATTTGTCTCCCTGTGGTTTTTAAATTCATGCCCAGCGTTGATCTGTAAAGCCAGATAAAGCGAATAAAAAAAAACAACATATATTTAGAGAGGCAAAAGAGTAGCGACAGAGCCACCTCTCTCACTCTATATTTGTAATAAGTTCAAGAGTTCAAGATTGTATCTCCATGGTTTGTCTTGTGTTGTGAACCAGTTGACGGCTCTCTGCTCTCTGCCAGTCAGCGCAGGTTTGGTTTAACTGACCTTGATATGTGCACCATAAAAACCACAACAGTTTGAGCTGGTTCAGCCTGAGTTCATGTCGGTAGCCTGCTGAAAACGAAAGAGCAAACGGAGGTGAGAGGCACCCGTCAACAGATTCAACAAACTTGCCTTTCTTGAAACTGAAGTGACGTGCTAAAATCACAAGATATTTTTCACCACACTATCTCTCAAGAACACTGCACTTTTTAATTGATCAGTAATGATTCTGCAGATTTGTTGGTCTGCAGTATATTTGCTGTGTGCACCTCTCCACCTAAACATCCTGAACCAGAGAATACAACAGCTCCCATTGGAGCAATAATGAATAAATAGTTCCCATGTGACCATGGCCAAGTCCCATTTTGCCCTATCCTGTTTGTTTTCCCCACCATTGTAATTACCCCCCCTGCTAAAAAGCCCTCTCTAACTCCTTGCAAACTACCCATCTGTAAATAAACCCAGAGACCCCTTACTTCAACCCATAAAAACATGGCAAAAGAAAATAGAGGGGGTGGGGAATGAAGAGGTTGTGGGATAGTAGCTCAAAGGGGCAAACATGGGCATTCGTTGGTTGTGTGTGAACAAGTGTGCACAAATGTGTGTGTGTGTGTGTGTGTGTGTGTGCAATGTGCAATCAGAGAATGGTGCCTTTACCTCCCATTCTCCCCTCCCTTCTTTCCCTCTGGCCTTCTGCCAACAACAGTCACAGTCTAATTACTGAAATCTGTGTGCCAGCTAAAGGGATTGTAGGAGTCAGTATTGTCTATGGACCCGTGAGAGCAGTCACCATTCATTCCTGGGCGCCCTCTAGTTACTGAGGTGCAATGGTCTTTAAAAGAAATCTGTTTTTGAGGGAAGAACACATTTGAATGACTTGTCAGAGATTGGCCCTCTTAATGATACAGTGTGACAATGTTGACAAACTGGACAACCAGCATAAAGGATGTGGAATATTGGTCCATATTATTATACCTTAAATGATACTTTGTCACAAAGCAGAGAGGGTTCAGGATTTCTGCGATGATGTTCTGACAGTCATTTTTCCAAGCCTAACTTAAGGTTTTTAACTCAAGCCTCTTGTCTGTTGCTCGAAGTCTGAGTGAAGTCTCTAATTACCAAAATTATTATACTCAGCTGCCTGCCGTCTAATTTGTCTAAATAATTGTACCAAGTTATGAATTTCAATTATCCTAATTTTAGGTACCAGGATCTATTATCTTAATCATTTTCAAAACATAAAAAACTGCATAATATATATATATGAATGGAAATACAGTTTTCCATTCATGTTCAAAGAAGGGTTGTAGACACTGGTTGAGAACAGATTTTCGGATGGAATCAGACAAAAAGTATTCTAGATAAGTAAGATTTTGTATTGATTTGGTTTACACTTGTTAATATCTGCTTACATTTCTCACTCTTCTATTGGACATATTATTATGGAGGATTTGGAAGACCATAAAGAAAATCCACGCAGTAAATTTGCTTTTAAAACATTAGTTTTCAAGTCCATACCAGGTACACAATTAATCACAAAGTAAGTTTTGCAAGTGAATAAGAGAAATCAAGAAACTGAATAACCAAAAGGTGGGAAATCATGTTCACAAATAGATTTTTTTTTTAGTTTTAAAAATGTATGCTCAATATTACAAAAGCCTGAGCAATAACACACACACACAAACAAAAAAAGATTTTGTGAACACTTGTCCCAGTCCAAAATGTCGCTGGCTATTAAATCTAACTCACCCTTTAAGACAGAGGTGTCAAACTCCAGTCCTCAAGGGCCGCTGTCCTGCAACTTTTAGATATGCCTCTGCTGCACCACACCTGAAAAGAATAATTAGGTCATTAGCAAGGCTCAGGAGAACCGATCTACACAGGGAGGAGGTAATTAAGCCATTTCATTCCACTGTTTTTTACCTGTGGCACATCTAAACACTGCAGGACAGCGGCCCTTGAGGACTGGAGTTTGACACCCCTGCTTAAGAGGTGGTGTCAGAGCTGAACTTATTGTAAATGGTTGCTCAATGGTTGTGTCCAACAGACAGAGCTTGCATTACTTCCTCTATAGCATTATTTTCAATAAACATTACAGAGAATCCAGATGAACTACTCCTGTCATTATCATGACAACACTGTGGCAACTGTAGTGGACAACAATAATAACTTACTCAAAGATTTTCATGTGACTTGAATCCCAGATGTCAAGTCAGAGTTAGGTCTGAGGTCTTTAGAGAACTGGTTTAAATGAAGTCTGAAATAATTATTTTTGGGATTTAAGTGTGAATTGAGTTCACACTACAGATTTCAATTTTTTTTCCTTTCACCCTGTTTAAAGGCTATAAGCAGCTAATATGTTTCATTCAGTGGATAAATCTCATAGCATTTCGTTTCTCTTTAAATCTGCAGTAGCTAACAACTAGTCCCCAGGGAGGCCTTCCAACTTTAAGTCTAAATGTAGGTGATACATTAAATCTGTGGATTTAAATAGTTTGACAAATTTGATAAAGTATTTTATTTCGTCTGTGGATTTTGAAGCAATCTGAAGAAAAAAAAAGTTTCACTGTGGTCATAGTTACATTTATTTATTTATTTTTTTACCTTATTTGTAAATGTGTTGGACTCCACAAACTCCCTCTGCTAATAACCAGATTAAAGAGCTACTTTCAAGCCCAGTGGAGATGGGAGGAGCTAGCTCATTCTGTTTTCCCCTGGTCCTCCCAGAGATGTGTAAGCCCGTTAGAAAGCATTGCAGAGCCAAGACAACAACAGCATGAGTAACGTAGAAAGCTCTTTTATTTTAAAGGTGGTCCCAGCTTCTGTGTGTTTACTGGACAGACTGTGATAGGTCAAAGAATTCCCAAAACAATGGTGTTAGCTCTCTTGTTATCACTGAAAATGGAGACGACGAGTTATTTACCGTGCATCTGTGTTATCTCCTTTGGTTTATTGTTTTCCAAAGGAAACTTTGAAAACAACGTGAAGAGACAAAGGCACAACAACGTGGGTTTCTACAAACATTTGCCAGCAGATAAAGATAGGGGAACTGTGGTTTCCAGAGACCTCTCTCCACTGCAGTTGTCACTACCTAGCCTCAGAGTGCATGTTAAACTCAAACAATCAGCCATGGTGTAATACTCAATAAGCTGTAATAACATGGTATGCTGGTGGCTTTCAGAGTGGTCAGGCAGCTGAGGGTCCCTGCCTGCTTTTGCTCCGTGTGGTGACTTTTGGTGACCACGCTTCGTCTGCTGCAACCACACGGCTCACCACCGTCTCTCTCTGGCGACGCAGACGTTCAGTGAGCACGGCCCGTCTTCACCAAAGCTCCCCCCTCCCCAACACCACAAAACAGCGAGCTGCCACAGTCACATGAAACCCTCGCAGATCTGTAGAGCTGCATGGCGTGTACGCCTGCTGTCGCAGTATTCAGAGTCGCGTCGCATACACTCCCCACAACAGTGCGCACCGCCGTTATGTTTTCGTACGCTTTCATGAGTTTCATCTTAACTTGTGTTTTCTGAGATCTTTGCTCGTGCAAGTTGGTAAAGTGAAAAGATGGGTGGTTGTGTTCTTCTTAGCTTGGGTCAAGTGGTTGAAAGTTGGACATGAATGTATTTTCTTTACCACATGTAAAGGAGCATTTATCTAAACATCTGTGTAGTACCACATGCACATTTAACCTTGTGTGTGCAACTTTGACTATATGCTGATTATAGTAAATCCACAGACTTGTATACCAAAGTCTGTTTTTCATAAAATATTGAAGTTATTAATTGCATGATTTTTCCATTGTGGGGAAAAAAAACCTAGCACAAATCTGTCACAAAAAGTATGAAATTAGTTCGACATTTATTGTTATGATGAGATAATTCAAACTTTTTGTTGGCACTTTACAAGCAATGAGCTATTTTTATCTTTACTGCTGTAGCCTAAGCTAGCTTTAGTGTCAGGCCAGACAAAGACAAATGTTACACATGACTACAAATTATGCTGTAACTTTGCTTCCCAGCCCACCTTCTTCTGTGTCTGCATTTGAAATTCATTCAGCTGTCTTGGAAGAGAATTATTTATGAGCAAATCTGTTTGTTGGAATGGCTCCCCCTGTTTTTTTTTTTTTTGTTTTACAGCATTCCCCTGATACATTTCTGCTGGGACAGCCTGTCAGAATCACAAATTTTAAAATGAGCCATTGCGCCAAAACAAACAAAAGCTTGCTGTGTTTCAAAATAGGAATATAATCATAGCTTCATTGTAGATATTATAATCCTTTCACACAATATCCACTGTCCCATTTCTCCAGACTTATTAATGAGATTCTGCATGTCTGTTTGCTGTTTTTTTTTTAACATATTAAACAGGGTTTTCATGTCTTCCCATGGCAGGATGGAGGTGACTACAGGTTAATAATGAGCAGCCAAAAGAGAGACGATCAGGATGTTTCATTCTTAGAGCTTCAGTCCCAGGTGGTTCTCAAACCAGATGTATGAAGTTTTCTCGTTTAAGAAGTAAGGGTTCAGGAGTTTATTCTGCTCCTCTGGGCAATCAAGTTAGCCAATCATTGCGCCCAGACACAGACGGGGACAGTTAGCTGGCAGCACTGAGCCGGGCTCAGACAGCTCTGTGTTAAACGACAGGATGAGCTGCTTTGTCAATGTCCGAGCTCTCCACTGTGTTTGGCAATTTATGGGCAAATCTCATAACATTTTAGAGTTGGAAAAGAATTAAACATAAATAAATCCTCAGAACCTTTCAGATAATTTTTAATGTGGGAAGGTAATTTTAGAACACATTTTTCAGAGACAATGGCCACACCGCTGAGACAACAACAGTGGTTGTTTATGTTTATGAGTACAGTTTATCAGATGTCAGAGCTAAATGAAAGAAAATTTGTCTGAAAATGTTTAAAACTTCACTCCAACTATTACATTGAATGGCATATTTAAATTATGTGAAAGGTAGCCTCCATACACTAATAGAGTATTTTACTAAGTTATTGTAGCTTAGTTAAACCCTGAGATGTAAAGCATAGACTGGCTATTTGGAGAAAACTATAAGTTGAAAAATCACTCAATGGCTTCTAAAATAAAGTTTATGTTGACCGTTGTGAGGAGAGATGAGAGGGCAGATACCCATAAGCATGAGAGTGACAATGTTGATGAAAACCAGAGTAAAAGTTGTAGTATCTAATGTAGCTGCGCTGCTACAATAATTTTAATATTTTGAATTATATTAGTTTTTGTTACATGTGGTTATTCCCACAATGATGAATCGTAGTCAGAATGTGATTGCAGAGGCTTTTACATCCCTCTGTGGTGTGCTGGTTTGCTAGATCTCCAAGCTTCCACTCTTAGGAATTTTTTCTTCCGATTTCCCTCTACTCATGGAATAATATAATAGTGTGTTTACTTTGTACTGAATACCAAGTCAAGTGGAAAAAATTGAGTCTCAAAGAGGCCATGCAATATGACTGATTTTCATATCAAATGTAGTGAAGGATAGAAGTATTACATAGTTTTTAGTACTTCAAGCATCATTATATTAAATAACCATCAGACATATTTCTACTGCTTTACTTGTGAACATATTCCATGCTCCATTCCATGCTTTTGAACGCATGAAATGGAGAGCAATACACTGCTTTGGTTTGTACTTCTAAGAGTAGTAATCACCACAACAGCTAGTAAACCCCAGTGATTTTCCAAAACAAAAGACACAGAATAAACTTTAGTTTCATAAATTCAAACTGAGACTTTAAGTCGGAGACTTTGCTATCAGTGGGTGGACATCATGTTAAATCTGACACACCAAAGTTCGGTGTTCCAGATGTAATGTAATTACTCTCCGGGAATTTTCGACTCACGGAAATGAATATCACTTTTGTGAGCAACAAGCCTGAACACAGCTGAGAAAGAAAAGTTGTCAAAAAAAAAAAATCATGTTTACCGTGATAGTGTTTGACGATGAAGAAAGAAAAATAAACTGCTGCCACCCCAATAAGTTTCTTTTAAGTGCTACTACCTTTTTGTTAAATAAAGCTTATAACACAGCTGCAATTAATTTCTTTAAGGTGTCTCTTTATATCTCAAAGCATATTGCAAAAAGTGCAATTCATAACACCATAATCTTTCTTTTTTTCCACAAAGGCGGGAGTAGAAGAGAGAAGAGCAGCAATTGCTGACTTTGTTTATTGCCATCCAAACTTGGCTCAGCCAGCAAACCCTCGATCTCGTGCAATTGTTTGAGATGAGCTGGCCAGCTGCCAAATCTGGAGTAAATCAGCGCTGTCAGTCAGCAACAACAGCCAGCAAGAGGAGGAGGAGGAGGAGGAGGGGACAAGGAGAGTGTGCACGAAGAGAGGGAAACTTTTGTGCATGTTTGTGTATGCGGTAGACATGCAGAAAGTCAGGGAGAGCATGAGAACAGGGCCCACATAAGATCGGAAAAAGGAGGGAAAGAGTAGTAGAGCAATGGGGGATGGGAGGTGTAAAAAAAGGGAGAGAAAGAAGGAGTGAAAGAAAAGGAGGGAGGACCTGGTGCTCTGTTGTGAAACATAAGCTCGGAAAAAGTGCTCGGAGTTTAACACTCGATCCAATGTTTTTGCAGTTGTTACTGTTTGGAGGAGGTCCATTGCGTGAGTGGACGCATGCACTGAAACCTACAAATACACACACACACACACGCACACGCACACACACACACTCAATTGTCTATCCCCACCCCTAGTTGTGCAGGTTGTTTTTCTTCCTCAGTCTGATCCTTCAGTGCACACTCCTGTTATCAAGGTGAGGCGTGCTAACAAGTCAGGCCGCCTGCCTGATATGCCTGGCCCACTTCCAACCTGCTGGGTACAAAAAACCCTGCTGAACCTGTCCATATCTGTGGCTCGGAGGCTTTCAGCAGCCCTGCATGGGTTCTGCATGCTTGTGAAGGCGCAGCGTCTGGAAAGGGGGCTTGAGGCAAACTCTTTTCTCATTACTACACACCATAGGCCTTGCCAGCGCAAAGGACTCCTGATGCTTCCTGTGGAAACCACAGTGACTTCTCATTTTTATCTTGCTACAGGAATCCTCTTCCTGCCAATTAGTTCCCAGCAATGACCCTGCTTGTTTATGTTCTATCGAGTGACAACCCCATCACAATTAGGCAGAGCTTGCGTCCTTCTGAGGTGCATGCCAAGTGTATGGATTTTCATGCACGGGGAGAGAGTGCTGCCTGCTGTGTGAAGGTTTATGGGGTGTATCTTTTAATTGGGTCCAAATGGTAGTGGGTTAGTATGGAGATTTAAAAAAAAAAGATAAAGCCAGAAAAGGTAGAGAGGAGAACAATAGCCAGCAAGAGATTGAAAAGACGAGTTCAACAGGTTCACGAGCAGTGCTGTGAGGAATTAAATCCCTCCCCTTGACCACAGGATACTGCTAGTGTTTGTGAGTCAGAGATTTCTGTTCTCGCTCTTTCTCTGTGTGTGTGTGGCGTGTGTGCGTGTGTGTGTCACAGCTGTGATGGCCGGGAGTGACTGCAGCTCAACAAAGCTTTGCACTCTGCTGGGTTACTCTTGGTAAACAAAGGGAACTCACGGTGTAGTGCGTCGGTTGCCCAACCACTCCTGCAGCAAAAGAAGACAGAAAAGAGCCTCTCTAGAAAATATGATCAAAAGAAGAGATTGAAAACAACAACAAAAAAAAAGGTTGCATGTTTTTATAGCGAGGTAAAGGAACCAAATTGCAGTAGCAAAAGTACAGACTTTCTGTAGATCATCAGGAACTGAGTGTTGCGTGTTAAGAGTTTGCTTCATTGAGGGGTAGAGCTGTTTGTTGGGGGATGAACTGAACTGCCGAGAGGACGAGCTTTTCTTTTCTTTTCTTTTCTTTTCCTTTCTTTTCTTTTCTTTTCTTTTCCAGAGTCGGTCAGCTGTGTATAGTCACAGCTGAGAAGAGGGGGCAGGGGATCATTGTTGGGTTGCTGCACCCACATCATGCTCCAGTCTCATTTCCCCACCGCATGCACAGTGACACGCAACAGCATTGGCTTACTCCCATGACAAATAATAGCCTAAGCACCAGATGTGTAAGGGCTGAATTAGAAGAGAGCAAAGTGTTCAAATACATGCAAAGTTTAAAGAGTGGCAAATCTCTTTGCAACGAGCCATTTGTGTCTTTACCAACAACTATAAACTCCAAGCTACACAATGAGTTTATTTCAATCATTTGCAAAGATTCAGTACAATAAAAACATATTCATACCCCGGAAGCTTTTTCACATTTTGTCAGATTAAAACCACAAACTGTCATATGGTTTTTGGGATTTGTTTGATCAGCCAACACAAAGCAGTGCACATTAATAAAGTGGTAGGAAAATGATCAATTCTTTTCAAAATCTGTGTTGAGCCTCCCTAAGTCAAATGGGCTTAGAAACAGGTTTTGGTGCAATTACAGCAAGTCCTCCACTGTAACTTTTCACCAGCTTTGCAAATCTTACCATCTTTATTTATTTATTTTTTGCATTCTTATGTTTAAAACAGCTAGACTGCGTGTGAACAGAAATGTTCAATACTTGTCTCAGATTCTCAGTTTGTTGATGCAAACCATTTTAGTGTTTGTTGTAAATCTGGCTGCATGTTTTTGGTTGTTGTGCTGTTATCTTTGGAAGCCTCTGACAGGTTTGGTTCCAGGTTTCCCCGAGTCTTGATTTCAGTCCATCTTCTCATTAACTCTGCCAGTTTTCTCTTCTTCTGATACTGTCACCACCGTGTTCCACTGTGTGGGTGTTCAAGGTGTGGTGTTAGAGCAAAGCACTTTATTCAAAATGTCTACTGTGACCCCCACATGGCTTTTAGAGTCACTAACCAGAACTGTGGCTTTATTCTCACCACTCTTCCATTAAGACCAGATTTGTGAAGCGCTCCTATCAACTGATTCCCCAACATGTTCAATGGATCTCAGCAGCTCCTCCAGAGTAACTATGGGCTCTTAGCTGATTTCTAAAGAATACCCTGCCTGGCCTTTCAGCTTAGGTGAACATATATATATTTTTTATAGTCTGCAGTAGTGCCATAACATAAAATCCTAATCGAATACATTGAAGTTTGTGGTTGTAACAAGAAATGTGAAACAGTTCAGAGGTTAAGGATGCCTTAATTTAGCTCTAGCTTTGACTTGGCCTCAAGCTTAGAAACATCTCTGCTCTCCCAATAGTAACAGCACTTTCAGCTAGAGCATACCTTTGTTTAGTTGCAAGCAATACAAAACTGTATCAACTGCACTTATGTGTTTTATGCACTGCTAGCAATTCTATTTAGGTAGAATAGTCTCAGCTACAGCAGAGACTAATAGGGATCCTCAAATAAACACATAAACAAAAGTGAAACTAATAATGTTTGCTGCAAATTAGATTACTGCAAATTAGATAACTTTTTCAAGGAAAGCCTTGGTAATGCCAAGGCAAGGGCAAGACATTCAAGTTTATAAAAGTGTGATGAGACATTCAGACAGCTGAATAATTTAACGTTTTGCATGCTTAAGACTCTTAACTTAAAGTCTTTCTTTTTTTACTCCTTTCATGCCCTCTCCCTATATCTAAATGAAAAGTGCACATGATTCCCTTGTTTCAAATGTGTATTGTTGAGCGAGGAGCTTCTTGAAACATTCTGAGGGGTTGGGGGAAGTACCTGTGGCTTGTGGTGCTGAGCAGGTGCTGTGAGTCCTAGTTTGTTGCTGCAACTTCTTACTTCAATAAGTGACACATCACTTTTGCTCAGATTAAAGGAGACGCTCAGTAACTGAGGTGGAACTCGTTGCCGTCGGTCGCTTAAGCTCTGACAGAATCTGCTCTTTATTCTGCTGAACTAGAAAGCTGGGCGAGTAGGAGGCTGCAGTGTTTTGATTGGCTTTGCAGACATAAACAAGAGCCGTACTTGTGTGTGACCCCTCAGCCTGACCTCAGAGATAGACGCTTCTCTAATGGGTGTCTCTTTCAGCAGGCAGCCAAGTGAGGGGAACAGAGAAGCCATTGTTTGAACCAGGGAAAGCCAATGCTCTCCCCATTTAAGTGCTGATCTTAAAGGAGAGAGCCACAAAATGTGAGCTAAACAGGGTTATTCCTGCCTTCAGGTTCATATTAGGTGTAGTATTTAAAGACACCGAAGCCTGTAGTCACATGATGAATATACAATTTGACAGATGTCTAAGTAACACTTCCAATTATCTTCCTTTCAAACTTAACAACCATATATTTGAAACATTTTGAACCCAAGCTTAAGTGGCGAGAGACACTGTAGTTTTGCACCCTAAGTCAACTGTGGCTGGAATAGCAGTTGTTGTTCAGTTTTGACCACATCCTTTGGCACGCTCATTGATGTGTATTTGTTTATGTCAAAGTGCAAGAGAGTTCTTCTGCTGTAGGCTCCCAAACAGGTGAGACAGGTGTGGTTGAAGCGTGAAACTCTACCTGGCACGTACAACAATAAGAGAGCCACGCGTCAGCCCCAAGGAAAGAGACGGTAGGATGTCTGCGATGCAGAAAGAAAAAGCATCGTTCTCTGTAGTGCTATTACAAGTGCTTGCACCTTAATCTTTCACTGGTGTCAGTATAGTGCCTACAGAAGAATGAATAGAAAGCTGGAACATTTTGCAAATAATACATCACAAACATAGCTAAAAGACTGAACAAATGCTTTATGTTTACGTGTGTCAGGAGTAATCAATCTCCTCCGGAGCCTTCAGGCACTGAGGGTGCAGCGTAACTAATCTGCAGGCTCAGCAGGTCGGCCTTAACCTTTGAAGATGTGACAGTACCTCTTCTTATTCAATATACACACGGACCTATTCTCTTGTCATGCAGTGCGGGCGCACAGTATCTGCACGTGTGCATTGTTCGGACAGCAGATATTAGAGATTTCAGGAAGCCCCGCTGCTTCCACCAAACTAATTACTAAACTGTAGATAAAAATGATGAAAAAAAAAGTCTTTTGCGATTTGCCTGGTTGGCTTCAAAGACACAGCTGGACTCAGACACTTGCTAATCAGCCAGTGGCTTACATGCTCAATACAAAACTCCTGCAAATAGAGTTACAGCACAAAGGATTAAAAGCAAGACAAAAGAGAAATAAATTTTTGGGCTGTAACTTTGTTTTCTTTATTTTTTTTGTCTGTGGTTAGATGACATGGATTGGTATAAAGGTCAAGACAAAGATAATTTTTTCCTAAGTTTTCACATTTATATGAATATGGCTGAAATGCTTTACAGTGCCTTGGGAACATATCAACACATCGTGAACTTTATCAAACTTTGTCATGTTTTATTCAGACCTTGCGATTTTTATAAGATAGACCAACACAAAGTGGAGCATGTGACATATGAAGAAAATCACATATGGTTTTTAAATTCAATTTTATATATATATATATAAAAATTGGAAGATTGTATCATACATTTGAATGCTGTCCTCTTGATACCTCTAAATGAAATTCAGTCTAAAGAGCTATCTTAAGAAGTCCCCTAAATTATAGTGGTTTGTTGGAGAACATTAGCGAAAAACATCATGAAGACGAAAAAACGTAGCAGACAAGTTCAATAGGTTTAAAGCTGGGTTAGGTTATCCAACAGCATACCAAGCTTTGGCCTCGTCTGACACATTTTAGACTAGATTTGAAACTGTGGCAGAGGTTCACCTTCCAGCATGCAAACAGAGCTGCAGTGGAATAGTTTAGATCCAAGCATAGCCATGTGTTAGATTGAGCCAGACATAGTTAAGAACCAAATTTCAGCGAGATTATATTGGCACTTCAAATTATGCCATATTATACCACATCATATAATGATATTCACATGATCTCCATTTAACTACAGAGCTTGAGCTATTTTCCAAAAAAAGAAGGGGGGGGGGGGCTCTGCCTAGATCTACAAATCTTGTCAAAGCAGACCCCTAAACACTTGTTTTAATGGGAGGGAAAAGTTGTTCTACAAATTATTAACTAAGTGGGGCTGAACACAGAGCGAGCCCGCTATTATGCACTTAGTTGCGTTGATCTGTCCTCCAATTCTAAAACAAAACACAATGAAGTTCATGTTCGTAATGTGTCGAAAATGGAAAAATCTCTAGCGGAGTAAATATTTTTGAAAGGAACTGAACTACCTTCATCACCGCAGCAAAAACTTAACTCAGTTTGATAACTTCCATAATATTTTATTGAAAAAAGTACCAATAAACAACAAGAAATCCAGAAAAAAAAACATTTGTAGAGCAAAACTCTGTATATACAGCATATTGCACTACATAGCAAATTGTCTTTACTTCCATATGAATATTAACAACCAGAAAAAATACATATAAACACAAGATAAAAAGAGTGCACAGTAGAGTCTCGAAAACACACAGTCAATGTTTACAAAAATGCTACATTTTCGCTGGGTCTCATTTCTTGGTATACAGAGAGTGTGTGATAATCAAGACTTCATTGAAATTGAGCAGTTAAAGGCATATTCCAGGGTTTTTTTTTTTTTAGAAATAAATGGTCAGCTATCTGTTCTGTAAAGAAGGGCAAACATTTCATAGCAACAAGCCGGTCAATCAAACCGTATAAAACATTATACGGTTTGATTGAGTTAAGTCAGTCAAACCGTATAATGTTTGGCCCAAGTTCATTACGCTATAGTAAGATGTGCAAGGAATGTTCAGAGTTCATTTTCATTAAAAACAAATGATTTCGATCTCATTGACTTTAAAATGATCTTGCTTGTATTAAAAAAGTCTTGCAAGAATGAACTGTCCTTACAAAAAAAAAGACACTTTTTCTTAAGAAAATACAATTTTAAAAGTTAAGAAAGACCTCAAAGAATAAATGTTATGGTACAAAACAGGCTAAATCTTCTTCCAAAAACACAAATTCCAATATAAAAGTAAAAGTGGAAAACAAAATTCAAGACACTGATGGTTTCCAAAAAGTACCTGTCCAAGTCTTGGACCTCAGCAATCACAAAATGCTGTGAGCACAATTTAGGAAACTTCCACTTAAAAAAATATAAGGACACCATGGTGGCTTGTTTCCCTTTTCAATAAATCAACAGGCTATCAAACCTGAACCTTCTTGTCCAAATAATGCACAGAGATACAGCTGACACATGGCCAGATTAGCCTATGAGAACAATCCAGAGTTTATACTATACATTAAAATACTTCTGGGATTTACAGAAACAAAGTACTTTCCAGTGCATACTGATTACAACACAATGATTGGGATTAAGGAACAAACATTCTGTGGTTTGTGTAAATAGAAAACCTTTTCATGTCTATGCTTTCTCAATATCCTGGGTGTCATTAGCAATGGGCACAATGTATGATGACTAATTACACAGGAGATAAGTTGAACTGCATTGGAACTACTGCATTTCTGGTCCCCCCCAAAAAAATCATAAACGTTTTAAACAAATTGAAAATTTTGAGTTTACTTCACCAATAACCATATTCATTTTTTTAAGTGTCACACATTCATACGGGCTTGAAAGGTGGTTTGCAGTTTTTCTCTTCATATTGGCAACAACATACAACACATATTTATTAACTTCTGTTCTGGTTGTGAGTGAAAAGTAGAAGACAATGTGCACTCTGTTCCATGACAAACTCAGAGCGCTGTTTTTTTACAGGCTGTGAGAAATGTGTGATACAATAAAATCCCCCCGCCCCCCCAAAAAAAAAAAAAAAAAAATCAGGCACAATTATTCTTAAGCTGAACCATTTATGAGTCCAAGATCAAAGCAGAAAGAGGAAGATGTGATTGCACACACAAGTGTATACAGTAGAAATTGGTAAAAGAAAAAAATACCAAAATAAATTAAAAAGGAAGAAAAAATAAATTACAAATTAAATGAGCCACTGAAAAAAAAAAACATGCCATGCAGGAGCAGCATGAGGAGGAAGTCAAGAGCTGATCGTGCGACGAGGTGCTACAGGGACTGGCTCAGTGTTCAGGATCTGCAGGAAACTATTACCACAACCACACTTAGTGCACCTCTCTCTCCTCTGACTGCAAACTCAGGAGCCCCTGTCACCACCACCGCCAGCATGCCAGCCCAGACTCCTCAAACTGTACCTATGTGTGTGTGTGTGTGTGTGTGTGCACACGCTGGAAAGTAGACTACAGGAAATCTAAATGAAATGAAAATACAGAAGACTTGAAAATACCTCAAGAGGTTCTCTAACATAAATAAATGGGTGACAACACTCCTTTTCTCTGAAACATGTAACAGATTCTCAAGGTTACCAGTAGCCCAAAAAGTCTGTCCCTGAGACATCTTAAAGAGAAAACGAGACAGTAATTATGCAGTGATCAACTTGATACATTGTAAGGAGCAAGTAATTATAGACCCCTGATATGTATTGCTCCTCGGGTCCAAAAGATTCAGCATGAAAATAATAATACAAAAAACAAAAAAACATAATAAACAATATCTTTAACAGTGTCTTTATATGTATTCATATTTCAACAGTAATTACAGCCTTTTTCACTTTTGTTTCTTTTCAGAGACAGTTTGTCTGGTGAGCCAGTGGTGGTTATGTGTGTACCCACGTCCCAAATCTAAATCTGAGTACCACAGACAATGTAAGATCACCCAACAGAATATCAAATGATGTGAAACCGCACAAGGGTATCCTGAGAGGAGGAGATTCTGTTTCACAGACTGTTTATGCCATATTAGCTTGCTGTTCAAAGCTGGTCTTCTGCGAAAAAGTTGCTCTCGCTCAACTGAAATCCTGAAACAGTTGTGAGTGAAACATCCAGAACTGATGCTAAATGCACATTGTGCTCAGTCAGTCAGGACTCAATACTGATTATTTGTCTTGGCCATATAAGTGAATACATCTGAAATGTGGTGGCAAAGAAACAAGCCGGGACTGAAAAACCTTCATACGAGAAAGAGGTTAGCTCGGAAACAATCTGAACTCTTAAACGGGTGGAAGTCTAGTGCAAAAACAGTGGATCCACAGCTCCACTTAAAGGGCATGGAGGTCTGAAAACAATCACATAAAAAGAACACATGAAATGAAGGGAAAATCCTAGGAATAAGGCTATGCTAAAAAAAAACTGTATATTTGGTGAAATGAAACTTAAAAAAGTAAACTTTTAAACAGTGTGACAGTGTGCTTGATTCATTTGCTCTAATTTAGTGCATGGTGCAAGACCTTAATAGTTTTTTATATACATGTAAAAGTCAACACCCTATGATTTTAATGTAAATATCTACTCAGTGTGCTACATCTCAGACATCCCTTCGCTGTTAGTACAGCTACAAGATATAACATTTCTATTAACCAGACAGATGAGTGTCTATTCATTAACGTTCATGTCAAATGGCAGTTGTTTTATTTGGGCGATCCTGCTCTTCGTCCAGAGAGGGCAAGGCCTGGCGGGCATCATCAGTACCCGTTATGTCAATTGTAACCCAAACAAGTTTTCAGTTGTGTAACTAAATGTCCAGTCAATGGGAAACCTTTTTTTTTTTTTTTTTTTTTTTTTTATAAGTAACCTTTCACGATTCTGAGAAGTTTTTCAGAATAACGTTCATCACAGAAATTGGGACAAGCATATAGAAGGAGGGGCATTTATGCAAAACCTGCTAGTGAACTTATCTATGATAAGTGACCGACTTTTCATAGATAAGTGATGCTATCAGAAAATACAACAGTAATTAATGTTGCTACAAGCAAAATCAAAACAAGATCCTAAAATATGTAAATGATTTGCATGCTAAGTATCCACTACTGAACTGTATTTAAGGCTAATTTATCTTGTCAGTTCTTTAGTCATAAAAGTGGAGTCATCTGCATAATGTCTGACATTTATCTAAAGTCTTTTTTGATGTTTATCAGGTCTGCTGGCACCAACCAGGCCCGTTTAACCAGGTAGTGTTGTTCAGAACAGCAAATTTCACCTCTTATATAGTTGAAAAAGTCTCAAATGTTTGACATGTAGCGCACAACTAAACTTTGATAACAATTCACAGTGTGCCAACTTTTTTATGTACAGAATGTTTACCTTATTCCTGAAATCCTACAAGATATGACGGGTTAAAATTGACACCAAAGCACAGAAAATAAAGAGAAAAATACATAGAAAAGATAAATAGATAAATGTTCCATAGAGGTGAGGTGCAAAATGCTTTGTTCTGGGAAGTGGCCTCTTTGGAAGTGAGTAAATTAACTTGACTGGTCTCCTGGGGGACTTCAGAAAAGAAACCGTCACACCACATTACATTTCATTTCCTTAACCATCTCATCTTGCTCGTCAAAAAAAACACTCAACTCTCCTTCTGGCAGAAGACACTGACTAAGGCATTCCCAAGGTCTGTGGAGGTCAGGTCTTTTAAGAAGGACACATATTGAAGTGCACAGAAAAAAAACAAAAAAAAATCGAACAATGTACTGTACAAGACGACTACATGACATGTAGGCCTAAATATAAACATTGTCCTTTAGATGAATCCCGGAGCATCATGGCATCTTCTTTTAAAGAAAAAAAACACACGCCCTTGTATAAAATTTGGTTGTCGCCGTCCCGCGGTGACCATTTTCCCTCCTTTCTTTCCTCCCTCAAACAGACCCGTGTTAGATTGGACAGTGCCTTCAGGAGTCCAGTTCGTCACAACAGAGATGAAGACAAAGGATATAAGAGGAAGTTCCCCCTCACCTCCGTCCTGCTCCACCTCCTCCAGCAATAAACCCCCTATGAAACAGGAGGCTGAGAAGAGCTGCAGTCATGCGCCACCACAGCGGCCCCTGATTCCTTTGGTTTTGTTGGTACTGAAAAAAAATCAAAGAGAAATGAAGCATTTAGCCGTTAGTGCAGTCGACAAACTCCAAAAGCAACACAAAGAAAAAGTAATGATTTGGTCTTTACTACAGTGTTTAGTTTACATTTGGCTGTGAAATGATGCAATTGACAGGAGGCACAGTGAAGTAGGTCAACTAGGAAGACAGAACCAGACACTGGAACAGCGATGATATTTCCACAACAGTCTGCTTCTGTCCCCAACAGCATTTATTACTTGAGCCTTTTTTTCGGTGCTGGGTCCACACCAAGTCAGGCTTCCTAATAAACATTCCAAGCAATAAACACATTCATCATACAGTCACAGTTTTTTTTTTTTTTTTTCTAATCTGTCTGCTTGAGACCAGCAGCCAGCAACCAAAAACGAGACTCTTAGGTCTGCAAGCCAATTGGATTGTGTACGATTAGGGGGGGGATAATGCTATCTCGCTCATTGAGAACCTGAGATAAGATAATTGTACCAAATGGGATTAGGGGGCTCCTGATGAGGGCCAGAGAGTCTCTGAAAAAAAAATGCATCTACATGACAGCTACAGTAGTCCAACAGCTCACCTGCTGATGAAAGACAGACTCTTTTATGGCTGATAATGATGAGACTATTTTCAGTCTGTAGTAGTCCAATTAATAAAGCTAAATTTACTTTAGCTAATAAGGTTTAAACTATGACTAATTTTATGTGACAGGCCAACACTGTAGTGCATATTGTGAAGTGGAGGGTAAGTTATATATGGTTTTAAATAAGTCTGAAAAGACTGGCATGCATGTCTATTCAGCCCCTTTGAGTAAACATTTTTTTACAAAATTCTTTCACTCTAAATGCAAGTCTAAGTCTTTTTTTAAGGTGTTATTGGCTCTAGTGGCCTTTATTTGATAGTGAATTGACAGAAAAGTGGGTAATGAGAGAAGGAGGAAGACATGCAGCAAGGGTCACCAGGCCAGGAATCGAACCTGCAACAGCTGCGTCAAGGACTAAGGCCCCCATATGTGTGTTGTGCTTAACCCTTGCACCACCACGGCACCCTGCAAGTCTAAGTCTTTTGAGATATGCCTCAACCAGCTTTGCACATCTGGAGATTGAAACATTATCCTGAAGATGGCATGCCCTGCAGTTCCGTCTGGGCATTTCTAATTCACAAGTGAAGTCAATACATTGCAAGGCTGTTGTTTTTAGAATAAAGTCGTCAGGGAGGATTGATAGGAGATGTCATACCACATCAATGCTAGCATAAATTCTACACCAGAAGTTTCCCCATGCTACTCTATTGAAAACAATGGCGGGCAAACTTAGTTTAGCGATCTTGTTGCATATGTTTCTAATTTAAAAGAGAAAACTTGCCTTCTTACTATTCTGCAGCTGTCTGGTCACACACAGACTAAGTCACAACTACAATTAACTGGTGGAGTCACTCTCACCACATCCATCCTTTTACAAAACCACTGATGCACCTTAATCGCTGTTAAAGTGTTTTGTGAAAGGGGGTATTTTCCTCCTCTTCTTTTATGCAATGTTTCAAGTCCAGGCCAACTGGACTGGATGGAGAAACAATGATCAGAGCACCTTCTTCCAAATTTTTGCATTTTCTCCTATATTAGTTTTGGTGAACTGCAAATGAAACTTCCTATGCAGTTTGTTTTTCACAATAGGGTCTGGAGTGAGCAATTAATAGTTGTTAGGTGACTTTTCCACCTAGCATATGAACCTCTGCAGCTCCTCCAGAGTTACCATGGATCTCTTGGTTGCCTCTCTGATGAATGTTTTTCTTCCTGGGCCTGCTTATTGTTTTCCCTTTTTCTTAAATTTTGATTAATACACTGAATAGGTCTTGGTGAGATGCTCAACGATTAGAAAGCTGTTTTATAACAAAAAGTTGTGCTTTAAACTTGACCTAGTTGTTATGTTCCTTGGTCTTTATGATGATATTTGTTAACTAGTGTTCACTAACAAACCTTTCAGGCTTTCTGAGAACAGCTTTATTAATACTGTGATTAATTGCACATCAGCAATTAATCACAAAATCTATTAACTAATTAGGAAACCGCTGACAGTAGTTGGTAGAACTGGATGTTATGTAGGAGTGTTAGAGCAAGAAAATGTGGTTACTTATACACATACCTAATCTTCACATTTTCACACACAATTTTCTTTACACTTGCACAAAAGCTAAGATCGCAATAAAAACCATTTCAGTTCGAGGTTGTAACGAGACAAAATGTGGACATGTTTGTGCATGATTGCTTTTGGAAAGCACTCATCATGATGTCCAGACCTTGAAACAGTTGAAAGACAGGAGCTGCCACTGTGATAAGACTGTTGGGTTTTTTCATTCTCTTATCAATCTGTGGTGAACATTGCATGGTGTTGCGTAAGCTTTACCATGTTCCAGCTAGCATGAGAGAATCTAGCTTTTCCACTCCCCTACTCTTACTTGTGCTCCAAAGGAAAAAAAATAGAATAATGAAAATGGTACAAAACTATGGCAACAGCACTTGGGAAGGTCTCTGTTACACATTGTATCTAAATCTTGCCTGGGGATATTATGATAGTGTAATAAAAGTAACAGAGTGGATTATCTCATCACAAGCTAAAAGCTTAAAGTTGAAAAAACAAGAGATAGATCTTCAGACTTTATATTTAAAGCTTAATTATATGACTATACTGGTAAATTAGATTTATTTGGTTGGCAAATATTGAGTATTTGTTAGCAAATGCTGCGATGCCAATGTGTCATGTTAGGAATTTATCATGTTCCGCTCTAAACTGCAAGAAGAGCAATTAATCTTTCATCTCAAAAACAAAATGTTCGTGATCTTTTGCACTCACTTCTACCAAGTTAAGTAGCATGCACACAAATAAACAGAGAAAGAGAGTAAGAGTGAAACAAGAGGTGTGCACCAGCCTGTCACAGCGTACTCATGAGTCACGCCAGTAACTGCCAAAAGGCATCTGCCTCTAAATTTAGCTGGCTGATGGAGCGCAAGAGTCTAGCCAGATTCTCTGTGTCGTCACTCTGACACTACCCTGATGTGCTTTATCAGTTTCCAGAGCAGGCTGTCCGTCAGGCCAGCTGCTCAGAAGCACCGTCTTATCACTTGAGTAAACAAACCGGCCTCCACAGCATGAAACTCTGGATTAGTCGTATCAGTAATGAGAAAGAGCCCAAAGTAAAATGCAAACATGCAACAAAGGTTAGTAGAAAAGAAAAAAAAATCTTTACAGATTAATAATAAGATACTAGAACTAGTTTTTATGTTAATCAAACCCTTTTCCCTCTTTTCTACAAGTGCTGAAAGGAGAGAGTGCAGAGATAAAGCCACAAACACAACACACATGCACACATGCACACACAGACACATGCACAGACACAGAAGATATTCAAGCCTGCTTTCAACACCTCCTATCCAAAGCACCGAGAGTCGTCTCTTAAAAAAACATGGGGATGAAACCTAACTCTGCTCCTTGCCCTGCGCAGGCTGGAGCCGTCTTCCTGCCATTGTGACTGTCATTACTGCCATGTCTCAAATGGCAGACCAGCTAATGTCAGCCATCCTCGGGGGACCTCAGCGTCCCCTCCAGCCCTCTGTGACTGAGGAGCAATTTATCTGTCAACATCCACCAGCACTCCTGCGCTGCCTAATCCCTCGTTTCGCCTGGGGCAAGGAGCTCCCATGGAGAACACTTGCAGCCACACTGCTAAGAAAACCCATCAATGTGATGGCAGTCAGAAGCACTTGAATTGCTCCGAGACAAGTGTCTGCACTGAATAATTGCTTAATAAGTTGGCTGTGGTCCAGAGCAACAGGGCAGAGATGAGATAAAAGTTGTTTGTACAATGGGGCCTGAAACATTTATTTAACTTCCCAGAACCTCCTTTCACCTTAGTTGTCAGTTGTGTGTTTCTACTGTGAGTTTCAAAACCAGGCTGTTAAGTGAGCAGGTCACTCCTACTGCAGGAGGAGAGCTGAAAAATGTATCAAATTGTAATTTCCAAAGTTATTTTACAATGTGCACAACTGAAATCGGAAAGGGCTGTTGGGATGCAATATTTGGAAAATAATATCTTAAGCGGCAAGAATTCAAACTCTTATTGGCAATAACCAGGCTGGCAAATAATCAGTTTCAGAAACTCCACCTTTAGTTCAAGGTCAATCCCTGCAGTGGAAACAATAGGAGTTAAATAAAACAACAAAAACAACAACAACAACAACAACAACACAAAATACAACCCTGGTTCCTTGAAAAGTTTCCTACTGCTGAAACGCATCTAAGCACCAACCGCTGTTACTCAGTGAAAGTTTTTGTCCCGGTTCTCACAGAGAAAAAGTGAGAAGAGAGGGATGGCAAACAGCAGAAAAACAAGCATGGGTGTAGCCATGCATGCCGTGTGCATACACACACACACACACGCACACGCACGCACACACACACCCCCACACACACACACACACACACACAATACAAAGAGCTGCACAAGCAGTGCCAAAAATAGACACTGCAGAGGCACACACATCTAAGACTGTACATCATTTGTGTTTCAGCCTCAAAAACATGCCTCTGTGACAACATAGAAATAAACATAAGTGAAAGATGGTTATAATCTATTTTGCAAAATTCAGACTTTTCTTTTCAGACTTCAGTTAACTCAGTCATCATGGCAGAAGCACACAAAAGATTCTCACATTAAGTCATTAGTATCACAATATGCGCATGCAGGA
Source organism: Poecilia mexicana (assembly GCF_051168715.1). Classification (NCBI taxonomy): domain Eukaryota; kingdom Metazoa; phylum Chordata; class Actinopteri; order Cyprinodontiformes; family Poeciliidae; genus Poecilia; species Poecilia mexicana. The sequence goes on along the minus strand of NW_028263391.1, from coordinate 16,791,172 downwards.
TGTGACTGCACAAGGTTCGTTCTCACTCTGACTCTTTTGTTTGCTACAACAGTAAGAAGGGGCAAAAGCCACTTCCTCATCCCCTGACACAGTCCAGCCTAAGTTGTGCGTCAGTACATCCCCAGCCACAATTGCGCTTAACAGTAAACCTACCGTCTGACTGTCTGGTTCTCTGTGTGTGTTCTCCAGTGCACATGAGTCATGCTTTGCAGAGGTAGCATAAATAACCTCCACTTGGTAAGCTCATGAGAAAATATCTCACACTTCATTTTGTGAGGTTAAAAATTGGAGGTTTTAGACAGGCAGGACAGAGAGGAGCCCTTTTTTCCAAAAGAGCTGAAGATGGCTGTTATCTGTGTATTTTGTGGTTTAATTTCCAAACACCCACACCGGTCCCTTTTATGCATCATTATGGATTTAGCCTCTTATTCATACTGTGTTTAATTTTTATTTTCAGCTTGTTGCTGAGTACAGGGGTGACTGAAGACTCCCCGGAACCACAGCTGTTCCCCTCTGGGCTCATGTGTTGAGCTTTGGGTTACAACATGTTTACCTACTTCTGAAACTTCTGCTTTTTTATGCACAGACTAAAATGTGTTTATGTTTAATTGCATACGTGTGGTACATCTTGCATTTGACAGAAGTTACATGCATAGTGTTCAGGTATGAAGATTTACTACACCCCATGTAGAAGCAGCACACAAACTTTGTGGACAGGGTGTATTGTTTGAGTCAGGGATCCTTATGCCACTTGCCTCTACTGCACACTGGGGAAACAGGGGAAAGGAGAGAGAAATAAACAGGAAGAGGAGGCAGGGTAAGGGACTGGTGTCGGTGGGCTATGTGGGGGAAGGGCTGTCCTGGGATATGTGGGCTGAGGGAACAAGAGGCACAGGGCTGAAGTTGCGCCTGAACACAGCCTCTCCAAAACAAACATGGGGCAAACACAATAAACATGAGCAAACTTTTGACCCTACATGCAACTCTGTCAGGTTACATGATTAGGTGATCTTGTAAGATTAGATTCAAAAATTTTAAAATGACTTTTGGTGGTGTTACTAATGTGTGGTCTTTGGATTATGATGAGACACCTTAATGCATGACAAGCGATAATGTACTGTTGGATTCAATTTTACCGCCTGTATCCATGAATATGCCATGCATTTTTCTCTTTTTTGTGTTATAATTCCTTGGAAAAGACAACTGGAAACAACCTTTGGATTACTTTCACCCCTTCAGTTTCTGTGTTTTAACCATGATGGTGTAAAATGCAAATTAAAGTGACTCTTAGTGACGGTGCATCATTCCCTCTCACCTGTTGTAAGTGTTCCCGGTGAAACTGGTCGCCTATCAGCTGAAGCTTCTGCCCGATGCAGGCCTCCAAGCTGAGTGCAGCCGGCTGGTGCAGGGGTAACTGCTCCATCCTGTTCTGCTCCTCTTGTTGCCTCGCGTCAAAATCCCCGACAAGTTCAAAATGCGCTGGGAAGTGCAATCGAAAACCTGCGTTACCTGTTGAGTGTCAAGGCCAAACTTATTATCTTGTAAACAGCCACATGGTCACTGAAGCAATCCAAATGCAGCAATGACTCACGCCAGACTTCCTTTAGGAAAAGAAACAAAGGTTTGCATAGCACTGATCAGTGTCATTTAGCCTGAACACTTTTTTTTTTTTTTTTTCTCTCTCAGGGGATGAGCTACGGTTTTATTACACATAATAGTTTTATAAGTTACTCACATGTCAGGGTCAGTCAGTTGTTATGGAGCTACTTTGCAATGACTGCTGTATATGATGCCTGTGTAACTTTGCTATCATCGATAATCAGCGTTATAAACAGCACAGGTGAACATCTCTGCCACTTCTCTTCAGTCATATTGGCGCCTTTTCAACAGCAAACCAACTGGGTAGAGTACATGCAGACCATAAAAGCTGGTGTAATGACGACTATCAGGCGCCAAAGGGTGAGATCAGTGCAGCAACACGGTTAGGCATTTCTCACAGTGAGCTGCACGTGATGATTTTGTGCTTCAGTTTTATAACACCGGTTCTCACACACAAGGCGCTGTTCCCCTTTTTGTTTTTTTATCTTAAAATACAGCATGTCACCAACTTACCGTAGAATAGTCGTCTGGGCTCCTCCGCAACACCACAGGGCAGCATGCCGTTGTGTAGCGCCTGGCCCGGACCGGGCGTCTGCGTGCCCCGGTCTTCACACTTTATCTCCCTGAAGGGCGTGCGCCAGCAGTTGGGATCTGGCTCAAACACATCATCCTCCTCATCCTCCATACGGGGGGCACTATCAGAGGAGCAGCCTTGAATAGATTGTGAGAAGCCATGGTTTAGCGGTGGGTGATATGGACTTTAAGTTTTGTCACGATACTTTGTAATACTATTGTGATAACAATAAAAGGGACAATAAGAACTATTTATTACTACTTTTTTGGTTAGTTTAGGCTGTGATTGCATGACACACCAATCAACAGTATTGTTATTAACAAACATTGTCATTTGTAATACACTTCTTTAGGGCATCAGTCATGTAAAAACATGCGATTTGAGTCACACAACTGCACACTGCATTTAATCAGTGATTCATCAATAATTAAAGATCATTAATTGGAATTTACTATGACAATGATGAGTCAAAATCCTTATTATAAGAAATTTATAATAGATAGATAGATAGATAGATAGATAGATAGATAGATAGATAGATAGATAGATAGATAGATAGATAGATAGATAGATAGATAGATAGATAGATAGATAGATAGATAGATAGATAGATAGATAGATATTTTTGAGGCTGATCCTAGATCAGACTATGCTGCCCTTGGATCTATTATTAAAAATAACCTGCTAACCTATTTTCTTCAGTCTACTAGACAAAAACTGAGCCACAAAGGAGTTGGCATCATTTGTGGCTCAGGATTAAATTCAACAAATGACTGTGTTCAACTGCAACCACAGTTCACTGCGGTTATCCATTCAGTTGAGGCATGGTTACACAAAATAGAGTTTGGCGGTCTTTTTCACTCACTTTTGCCGGGCTTCTTAATTAACTGCCCTGTAAATAATTTTACTAAGATTCAGCATTTTTGCACCATTATATCAAAGTGACATTTCAGCATGCAGCAACAAACTCTCACTAGAAGAAATTAAGCCAATTTTACCACAAGAGTGTGGAAAGAGTCTCAAAGAAAACCTGGCAACCTCTCCAAAGGCAATGATATGCTGCAAGTCAACCCTGAACCTTAAAGTGGGTCAAAGAGTTATCAAAATATGTCTCAAATTCAAGCCACCTCTCGAGCAAAACCCAAATCCACAATCAAGTTGTAATACAGGGTTATGATACTACCACAATTCCAAATTAGGGTCCAAAGCAAAAACGTAATGACAGTCCTTGAGGAAAATCCTGAGCCACTTTCCCTGACCTGGTCTCCACAAGAAGGAGGGGGTTTGATTTCTTCAGCACAAGCAGAAAGTCCTGCCTGTCTGCTTTATGAGCACAGCTTAATGCTTTGTTTTGACAAACACAGGGTAAGAACAGTCTACAAGGGCTTTGTAAAAGAAAAAAAAATATTAAAAAAACACTTCCAGATGAATTCTATTGTTTTGCTTTGCTCCACTGCCCAGGCAGAGATCCGTGTGTTTCTGTCAAGCAGTGGCTCCCCCTGCTGCAGACACTATAAGTGGAGGCTGGCTGGTGGTCGTAAGCAGTGAGGCAGCTCTGTTATTGCCACAGTTTTTATACAACACAGCCTCACATCTCCCCACTTCAACTTTATGTAATACTGCACATAAGACCTCAGGAGGCACATAATGTGAAAGGGAAAAAAAAAAAAAGTTTGTAGTAACACAAACAATTTTTAAAACTTCAAATTGCTTATTTAACTATACATACCGTTGAGATTATAAAAAGTGTTAACCGCAATCTGAAAATTATCGTTTGGTGTCAAAGCGGAAGTTGACTGATATGAGGGAGTTTCAATAACCCTTATTATTGAAAAAAAAAAAGAACTCATAAATGATAAAATAATGTGTGAAAATGCATTTTAAACATATCAAGCGGGAGAAGAATCGCATCGATGTTAGGCATATAAAGTGGAACATGTGCCATTTCGCGTTTACAGATGTTTAATATTGCGTCACTTTAAGACTGCTGAAGCTTTCTGCGGCGCAGAGCTCATTCACCGGCCGGACATGTGTGTGAAAGCCGGGAGAAGCCGGTTTAATTTAACTCCACTAAAACAATGACAGTCTGCGTTATCTAAAGTTCTGCTCTTAACGGAGACGTACCGAAATCCAATAACATGCTTCATGTTTCGAGACAAATTAGTTTCTGTTATTTTAACAACGACGGCGGATTGTTTGTTTGCGTCTCTCTCAGGGTGATCAGCTGGCGGAAAGCATTATGCAGTTTAGACTTGTTTTTCATGTACTCACCGCAAAGCCAGGCTTCGTTTTAATAACTATCTCACCAGCACACAGAGGGGGCTTGGGAAAAAAAAAAGCGAAGGAGAGTTCAATATCCTGCCAAGATTAAGCGAGTTTAATCCGTTTCACTTCCACGGCTACTTCCATTCTGCGAGAAAGAACTGCTACAAGTCCATTTGACGTCAGTTTTAATCTGGGTCCGCCAGCGGGGTGTGCACGCGGGGTTTTCGGCCAATGGTTGATTTGTTTATATCCCGCCCTCTCTGTCGTGTATTCAGACACGTGGATGGGAAATTCCCCCGAGCACAAGACGGCTTTCACGCTACTACTGAAATCATGTGGTTAGAGGACCTTGTCGAGCTGCTGTCATCTGGAGGGTGTATTTACACACGCGTAGCGTATGTAGCCCTGCTTTACACTGACAGATGCGAACGTAACGTGGATGCATTGCCCTCAGAACAGTGCAAAAATTTAAACCACTCCAAGTAATGAAGCTTTGTTAGAGTGATCTTAACATTAATGTCCTTTACAACAAAAGTGGAATGACTCAAGACTTCAAAATAAAGGTTTCTGCAACACTTTATTTGAAAGGGTGTGCATAAGACTGACATGATACTTTCATAAATATGACATAACACCTGCCAGGAACATCATTGGGTCTTCATGAATGTTTATGACTTGTCATGAAGTGTCATTTGGTAAATAATGCCACTTTAAATACAAAGTTGCATTAGAACTTGCATTAAAAGTTCATTAAAAGTGTCAACTGCATTTTTTTCATAAAAAAATAACATTTTAATGCAAAGTTGCATTGAAATTTGCATTAAATGTTCACAAAAGGTGTCAAATTTGCATTGTCATTATTTACAGAATGATACTTCATGACAACAATCATAAAAATTCATGAAAACTCATGCTCATGACAGATGTTATGTTTATGACAGTGTCATGTAAGTCTTATACACACCCCCTGAAATAAATTGTTACCAACATTTCATTGCGTACTAACATGAAAGGTAAATCACTTGCAAAATTATTTAAACCCCATTTTCACATTTTTTCAGCTTACAAGCACAAACCTCGGTGTGAATATGTTGATAATTTGTGTGATATACCAATAGAGAGTAAATGAAAATAACAAAAATCAATTTTCCAATTGTTTTCCAGAGAAAGATCTGAAAAGTGTGGTGTTCATTTCCATTTAGACCCATTTACTATACCTCTAAATAATATTCAGTGTGTGTGTGTGTGTGTGTTAATGTAATCTACTTTCAGTATAATCACAGCTCTTCTGTGTTGTTAGTATTTAGGGGTCTTCAGTCTGGCCCATCCTTTCTGCAGGACCTTCTACATATCCACACACCAGAACCTCAAGGTCAAATAACGTTATTTCTGTTTCGAGATCTAAATTAATAAGCAGAGGTCACAATGCAATTGCAGTGGCTACCTCTATTCCACAGATATCCACAACTTCTGAGTAGAAATTTATTTGCAAGATAATGTGTAGTTGTGCACAAATCCAGGTTTGAGGTTTTGAATTTATGAAACATAATGAAAGCAATGTTTCATTGTCACATTAATTTTTAATGTAATACACTGAAGTTACTTCAGTGAAGTATGTGGTGTAACATGGCACTCTGTTCATCATCCTTTCTGTTTGTTGCTGGTGAAAATGACCTAAATTAATATGGGACAGACCTAGATCTAGATCAATATAAGTAGGCACCTGCAGTAGAACTCATATCTGTCACAGGTTTGTGACACAGATATAGCTGATATAAATTACAGTTTCAGTTATAAGTATGTTGAGGTTTTAGAACAACCAATCCAGAAAAGTTGACTGGATCCCAAAAACACTAAAACAAACATTTAATGTATTGCATTCCAACAATACATTACTGGCAGGGTAAATGCTGAGGTTCTGTTTTTGTGAATGTCATTAAAACCCATGAAATTAAGCATTTGTCATCTTGCTGACACAAGGATCTGCAGAGAAATGCTTCCTGTAAAGGGAAACCTCTATTGTCTACATTTGTCATTAAGCAAATCGTTTATTTTTGCAGACCGGTCACAACAACAGCAACATTCATCTACAGCGTCTGCTCAAGAAATAAAGTTTCAACTTGCACATAAATAAACAAATCACTTATTGGAAAACAACAAATTTATTTTCTAACTCTTAAATCACAATAATGTATGACAGTCAGAGAATAGGTAATCTGTTCGTGTTTTCTCTGCTTGCACACACCCAGATGTTCATTGTCCACACTGATGAGACAGGTTGTTTAGTGCTAAATGAGGAACCTGTTTGATATTATGCAATAGTTTTAAAGTTAAGGCTCATTTGTGGATAAAACCAGCATACAATGAGAAACATTTTAGTGTAAGTTAAACTTTACAAACAGTATTTGCTAACAGTTGGTATGTTTTTTTTAAATACTAAACTGTTTCTTAAAGTTCACGCTGCAGTGAGCCAAATGTGAGTTATAGCCCTTCCTGGCTTGATTGAAGCAGACATGTTGTTATGGAGTGCATATGTTGGTAATCTTCCCCTCTGTCAGTGCTGGAGTACTGATCAATAAACCCCAGAACAGCTGGAGCAGAGGCCATCGACTCTTTGCATTCTCACACATCAACCCTGCCCCCCTACTGTGCTTTCCTCTCTCCGTGTGGTTCAGCAGCGAGATCATGTCCCACCATTCAGCTGTGTGACAAGTCACAGCTCCCTGCCCCCCTACTCTTTCACCAGTTAATTAGATGGACAGCTAACTTTGGGCTTTGTCCCACCTGCAGCCTCTTTAAAGACATGGGTATGCACAGTGATAGAAAGACTGGTATTCTATAAATGTAAGGTCGTTCTATAGGAAAATCTTGACAAAAGACCAGAGACTAGAGGACAGCTTCAATTTTCATCAAGACAACAACTTTAAACATGTAGCCACAGCTACAATGGGATTTAGATGAAATGGCCCAGTCAAAGTCAAGACCAAAATCTCAATCAGAATCTATGACAGTTCTAGAAAATGGTCTTTCTCCATATAGTCCGACAGAGTTTTTATTTCAGAAAGAAGGTTGGGGATTTTCAGTATTCATCTCCAGATGCACAGTTGAAGGTTTTAGGACAGATACATACCCTAAAACCTTCAACTGCCTTAAATGAGAGGTGGTTCTGCAAAGAGTTGACACAGGGGGTTGACTACAAATGCCGGCAACACATTTAAAGATTTTTATTTGTAAAACAAAGAGAAAAAAATCATTTGTCATGTCTCCTCCACTTCCAATATATAGGGTTAGGTCTACAAAAGCTCCATAAAATTCCCTCATGTTTAAGTTGTGATGTGACAAATTTTAAAAACGCTTAAGTAGAAGATATATTCAACATGCAGTTAAAATATATTTGTGTGTGTGTGTGTGTGTATATATATATATATATATATATATATATATATATATATATATATATATATATATATATATATATATATATAAAACCATTGATGTGTGTTTGCTCTGTGTAATCAACTGGTCATAAACAAATTCCCAAAGATGCCTGAGAGCCCCAGGAGAGGCAGGCAGACATCGGTTAATGTTACATCAGAAAGCTGTTGCAGCAGACTGATACATGCACACCCCACACAGAAGCGAGCATTCACATACACACCCGACTGCAAATCACATGCCCTACTTGCTCTGTAACCTCAAAAGCCAAATCCTCCCCTTTGATATCTCCTGCTCAATACAGTTGCTCACGTCACACACAGATCTCCTTCTACTACACACATACTGTCTGAACACCGGAGCATTCTCTGTGTGTAAACCCTGCCTGGAAACTGGAAAGGAGGGATTTCATTTGCTCCAACTGGACCTGTTCCATGGCAACAGTGTCCTTATAGCTAAACAGTTAGTGGAGCCTGCATGGCTGGAATCATACTGGAGCACCAACATGTTGACTAAAGGAGGATTACTTTAAGAATTTCTAATTTCTGTCTGTAACAAGAGTTTAATTCTGAACATTTTCAAATACGTTAAGCAATTTTTAGTCTTTCTACTTTCTTTGAGTTAACAGACAAAACAGTGTTTCTAATTTAATATGCTGATTCCGTGAAGCATTAGCCATCTTTACCCATTCATCAGTTGTTTTCTTAAGCCATATTTGAAAATAAATATGATCTTCGTCTAGTGTGTGTCCTCTAATGGGTTAGATGAGAACACATTGAATAATGTAGCATTTATGAGGTGATGGTGAGGGGTGATTTTATGCCTCTTTTAGGTATTGCGGAGGAGGGGCTAGTTATGAAGCAATGACATTTGATCTGGCTCTCGTAACTGAGAGTGCAGATACAAATGGCCACCTTTTGTCAGGGTTGTCAGTTAATCATACATCTCTGTCTGGCTGCAGACTGCAGACCAATCTCAGTCAAATATAAAGCCTCCTGTTATTGAGGGTGATTAGGACATTCGTGAAATATATTACATGTAAGAATACTAATATTCAAACATCTCTTTTCTCTTGTCATGTTTTATAAGGCTGCTTTCTCAGGAAATGTAAGTTGAGTGAAGAAGGTCACTGTTTTTGCAATTTAAACTCTTACTGTGGAGGACAAAAACTATCTATTCTAATAAAAAACTTTTGATTGATCTGATCATTATGTAATAAAACCCTTGCAAGATTGAATTGATTATATTGCTGACTGCTTCCTTAAGCGTTTACATGCAATCAACGTTAAAAAAAAAGCTAAATCCAAAATTTATAATTCTTAATTTGTTTTGCTACGTTTGAAAATTTCTCACCTAACCCAAACCCAGTTTGCAACACAACATATTTATAGATAAAGCAGCAGTTGAAAACCTGTGTATGCTCATCTTGAATTAATACAGGCAGACAACAGCAGCGTCCCGAGGATGTTATAAAAATATGTTGTGAGTGCAAGATGAAATATTAAAGAAAAGTTCAATCTTGTTACCTACTAACAGCCTATGTAACGAAACTCTGGATTCAGCATTTAAACTTGAATGTATTTTACTCATATTTTTAGAATGGAGTAACAAAAAGTAGTGCATACTTGGGAAGAAATTAAATACAAAACGGGGTGAAGGATTGAAAAACCAAGCCTGCTCCACTTTCTGAAAACACCATAGATGTGGTGGAGGCAGCATTGTACTTTGGGAATGATCGTCGTGGGTTTGGGGTCAAAAACACCATCCTACACCTGCTTCAACAAAAGTTCTGTCTTTTAAACAAAGCAGGCAGCACTGGAAGGATCAAGTTCTTGCTCTTTTGTCTGTTTTCTCCAACTCATTTAATTCATTTCAGCTTGATTTACTGTGTCAGAAACTCCAGAGAACACAGGTAGAGGCCTCAACAATCGTCTGGATTAATGACTACCTGACAAACAGACTGCAGTTTGTGAAACAGAAGAGTTATGAGTCTGACCTGATTTACCTGATTTAGGTAAAATCTCCTAAACGAATTTTAGGTGAAATCTGACTAAAAAATGACATAAATCAAGCATTTTAGCACAGCTTCTGAATTGCTTCTTTAATTATATTCCAACCCATTTGTGGCTGCCAGTTTCTCCATGAGGTAAAACATGTCTCTGCCTATTAACTAAAAAATCTCAGTGCATCAACATTAATCTGGGCTGGTGTGAAGCTGCTTTATTAACTAAGGACGATAAGGGCGCATGTATAGCAGCTATCGAAACACTCATGCACAAACACGCAGTCTGCAGATAAGACTGTAGAACTGCGTGGGAGAGCAGACTGGTTATCCAGCCTTTACAAAGGCCCCCCTGTTTAATCTGCTGCACACATTAAACCCCGGCAGCTCAAAGCAGACATGTCCTTACAGCTGTGGACATGACTCTCTGAAGTGCACCAGCACAGCGGTGTCCACAGCCTCGCAGCACAGAGGCAGATGATGAAGACCGCTCACCATGAATGAGTCGATCTCACACCAGGGATATGACAATCCAAAGAGCCCTCAAAACCAAACACAGGCCTTGAGGCACTGCACAAAGGGCTTTTCTCCACCATAAAAGGCATCACACTGGTCTTTCAACACTTTGAAATGCTGATATTGTTTTCCACAGGATTTTCGTCATGCTTTCAACATGAAATCCCTAGAAAAAAAACATAATAGATCAAATAAAAGTAACAAATGGCTTAATATTTAACCATTGTTGATCATTGAACAATTAAAAAAAAAAAAACCCTGATTTTAATTTGTGTTCCAGCTTTTATGACGCTGAAAGTTCACTACATTTGTGCCTTGATTTGTTCCCTTGCAGCTTAATTAACTGTGGATGGCTCAAATCCAACCTGACGCTGCATGGAGGTCTAGCTTAAAGACCTGCAAGCGGGGTCTGCAAAAGCAACATTAATGGCATCTATCAGCAGCTACTAATTATGCTGCCTGTGGGCCGTGGATCTGGTTTCAGCTTTGGGCTGCCGCCACCAAACACTTAGCATTCATATTTAATCACACCTCATTATCCAGCAACAATACAGAGAGAAGACAGAGACCTTACCTGATATGCCAGGCAGTCACATACAGACAGGAAAAAAAACAAAGAAAAAAAACATCCCCCACACACAACCACTGACACCTGCGAGGACAAACAGCAGCGACATATTAGCACCCCCCGTCAATGGGAGTTTGAGAAGAGTGCTTGAAGTGGCTCAACCTCTTTGAAGAGAAGTAGTGCCTCATTTCTGTGCTTTCTCAGCAACTTGGAGCTTTTATGTGAGATCCTCTCTTTTTTTCAGCATTTTCTGGTTCAAAGACGAGCAAAAGCAAACAGGAGCTAATCCTTTATCCTCATAACAACCGCTGGTTTGTTGCTGGGTGATCAGCTTAGAGTCATCATGATGTCACACTCCTCAGGTGTAGGTAGTCTGGTGTTGGACATCAAATAACACTTTAGGCTGCTCAAGACACCTGTCCTTGCTGACTGTCTTTCCAGTGAAAGCAAATCTAACAAATCATGTTATTCTCACATTTGGAAGCTTCATCAGTAAAATTACTTTTGATTTTAATTTATTTTTCAAGTTTGTGGACTTACTTTTGTGTTAGTATAATTTATTGGCTCCCTGTGGAGTTCCTGCATTTGATCTGCTTCAACAAGTCTTTTCAAGGGTTTGCACTGCCCAATTTGTACTTAACACTGGTGAGGATAATTATCCAGCACTTGTTTGTCGAGTTCTAGGACTCCCGCCAAGTGAAACATGAGACGCCCCTTAAAAATTCAGGAGCTATTAAAAAACAAAAATAAAACACTGTGATACTGTGCTTCTTCAAGCTGTGAAATCAGCATGATTACAGCTTGATTTACACATTCAAAGTCCTTTATGCTTCTATATAGGACTTTTGTCCTTTCTGTGACATTGTTTTATGCTTATGATCACTATAAAAATTGTTTTGGATTATAGGAAATCACTGCATTTTGCTGATTAACAATCCATTTTGAGTAAGGTTGTGAAAAAGTATTTTCCCCACATACAAACAAAGAACATTATTTAAATGGTGATATCTTGATATCTGTTTTTATAAAGGCAAAAATCTATCCAAAACTACCTGGAATTCTGTGAAAATGTAAGTTCCTTTGTTGCAAAGTTATAAATCAGATGTGGGTAACCACACCCTCTTCAGGGGGTTGAGTTACTTGTTTTACTTGATTCTTGCCTGTTGTGTACAGTCAAGAAATCATTCAACTAGAACATGCCTGACTAAAAAAGTAGACTAAAATATCTCAAAAAGCAACACAGCATGTCCTAATTTAAATAAATTCAACAATAGATAACAGAGTCACTGGCATAAACCATAAAGCAGAGGATAGCCAACCTAAATTACTCTTAGATGGCATCAATAACTTATCCAAGAAGCCAGAACTACAGGAATCCCTTGTCTTTGTTAAGGTCAGTGTTCATGTTTTAACAAAGAATGATTTAGAAAAAAAATGACTTCAGTGGCAGAATTTCATGGCAATTCCACTGTTGACCAAATATAACACAAGATAATATCAAAATATTGCAATAAAGGCAATATTTATTGCAATATTTTGAAATTATGTTCAAAGCTGTATGCCCAGATACATCTGGGAGAAAACTAACATTCAGAGAAAGGAAGGAACATCATATCAACATGGTGGTAGTGAGATGGACTGGGTCTGGTGCTTCTCTGCCTGGATGACTGGCCATAATTGATGGAACCTCTAGATGGTAAACTAAGAAATGTTGGAGCGAGTATCAGTGCTATAATTTACTTATTGTAGAAAAATATGTGTGAAAACACATCTTTTTTATCATTGTATTTTTGTTCTGTTTGTGTGTGTTATGTTGCGCTCGTAGTTTTCAATAAAAGCTATGAATAAAGAAGAAATCTTTAAATGTGTTTCTCAACCGTTCATTCGTCTTGCATTATGTAACACTTTAGAAATAGATCCTGAAATAAAAGTTCAGTTTCTCATAGTTCTAAGAGATCTTCAGGTCTCTATACTTGGTAGAAGTGTAAACAAGAAATAAAATGAAGTAATTTGATCCCAAGTGGGGACAGGTAATGACTGCGTGACCTCAGACGCTGCTGTCTCCTATTTCTCATCACTGAGAGAAGACCACGAGAGAAAGCCACTACAGGCACGTACACATGCCTCTCACTCTCCAAGATTAAATATAATAAATGTCAAATAAACTCCTTTAACTTGCAACTATGCACAATACCACTGACACGATAAGTCATTAAATCCAAGCCTTTAACGTTTTGAATTTTTACTATTCTGCTGTAATGTTTTAAAAAAAAAATCATGTGAAACCTTGTGATGTAACATGTAACATGAGTTAGAGAAGGTCTCATGAGCTATTACTCTTAATTATTCATTCAAGAAAAGCAGTGCTTTTGGAAAATCAATTGTTGCGTTTGGATCTTATGGACTTTGTTGAAATATTAGCTGTTGGAAAACATATCAGTCCATGAACAGTCCTTAATGTATATTTCATTAAAAATTTACACTCTGGTCTGAGATTGTGTCATGCATGTGCTCATATGCGTTTGTGTGTTTCGTGCAGAGATGTTTGTGCAATTCAATTAAGGGCAGAGTGGTGGTGGTCTCAGTCTGCAGTGCTTCGTGGCCCATCTCTTGGATGGCCTGTGGACAGAGGTGTGTGTAAGGGGGTGACCTCCAGTCAGTGATACGTGAACCCCCTTATGGACCTTGATGAAGTCAGATTGGCTAATCCACGGAAAACAAAGGTGCTGTCAGTCAGACTTAGCAAATCATCAAGAACAGCAGCAGCACCACCACCAGGTTGGGTTTTTTTATGCCGGGATTCACCTTTGAGATGTTGATGATAACTGAGTTTGAAAATACTGAAACTAATTGTCTCTAAGAGCTCACCAATAGAAACCAACTATGTTTCTGTTTGGATGTATAGAACCTGCTCATTATGGCAACTTCTTGTGTAATGTTGTAATGAATGTTGTCGGACATCAATGTACGTATACCACTCAACCAATATACCTGTAGGGACTGCACCTTCATTTGAGACTCTAATATATTAAATGAATTTAGATCTAGATAAATCTTAAAGAATTGATACAAACAGACTGTCAGATAAATTTCACCCAAGATTTACCTGGATTACCTTCAAGTTCCTTTTTCATCGCCAAGTCTTACCCTAGCCAGTTAATGTCTGGTTTGGTTCTAGCCATGTTGGGTGTGTCTCCAGTAGCTGTGTGATCCTCACTATGTGAACATGAATATGAGCAAGAACGTGGGTGTACAGGAGCGGAGGTCGACACTCAGATGATGTAATTTGTGATTGTACCCTTGGACTGACCGTTTCTCAAAAATCTATTGGTATAGTTGCAGGTTGCCCTGTCCAGTCGATGTGATATGCGCTCTTCCCCCAAAATTGATAAAAAGGTGTGGGCCTCAAGGTTTGACCGTAGAAATATTGATTTGCTACTCGCCATCTCAGCAACAAAGTCATATTGTGAATTGAAAATGGTGGTTTAGATTTTGCCATTGATCATCCAGTGATGTAAATCCATGGACCAGTCAATGAATGCAGTCCCCGCGGTGGTTTCAAGAGACGGCGGAGAACCATGTCTGCAAATGGGGACAAATCTGGACGGTACTTACGGGAGCAGAACCAGTTGAAAAGAGGCTTTATAATGCACAGAAGAAAGTTTGGTACCAATCATTTTTAAGATCAATACAAAGCTCATTAATGTTTACATTAGAGTTAATAATCAGCCAATAATAGTGTGTCAATAAAATCAGTTGCTCACCCACACTATTTTTTTTTTCTTTAAAAAAAATCTACACCTATTCAAAATAAAGTAACTGAACTGGACAACAGTGAACAGTCACAAATAAACTACAATATATAACAAAAACACTTCATAAGCAATGACTAGGGGGATAAGAAAGTACAAGAGCAGTATTTTCAAGAGCATGTGTTGGGATATGTTAGCCACCCTTAGGTGAACCTAGACTTATACAGGTCCATGCGTAGAGAGAATGTCCATCCTGATGGTCCTCTCAGGAGATATAATTGTTGATTGCAGTTTGGACTTGTCCTGTGTTGTGGATGAGCCAAACCACACAGAAATGACAAACATATGACAGACTGTATGATGGCAGTGTAGAAGATGATCAGCAGCTCATGCGGAAGTCTGAGAGTTATATAACCCCTGTCATTACAAAAGGATAAGGTTTACCAAAAGCAATTAAGCCTGTTCCTCATTTTTTGTGAGTGACTAATTCAGTTTCACTTATGGCTAATTCCCACTCCTCATGATTTCCATTCACAACATTTTGTATCTATTTCATCCATAGACATTGCTGCATTGTGCATTATGAGGTCATCCTCCACTGTAATCTTCACCCAGAAGATGAGACTGAGCACTCAATGAAGAAAAGCCAGTCCATCAAGCAATACCAGCCAATCCCATTAGAGAACCTCCACCCCCTTTGCCAGCTTGCCCTCCGCCAGTCTTGTTTACATCTCGTCCCTCCACTTGAGATGATGTCATTTGAACAGCTTTGTTATTCTTGTGAATATTTAACCGAAACAGGCAGCGTGCAAGCGGGATGAACCAAATATAATCAGTGGTAAATGGGATGTGGAGAGAGATGCGACAGTGAGAGCGAGCTGGAGAAACCACATTCCAGGAGTATGAGGTGACCCAGTGTTGACTGCCCCACGAGGAATTCCTTTGATAGTCCTTCTATCTGTGCAGCAATCAATACACAGTACTGGACTGATAAAACAACACGGCTCACATCAAAGCACACGCCTGCCACAATGAGGAGGATCAGTAATAAAATGTCAATTATTAATAGAGGGGAAGGGTCCCCTTTCAAGTGGAAGGGAATTTAGATAATGAAATTCAAACAGAATGTAACGTCCTCAGATGCTTTCCTCAAGGCATTCAAATCCTTCATAAAAGGACATTTAATTGCATGTAGACAATGCAGCTTCATCTAAAAAAAAAGTCAATTTCGACACATCAAAAAAAAAAAAAAGAAAAAGAAAAAAATCAAAGATGTAGCCTTCTGGTAACCTTCAGACAACTTTGTGCAGCTGCTGTTAGTCTGAACCTATAACCCTTCACCTCTAAATAACCTGCACATCTGTCCTAGCAAAGTACAGATCCACAGATCCATATTCACATGCACCTGAACTCTTCACACCTCACCGTGGCTTTCAATCAATACTTTTCTCCCAAGAGTAGCTTTGTTGTTTCATGTTTTGATTCAGACGGCCAGCGTATTTCTTTCTTCTCGTTCGGTTTGGCTCCAGCCCAGCTGACTGAAAATTTTATACCTTTTGATGCAGCAGCACGTCTGACACTATGATTTATTAATTAGCATGTCTCTGATAACTATAGGTTTTAGAGAACGCACAGCATTGTGCTCTATAGTTCAATATGTCCATAGTATTAAATATTCATGGAAAGTTGAACATATATATATATATATATATATATATATATATATATATATATATATATATATATATATATATATATATATATATATATATATATATATATTCTTGTTGGTATTCCCATATGGAAAGAAACATACTGTACATCACCAGGATCCTTCAATAAAAACATCTTTATTGTCTGTTTTTCCTCTCGTTTCACCCCCCAGGCATCAGCGTGTTTTCTCTTCCCTTTTGTAGTGAACGAACAAGTATAGTCACTAATGAACATGTGAGTGTCTCTGAGTTGTTCCTTCCCATGAAGTTCACATAAAAGCAGGATTATTGATTTCGCACTCCAGACAAATATAATGTGAAGTTTTCAATCTGTTCCCACCTCAACTCTTATTCTTCTAATCTCTGCTGGATAAAATTTGAGCTCGATGAGGGGTCTGGTTTGTTTGCTTCCATCTGCCTGATCAAAAAAATTAAAAATAAAAAGAAATCCCTTCAGTGAAGATTGCTTTATAAAGGGCTTCCTTTTGTTCTTTGAATATTTATTTCAGTCTCCTAGGGAGATTATAAATCCTGCATACATAATTGAGAGCTTTATTAGTCTGAAAGTTCATTCATTGAAATGCTCTTGTAGCCTATGTCGCACATTTAGGTGCATGTGCGTCTCTAAATAATAGATTAGTTCGAAAACAAAAACTTGTATTATAAAGATTCATTTCACAGCACATTAGCTTTCAAGTGTTTTTGGTTATTTTAACAGGCTTAGTGTCATGATCCACAGATGTTTTTGTTTTACGCTCACTTCTGGGTTTATTATTGTTAGTGAGATCGTGCCATATTCAGTTAATCTGTCTGTTGTGCATTACTGTTTTTTATAGTGTTGCCATGTCGGTTCATTCCTTTGTGTTTAATTTCGTACTTTTTGGGGGGCTTCTTTCATCTGTGCATTTTGCTTTATTCCCTTATTTTAGTGTTAGATTTATTTCCCTTTTGATATGTAGATTCTTTTATGTCTAAGTTCAGTCTTCTCTCTGCGTTATCTGTGCTAATTAGTGTCCTTCCTTCAGTCCCCCTGCTTTTCACTCTCCCTTAGCTCTTCATCATCCCCCTGATTAGACTCACCTGATTTTCATGTTATTAATCGCGCCTCTGTATTTAAGATCCCTGTTTTTTTATTGGATTCTTCTGTTATTCTCCCCCCAGTTGGATGTCCTATTCCCTTTGTGCCATTTCTGTCAACCTTGTTCTTCATTAAAACTTTTGTATTCTGCTTTTGGTCTGCCTGCGCTGTAGTTCCAGTCAAGCAACCATGACACATGGGACATTTCCACAAACCGGTTCTAGTACTTACCCAGGGCTGGTGTTAGAGTCAGTTTTTAAAGGGGAATATTATGTAAAATGTACTTTTTTGAACTTTATGTTATTTTCTCATCACAAATATATGTAAAGTGTTGTTTTGTTTTTGATTTGGTGAAGCATGTTTGAGGAATCCTTTTAATATTTTTCCTTTAAAAAGTTTTATTGGTTTTTAAATTATATTTTAATTTTTAGAGTCATTGATTGTTTGCTCTTCATATTAACTTTAAGACAAAAGTTTGCTGAAATACACCTGGCATACATTCCTGTGTTTGTAATGAATCTATATAACTATATGTTTTGAATTCTATTACTTAAATGACTTTTTTTTCCACAATATTTAACTTTATTGAGGTTTTTACCAAAAGTACCTTATCAAGTTGGTGTATGTACTATATGCGCAGGTATTAGCGATTTGAATGCAGGGGATTTAGAGTCTCAAATTGGTTTGACGAGGGGAGGCAGTAACTCAGCAGGGATCCAGGCATTTTTACCTTTTCCAGCTTTCGCCTTATCTGCTTCTTTTGTTGGGCTAATGTGGTGACTCAGGATACTCCAGTGCTCAGCAGGAAGCTCCTGGCCTCCTGCAGGGCGAAGATGGCCAAGAGTGAAAACACCATGTTTAACAAACAGACCTCTACAAAGTCAAGCTGGGATGGCAATGTGGACCCCTGAAAAAGAGGACAGCAGCAAAGGAATGACACTAACTATTAGTTTGCATGGCAATCAAGCCATCATCCCTATTGCATTTAAATAGAAGTACACATTTTCACAAATGCCAGAGGGCAAAAAAGTGATGAATGAAAATGAATGTAAGGGGTAAGTACTGCATATTAATCTGCTTCATTTTTGCCAGATACGGTGACAATTTTCTTTGCTTTGATGCAGCTGAGTAGATCAAAATTATTTATCTGCACTGCAAAACACAAAATACATTAGAGCTGGGAACAAAGACAGAAAACAAGAGAACATAATTATGTCAGATGTCCACTGAGTTCTAACAAAAATAGTAAAACAATTTTTAAGCAAAATCATCAAAATTTGTAAAAAAAAAAAAAAAAAAAAAAAAAAAAAAATTCTGTGTCTGGCCTGACTCCTTTTTCCAGGAATCAGGCAAACAGTTTCTTTTCTCAAAGCAAAAAAAGAAACCGAACTTGTAATTTTCCACTAGTTGCTCATCAGTCCTGTAAATCCTGTTGGAAGAGTTCAGGCATCTTTTGCAAAGAGCAACTTAAACAAGAAACGCTTGCTGAAAGGACTCATACAGCATTACATTTAGGATTTGAACTCTGCCCTTGCTTTTGATTTAACTTTAGCCTTCTTAAACAACTCTTTGATAGAACAGCTTCCTCTCTCATGTCATTAGAAAGGAAGTGAAAGACTTTAATTTTCCTGCAAAGTCATTGTAATTCAAAATACTAAATGTTCCACCAGTACCTGAAGCTTCCCTGATTCACAGTGTCAAAAAAACAGGCCCACACCATGATACCACCAGTAACAGTGTGAACACAGAGCGGTCAAGATTCCTAAATTAGAATTGTTCCATTGCCTTTCAAAGCACTTTTACTCCCTAAAAGGTTGAGCTTCGCCTTGTCCTCCCACAAGATGTATAAAATTATATTTTGTATAATAAAAATGTTGAAAAAAAATATTACTAATGTCTTGTTATGTTTATCTCAATGTTATTTGCATATTTTTATGTTAAATGTAGCTCTATTTTGGCTTCAAACATTCATAAGATGAGTCTACATAACTCTTGCTACAAAAATTGTGCTTTGGCCTATTTAAATAATTATTTGGTATTAACTTATTCCCATAAATAAATTTGGGACACTTGGCTTTTAGCTTTGGCTATATAGTGTTAGTTTTGCCCTTCAAACGAGAAGTATATTGATAATAAATTTAAGTATGTTTTTGTTGAAGTAAAGATTATTGCTTCAACTAAGCTCTGAGCTGTTGTTCATAGTAAACTGTGTATGTATATCTAGTTTAAAGTACATCGCATGACAAAAGTCCTTCCACCTCTTGAACTTTTGTCACATTTGCAGAATTTATTTGCAATAACTCTAGAAAACTATGCACACATTTCCTTTCACTTTAAATATCCATAATTCACAGTAAATATGTAACACTAACTACTTTGAAGTATGTGGTTGTGATGAAATGTAAAATGTTTCAAGGCGTACAAATGCTTTGCCAGAAACTGCAGCTCAATATTTCCTGTGCAGGCCTGACAGTCATTGATCATCTTCTGCAAGCTTTCATCTGCTGTTAATAATGGAGTGGTTTCTGTAAAATAACCTTGATATCATAGTTAATAACAACACTTGCTGGTCTCTGCCTATTTAAATTGCCAGGCAGGAATTCCAAAACAAACAAACAAACAAACAAACACAGATTCTCAGATTTATGGCAGCAAAATTACCAGATTTATACCCCGAGACAAAAGGATGGTGTCATCTTGTGTTTTCCCTGGCAGCAGTGACATTTTCCAGAGTGTTTCTGACAATTATAGTGCAGTTATCTGAACATGCCAACAGAACACAGCATACAAAAAGTAAAGGCTTTGTAAAGAAATGTATTTGTACCAAAAAAAAAATCATTTAGTCTGCTGTCTGTAACTGTATCTTTTTTCAATGAAATTGTCAATTCATAAAGAAAGTTGATCTGCGACTTTGCCAAAGTGAGCTCATTCCTTCCTTTCTTGTTCTTCAGATTTACCCCAGGAATTACATGGTGGAGAGTGCTTGAGCAACTTTGAATAAGGAGTAAAGAATAGTTTGTTCTTTCCATTTATTTTTATCCAACATCCTTTGAAGGATATTCAAGAATGTGAGCTCTCTGAAATATTGTTTTTTTTTTTTTACATCACACCTTCTTCCTAATTGCAAAGGACCACACAATGATCCCTTATCATCAGCTGTTTAGCTTAATTTCCATCAACTCTTCCTTTTATGCTCCCACCTTTTCTCACGGTAGTGTGACTCATCTTCACAGTTAGCCCTTCATTGTCACATAGATCCATGGCCTGTCATCTGTTTGTTCCTCTGGTTCCCACACAGACTCTTCACACCTCAGTGTGACTCTGTTTCTCCCCCTCCCCATATCTAAAAGCAGAATGACTGACCATTACCACATACTTTGCTCTACACAACGTCCCTTCTCTCACTTTGCTTTACTGGGTCTACTCAGCTTGCATCTGTTTCAAGGTCCAGGATAAGGTTTCTATTCTGAGGTCAGTGACCCACAAGAAGGACTGAGTTAATGGGTCACAGGAGCGAGGGAGGACACCCCCCACCTGGCAGCAGGCGCTGATGTCATGGCAGGATGCCTCAGGGATGGGCTGCACGCTGGTGATATCATAGCATGCTTGAATACGTGATGGATGAGTGACAGATTGGAATGGGGGTGTGAATGCGTTCAGAGATACATGGCAGCGGCCTGGTAATGCAATGTGATGAAATTTAGAAAAATACCAGGTAATTTTCTTTTACCAAAAATATCTTAACATAAAGAAATTTTAAACAAAAGTAGCAAAGACCTTCAGTTTTAATGTAATCTGATGTGATTGCTTTGTTTTCCTGGGTGGAAAACTCCCAGCTTGCCTGATTAAGGCACTCTTGCATAGATTGTATCTTGATAGATTAAAGACAGCTCCATGAGTTGTTCAAATCTTTGGATATCAATACATAACCTAACCCTGCTATAAAATTCTCCACAATGTCAGAGCTGATCTGTCGCGAAGACTAACAGACCTCTGAAACCTTCATAACAAAGTTGAACAAGTAGACTATTTTCTGATAAGGTGAAATAAATTTTGCTAGATTTTTTACTTAGTGGTATCCGAGTAAAAAGAGATGAGTACAAATTCCCCACACGTTTTTTTTATTTTGATTAAAAATTAAATCTTTGTAAATTGTTTCTCCTACAGTACAATTGTATCCAGCTTTGAGTTGGTCTGTCAGACATTTCTTTATTTTAAGTCCACCACAATAACTTCTGATGAAAATTAAAACCTTTAATCTGCTTGCAATACTTAGAATATTTTGAACATCAGTTTCTTGTTCAGAAAACACTTATCCTTGGTTGTAGCAAGAGTCTGTACATTAAGTGTTATATTTAGTTATTTTTTTATTCTTTATGTCTTTGTTTCGTGTTTCTTGAGAAATTTAGGAAAAGATTAGGAAATACACATGTGATTAATCTGATTTACGGTAAATAAACTATTATTTGAATAGCATCCAGGTTTTTATTGCTTATTCAAATACAAAATTCTCTGATCAGGACAGACATATTTTGGAGCTTGTTTGACATAGTGATTATGATTGTTGATTATGACAATGGTCATTTATGAATATTAATACAATGCTAGGTCGCAAAACCAAATAAATGCAAAGAATGGAACTGTTGGGGCTACAGGCTGAAACATGCAAATTCAATAAAAACAGGTGCTTTGGACAAGAAGACACCATCGGAGATCCCACATTCCAGCACGAGGCTAAACCTGCTCCTCCTTCTTCTCCTCATATTCTTCATCCAGAACGCTTAAGACTCCCAAACACTTTGATTACAAGATCATTTTACTCTGCCCGGCCAACAGTGAAACATTACTCTAAGTGACGTCTCTGCTAGATAGTTATAGATTGCGCCGTATGGAGGATGAGGTCATCCAGCAAATGTGTAGCTGCAATGCCTCAATGTCACTTTTTTTAATTGGAAAGACTAGCAAGGTCTAATCTCTCGTGTGCTGAGATTGTAATCTCTTCAACAGGATTAGACGTGACATTACTTCATACCTAGCTCATATAAATATAAAAATATCTAGTTGATTTTTCTTTGGTGAGTATGTAGTCAAGGCCTGCTCTGGGTGATCAATTGACCTTAGAAACTACAAGTTCAAGGAAAGGGTTAGGGGGCTCGGTTTTAAAGTCTGTGTGCACACAAAACTACTGTGTTCTGCCACGAAGTGCCAGAATTTCCACCAGTTGTCTTCTTGGGAATCTCCGTGGCTGGAACAGCAGCAGCTGCCGCGCCGTTCCACCACACAAACAACAAAATTCATCGGGGAAGTTTTCCAAAACAAATGCCGACCAGACAGCTCTCCAGTGCTCCTGCTTGACAGAAAAAGATCCATTAAAGGACATCAAATATTCATCTGTCATACGGCACAGAGCTTGTGGCTTTCTATCCGCAGTGCTTTGTAGCTGCTGCATAAAACAACAAAAAAGCCCGAGAACAATAAAGTATATTTGGCTGTGCCTGATACAACACCTGGAAACAAATGTGTATTTTTTTTATGTAGGAGTAAAAATACATGTATCACGCAAATGACTCACGATAACAATCATAGTCTTTATTCTGGGGGTTATTCATTAAATATTTTGATTCTTTAATGACAAAAAAGAGAAAAGAAACTGCTAAATGGTCAGAAATTTTGACTTTTTTTTCCTGCACCTTCATTAACCTGTCAATATTAAGCTCATTGTGAGAAGCTAATGATGAAGACAACAATGACATCACCATGTGGCTCACTGACTCCAAACTGTCAATAAAAAACCCATCAATTAATTAAACCTGGACAATTCAGACTGTGACCATATCTTAAATTTCTTTTTTTTTTTTTCTGCTTGTGAGCTGCTAATTGGCTTTGCAGCCTCCAGGCTCAATCTTAAGACATTATCTACTTTCAATCAAGAAGGTTGTGTTGTTTTAAACGATCAGACGCAGTGAGCTTATCGATACTTGATCAGATTTTCAATTTCTAATAAATATTGAAACATTTATAATTGCTTAGACCTAAATTTGTCAGACCAACAATAGCCTCTTGTAATATTTACGCCTATGCTGTGTTAAATATTTCATCATCTGTACCGGTAGCACCGGCTGTCAAATCTTCACCAGGAGGCAGCATTAGCACATTTTTCACACTGCAGGTTCATATGAAGTTCATCTTCTGTAATCCACCTCTCCCCGTGCCGACACTTTCTGCATGTTTATCGAGTGGCCTTGAGGTATAAAACCCATTTCACACTTCTGTCAAAACTGGTCAGTGATACTTCACATGTACAAACACCTGCCAATAAGCTAATACGGTCACTGTTGGCTGGGAACCTTGTGATATTTAAGAAAATGAAATAGTCACCTGAAATCTTAAGACAGAAATGTTATAAAATACGCCATTCTTGCTTTCAAGATATAAAAGTATTTTAATTATTATAAACCTTGTAAAAAAAAATACATAAAAAGCCTTCTTTTCAGCAACTTAAAACAAGAAATTTGACCAGTGATTCACCACGTGGATATATGTCTCAAATGTAGATTTATTAGAAGCACCTGCGCTAATGTTTTGTCACGGTTTCACCCAGAATCAAAGCCTTTGCTGTAAAAGCAAAATTATAGCATGAAGGGCCAAAAGGGTCACAGTCCAGTAAATTAATAAATATTTTATCTATTTATTCAGTATATGTAATCATTTTAATAAAATATCTCTAACTCTTCAGCAGTCAGTCATGGTCTGCAACACGTTTGTTCTAAACAAACAGATTACGCACTGTTTTAAAGTTATAAAACGGTTCCTACTGAAATTTATAAAATTGCAAATTACCATATGGTTATTTTAATTAAGTTCAGTTCAAAAATACTTTATTAATCTCAGAAGGAAATTAAATAACTCATACCATCCCAGCTTCTTTAAAGAGTCAATGTAAATGGTGGTTGTGGGCAAGACAGAAGCACAGCCTGTATTTTTCTGTTATTTCACATATGAAAACGTCTCTGATTAAAGACACTCTACTGATGAAATGCAGTCTCATTAAAACATGGTCAGTGTTCTCCATTATGTTCTTCATGTTATGAAGCATTCATTTTGGAACAATCATCTCTAGAGGCTCCAGAGCAATTCCCGGAACAGAACCGGCCTTCTTTGTCAGCTTGTTGGATCTTTTTGGAGTCATTGACTGTGAGGCTGCTTGTGCTCTCCACAAAAGAAGTTCAGCAGACTTTTTAAAAGATATGTAGCAGAGATTTGAGGTTTCAGTCTCCCACTTGAAACACATGAAAAAATAAAAATACTTCAGACTTGACTTAGACTTGTGCTCAGAAGTCTTGGGACATGACTTGCCTGAGACTTGGGTCTTATTAACAGTCTTTATGGAAGCCGGTGTGCGAGCAACAGACTGCTACTGTGTGCCATGTAAATGCGCTTGATTACTGCCAGTGATATTAGTAAATTATGGGCTACTAATGGCTCATATAAATCAGTTCATGTTAACTGTAGCCTCGTAAAAATTACAACATCAATGTGTCATGAGTCACAGGTGTTTGTGTTTTCATTTACTTTTGGGTTTGTCTTCAGTACTTCTGAGTGCCTTATTATATAGTTTAGCTATAGTTTAGTTTTCTTCCTGGTTCAACACACCTGAATCAAACAATGGCTCGTCCACTCCCTTTGTAGAACGCTGACATGCTGAGGACGCAGTAACAACCACCAAGGAGCCAACTAAAGCTGCTGCACCAATGGAATATCTCACTAACCGGCGTAAGTCTGGTTCAAAAAAATAAAAAAAATACTTGTGAACATCACTGATATGTAGCACCTGGGTGTGAGCAGTGAAATAGCACAGTCTGAACTGTGCTTTCGTACATGTAGCATCATGGTTCCATCCCCATTACAGTTTGGTGTTTAGGTGAAGCCCGAGGCATCAATGCTCCTCTGTCTCCTCCACTTTGAAATATGAATCTTTCTCATGAAATCTACAGATATCTGCTTTGCTTAGTCAAAATTTAAGATTGAATGATTGTTCTGACACCATGTCACAAAGTGTTCCACCAGCTCTCTGTTCGAAGGCTTTTGCTCATCTGATTATTTCTGTACGTGACAGAACTTTGTCTTCTACTAGAGGCTGGAAGGCTGAGATGTATAGAGTGAAAAGTGACAGTCGGAGGAGATTTCCTCTGGTTCTAATGTGAACAGTGCCTTAAGCCTCAAACTCTTCACTCATATGTGCTGTGGTGATGAACGAGGAGGACAACTGCGACACAGATGTGGTAGATACTGGGCTGAGCTGAAACACCCTAACAACACATCAGCATATCACCTAGGAAAAGTAAATATAACTTCACATGCATGTCAAAGTCCTCTGCAACCAAGCCCGAAATATGCCACAGAGAAAGACATAAAAGACAAGGCTGTAAGGCTACAATATAGATGGCATTGGGTTTTAGAAGGACAACTTTTGGTAAATACTTTGACTTTTAGAATTAGCAAGTAATTTAATAACTATGCTGCCCTAAAATCAATTAAGTCTGCTTTTAGATGAAAATAAATTCACTGTATATTATACAAATAGGATATTTACACAACCAGCTATCTTTTTGTTGTTGTTGTTGTTGTTTTTGTTTTAGAAATGTTGGAATTTTCTGTGGGTTTTTTTAATCATTTCCAATGTACTCCTCATTTATTAGGAGCACAAATGGACAACTGTCACCATGTCCAGCTATGAATCAAGCCTTTCTCTTTGATAAAAGACTCTGTTGAACTTTGGCAGCTATTTGTTTACTTCATTTGCTTAGCATCGCTTACAGAGATCCGGGGAATGTTTGACCATGTAAAACTATCTGGCAGACTGGACACACTTTTAGGTTTCTGTTGCAAGAACAAGTGTGTAAATTTAGATTGATGTCAGAGAAGACTGATGATATTTGTTGGCGACATATTGCTTCATACAATAGCAATTAAATGCAATGCAGTGAAACAGCATTTCTTCCCGAGACTTCTTGTTTTATTTACTCTTTTGTCACACGTATATGTCTCAGGTCATAAAACCGGACCGCTAAGAAATTTAAAACAAGGAGTTTTCAAATTACAATTTCATCAAAATACAATTTCCCTGAGGGGAAAATCCCAAAGGAATGAATCAAGTTTCTATCTATCTATCTATCTATCTTCTCACTTATTGTCTACTAATTTAAACTTAGCAGACAATAAGTGAGAAGCAGTTTCATTTCAGTCATGCTGAAGGTCTTTGGAGCATGAACAGCTGATTCCTGCAATTATGCTAAGTCTTTCAAGTCCTGAAGCATTAAAAGAGCCACCTTTAAAAAAAAAAAGACAGAAACACAAGTATTACTGTAATATTTTTTAAGCATGCCTCTTGTAAAAAGCATGAACTTCAGCACCATTCCAATCAACCTTTTTCATTGTCATATTATATGTGTGTGTGTGTGCACGTGTGAGTGTGTGTCCAGGCGTGGGGTGGGGGCAAGGTCACAACTACATCGCCTTCCCCCCACCCCCCGAAACGAAGACACGTGAAAGGTAAAACTCGCTAAATTCACCCAGTTATGTGCGCAAGATGAAGGAGGATAACGGTGTGCTGAAGTGTATGTGAAGACATCATCTGCGCGCCGCCCCCTCCAGATGGAGTTTTGACGCCCCCTCTGGTGCAGCGCCCCTATGTGTTGCATGCGCTGCATACCCACATTTTTTGCGCCACTGGGTGGGCAGGAGGTCAGACAGATGAGGAAGCAGGTTATAAAGTTAAATAATCTCACTAACAAGTGTTTGGGACAAATTATTGTTATTCAGCTGAACTAACATGACCATGGCACACAGAAAGTGTGTTTCTATAGTGTAAATCCACTTTATGAAAAAGAAAAACGATTCATTCACTAAAAAAAGAAACAGACGAGAACAAAAAATGCTTAATTCCAATGAAATTTGTTACTATTTCTGGTAAGCAATGTTTAGCCCTGCTAGATTGGCAATGTGATGCAAAATTAAAAGCTTGGTGGCTATAATAATCCTTGGAAACAGATAACTGATATGTCAAACAAACAGAGTCTGTCTTTCATTTACACTTTAGGAAAATAGGTACCAAAAAAAAAATGCTCTTGTGGAACACTGACGCATTATTTGCAAGTGAAATAGTATTTTTATGACACCACATAGGCATCTACACTTTACGAAAGGCAATGCAGATTTCACCTGAACCATGTAACAGACGCAGCTGTTCATTAAAGCCGGACTTAAACTTATGTTTTCTGCCTTTGACCAAATTAATTTCTTCTGTGTGCTCTGAAAATGTCACCACTGGTTGCACACCATCGCTGGATGCTGGTTTTAAAGATATTTATCTTCTTTTTGGGGTTTGTCTTCCAGAACTTCTTTTGCAAAGCCACGGGTAAGTAATGAAAGGATACTGGTGATGGATATGTGTTGTTTAACGTTAATGGTTCAATGATTCAGCTGGTGTTTCTGACAGATGGACGTTTCTTCAAAGACATGCTGTTTATCAGCCCTGATACTCCAGCAGAGATAAACACCTATAAAGCAAGTTTCCCATCAAGTAAGTTTGGCTTTACAAAGATGAAATTCTGTCCTTCTTAAAGTAAATATAACAAACACTAGCAAATATACTGTGGTTTTGTGTGTGTTTTTCAGAGGTCATCTTTCAAGAGGAGAATAACACTAAACTGTGTTTTAACATCCAGGCAAACAAAACAGCAGGTACAGTTTTCCTGGTCCATTTTGGAAATAACCATGACAGTTTCCATCTTGGTGGCTAAATGTTTATGGCTGAATGTATTTTCAGAATGTTGCAGCAATTTCAACTGCATCACAACAGTAATTCAGCACAACAGCACCCATTACCATCTGAATCTATCTGAAACGTCTCTACAAAACCATGACGTTGTATTGCTGCTGAACACATCTTACAATTTCTCATGTTTTCCATCGTTGCTGTACAATTCAGGAGGCAAGTCATTTGTTTATGAACAGCAGGGCAAGGTTGCCCTCTATTGGTGATAAAGTGTATATTTCTCCTCTCATTATATGACTTCATTTTAAAATGAACCATCTTTATTTCACCTTCAGGTTTTATCCTAAATCTTCACAGGTGCTTAAAACCAGGTACGTTTGTCCATCAGCATGAGGTTTGTTAGCAACAATATTGTTCCTAACAAGGTTTTATGTTTTGCTTTAAGGTGGCAAGAATATCAGACTGAGTAAAGAGGACCTATGTGGAAACAATAAGATCATTCAAGAAGGACAATGTCATGGTAATTTTTGCATTTATAAGTGAATTTATAGCAAGTTTCTAACACATATTATTAACAAGATGTGCATGTGTGTGTGCGTGTGTGTGTATGTGTGTGCCTGCAGGTTTAAAAGAGACTGAATACATTGTTAAAATAAATGAATGCACAAAACGTGTAACTTGTAAGCTACCAGGGGAGAAGGCAGAGACAACTTTAACCTTAAATGCTTCAGATACACCTGTAAACACAGCGGAAGCAGCGTAAGTCAATTTTTAATCTCAATAACGCTGGGATGGCATGAAGACTACAGGCTCTCTGTGTCACTACGTCAGGAATATTATTGTCGGCTAATGCTAAATTGTTATTTTCAGGAACATCATGAATGATCTTGCTTCCAAACTGAGTCTGATGGGCAATGCAAGCACAGCAGAGATCAAGATGGGAAATGTCACTGGGGTGATTGCTAAGCTGCCAAAACAGAATCAAACAAGCATGAACTTTGGTTTCACGTCAGGTGGGAATGTAAATGTAAGTAGTGCTTGGTGACACGAGAAAAGAGAGAAGTAAATCTATCATCTGAGTTCTTCTAAACATACCTCTGCCTGTAACAGATTCTCAAGGAAAATGATGTGGTGATGGACTTCTCTGAAAGTGTTTACCTTTCTGAAGAAGCCAGTAAAATGGCAGTTGAAAGAAACGGCTCATTTGCTGGAGTTTTGCTTTTTCCAGATATCCCTCCGGTAAAACCCAAAGATGATCTTGTCTTGCTAAAACTCAGACACTGTAATTTAATATCAACTACATTTCATTCTCAATAGATTGACCCGAAACGTTCACTTTTCAATAACGAAATGGTGGGGGTTGAAATGGGAGCAAACATATTTAATCTCTCACAAACCATCAACATTCAGTTCGCTAATGTGAACACGGTAAATATGTTAACAAGTTCCATACTAACTTTTAGTTAAACAGATTAAGGCTGATATTTTTTCTTTTCTTTTTTTTACCCTGATACAGACTGGATTTAATGCCACTTGTGTCTCATGGGATGGAAAAAATGATAATGGTAGGTTGATTCAATGGCAACACTTTATTTGAAGGGGTGTGCATAAGACTGATATGACACTGTCAAAAACTTGACATAACATCTGTCATGAACATAAAGACGTCTTTATGAATGTTTATGACAGTTGTCATGAAGTGTCATTCGGTAAATAATGACACTTTTAATGCAAAGTTGCTCTAAAAGTTGCATAAAAAGTCAATTTAAAGTGCCAACTTTGCATTAAATTATCATAATTTACAAAGTCATGCAAAGTTGGCACTTTTAATGGACTTTTAATGCAACAGTGTTATGTCAGTCTTATGCACACCCCTTCAAATAAAGTGTTACCAATTCAATTTATGCAGATTTAAAAAGTGTCCTATGAAGTTTCTAACTGCAGGCTCAGGAGTGGTATTGAAACATACCAGTTGATTTAACTCGACTTCATTTTAGTGTCTCAAAATCTTAATCTTTCTTTATAATACTGTAGACTTTAGTTTTAGTTGATGCAAGTCAAAAAGACAACAGGCCTGTGTCCTCTTAACAATTACAGTCTGAGCTATTTTAAGAAATCTTACCTTTGACTTAATGCAAAGTTTCATAATGTTTCGTCATTGACTGCTCACTTGCATGTGAATGTAACAGCAGAAGAAATAAGATTTAGGTCAGTTATATCCCATATTGTTCTCACCTATGAAAATTCAATAATGTGTTTCCTTTGTGTTCTTATTGTCCTTCAGGCACTGAAGCAAACTGGACCACAGAGGGCTGTCTGACAATGGAGGTCAATGGCAGAATTTCATGCAATTGCTCTCATCTTACATTTTTTGCTATTCTCATGGTAAGAAGATTGTACACAATATTTTAAAGTCACATTTGACATTTATATGATTTATTAAATACACTTATTTATTCTGAACCAGTCACCGACGGCTGTTGGCAAAGATGGTAGTAATTCTACTGGAATTATAAGTTCCTCTGACTTGAAAACCCTGACCCAAATCACAAAGGCTGGCTGTGGTATCTCCATGTTCTTCCTGGGTGTGGCCCTCTTCATGCATTTTCTGATCAGGTAAAAATATCAAAAAGTCTCCTTTATGATTTTGATTATTCCTCTGTGAACAATGTTGTTAACACAAACTAATTTGGTTCACAGGAAAAATAAAGCCAGTGAGGCTGTAAAGATCCTCATGAATCTCTTTGTCGCCTTGTTCTTCCTGAACCTTTGCTTCTTGGTAAATGAGTCAATCGCCAAACTGAAGGTCTCAGCAGCATGCGTGGCGATGGCAGCGGCTCTGCACTACAGCATGCTGGCCACATTCACATGGTTCTTCATGCAGGCCTTGCACCTGTACTTCAATCTACACCAGATCTCCACAGATATTAAATATTACATGTGCAAGGTTTGCAGCACAGGATGGGGTGAGAGATCCGAGGGTAAAACATCAGTTTGAGTGCACAGTACAAAATCAAGAAGAAAAATATTTGTGTTTTCTGTCTGTCCAGTTGTTCCAGCTGTGGTGGTTGTTGGACTTCTCGCTTCAAGCAAATATGATTTAATCAAAGTTTCGGATAACAATGGAACCTCAGTATCTATGTAAGGAAACATTAAATATATACTGGATTTTAAATTTGGTTGTCTTTCTCTAGAATAATTGCATTTCTGTCATGACTTTCAGGTGCTGGATCCCTGATTCTACAGTCCACACAGGAGTGAACATTGGTTACTATAGCATTGTTTTCATCTTCACCTTAACAGTTTTTATAGTAACTGTTGTGCAGATCAAACACTTTTCGTCCAAAAAAGCAAAAACCCGGGATAACATCTCTACCAAGAAAAGAGTTTTCTCTCTTCTGGGTCTTTTCTGCCTCTTGGGCATCACCTGGGGATTCGCTTTTTTTAGCTACGGCCCTCTGCTCCTTCCCTCCTACTACGTCTTCACCATCCTCAACTCCTTTCAAGGTAGGATGAAAAATGACCGCTAACATTTTGAATTTCACAGTAAATAAAACTGGAAAATGAGCAAAACAACCCATTCTGTGTTTGCAGGATTTTTCCTGTTCGTCTACTACTACTTTTCAAGCAGGGTGATTCTAGACAACACTAAAGAATCTAAAAGCAGCAGTGGGCCCACCGAAAATGTGTACACGTCATCTGCCCATGGATAAGTTACTCACTCCCACATTCTTGGTTTCTCACACTAATATTGACTTATTGTATATAGGAAACTGAGCTTGTTTAATAAAATGGAGCTTTAAATGACAGTTCTAGAAATAAAACTTCAAAACATTTTCTGCTGGACTTTGAGCGTTGAGTTTGGTTACACTTTTCAAATGGCCAGACTGAAAATCTTTGGGTTGATCTGAAAAGATCTGTGAGCAAAGATTCTCTCAAAATCTGACACATTTAGGGGATTTTGGCAAAGAAGAGTGAACAGATATTTCCAGGTCAAGATGTCCCAATAAACCTTCACCTTAAAGACCCAGCATTTTTCTATGTAAAGGATGGTATCTGTTCTTTCAAGTGAGTTGTACAGGTTGTAAAACATTTTGTTTATATGGAACCTCTGAAGACACTAAAAAAGAAACATGAAGCATGTCTAATATTTGTTTAAGTCAACAAGAGTAGTTTGGGAGAGTTTTGTTTTTTTGACAAATAATAATCTTGGAAATGTATTCACTGAGTTACAGATTGTTATTGAAAATGTCATTTTCAATAAATTGCTTACTATATCTGTTTTGTTTCTGGCTCGTATTTCTATTTTAACATTTTGAAGCTTAGCTACGATCTGCTAGCATATGATGTCTTAGGATTTTGATCAAGTGCGTAAACGTGACCCACTTACAATTTGCGAGCTTGTAGAAGGAAAACGGCAGGATGTACGAGCTGAAGCACAGTGTTGTGGGGACAACCTCAATCAATATGATGTTTTGGATGCCTGCTGATAAATATTTTCAGCCGGAAGAGCAGCTAACAAGAAGTGGCCTCACCATTTCCTGCAAAAAAAAAATGCACCTAATATGAGAAATGGCTCAGATGACTCAGAATATTTATAGGCCTAAGAGGAAATTACTAAGTTAAAACTATTCCCAAAAATATGTCTATTTGAATGTTCAGAAATGAATCCTGTACAATTTGAATTGCAAAACAACTCCTAGGTATTCATGATGTTAATCATAAGCAACTAAGAAGAAATAATTTTTATTGTAGAAAGACAATGTAAGAATTTACCTTTAATTTCACAATTGTTTTTTTTTTAATTATCAAGTCTTATGTCAATGGCTTGTTGTGCTTGTGTGTTACTTTACAGACATCATTAACCTATGATGATCCGTGAAGGAGCTCTAGTTAAATTAAAGTCTATGCCATCCATCACATCTGTGGACAGTTTATGTGCATTAAATCACATCTCCACATAGTTTATGGTGGTATTTGTTCTTTTTAGAATCAGACAGCTGCCCAAACACTGACAAAAAGAGCCTACATAATATTCAAACCTAGCCGTGATCAATTTTTCATCACATCATACCAGAACCAGCAGCTATTAAATGTTTTAGGACATTTTTGCACATTATAGGTTAAAAAATATAGGGTACAAGCTTCTGTCAAATTTTAATTAATCGAGTTTGATGGATTAAAGTGCCACGCCCAAATCAAAATCGATGTTATCGCACACAAACATCTGTTTATTTACGTCATTAAATGCTTATCGCACACAAACACCTGTTAAATCTGCGTCATCAAATGCTTATCGTATAAAATGACCGTTAAATCTGCGTCATCAAATGCTTATCGTATAAAAACATATGTTTTGATTTAAATTAAGTTCTTATCAATAATAAAACAGGCATCATTCTGGAACCTTCTCATTCTGGAACATTCTCTGGTGCATCACAATAAATTAATTTCTTATCAATGTAAAGCAGGCAGCATTCTGGAACATTCTCTCTCTTGCGTCATATATGTTCTTATCAATAATAAAACAGGCAGCATTCTGGAACATTCTCATTCTGGAACATTCTCTCTTGCATCACAATAAATTAAGTTCTTATCAATGTAAAGCAGGCAGCATTCTGGAACATTCTCTCTCTTGCATCATATATGTTCTTATCAATAATAAAACAGGAAGCATTCTGGAACATTCTCATTCTGGAACATTCTCTCTTGCATCACAATAAATCAAGTTGATATCAATGTAAAGCAGGCAGCATTCTGGAACCTTCTCTTTTATATCAAATGGTTAATAAGGGGTCAGGCCCTCTTTGTGACTTTTGACCCAGTTATACCAATGCAGCTCCTCCTCACACAGATAGACTCCACCCCCAACTGCTTTTATCTTCCTGCTCCTTGCAGATTCCCCAGCCCACTTTTATGAATCAGCCAATAGAGATAAAGGGGTGGGATTTCTGTTTTTCTGCTTTAAATCATTTTTCGGAGGCCCTGTCATTCTACTTGTTGCATTTGTTAGAGTAAGATCCACTTTGCTCTCACAGAAAAACAAACAAACAAAATGGTTCGCATTAAAAGAGAAAAGCCTCCAAAGAGAAGACATCAGGAAACCAATCGACTACCATGTGGCTCATCTGCAGATGGACAAACCATCAGGAGACCCTGCTTCATCACTGATGCTTCATCCTCTACACTCCTGGATAGAAATCTGATCCTACCTCCATCAGCATTCGAATCCTCAATTCAGCACGAGATTCCCACCTTCCAGGACTCCAAGCATCCTCCTACGCCTGATTCCTCTGGATCACCCCCTGCGTCTTCTGAAACTCCTTCATCCGGCGTGGGGGAAAAACGACACCGCACAGTGTTACCCAGTGGGACATCGCTCCTTTGTGAGACACCAGTCTCTGTTTATGAGAACCCAGACCGCACATTGGGTGCGCCACGCAAGGCTACCTTTTTTCTGTGCCGAGTGCAGAATCCATCATGTCATGTCCTGCAACAGGAGTGGTCATTGAAACCTTATGGAATGTCTGGAAAATGGGGATACCTTTTTCGTTATGAAACAGGAGAACTCTCTGTGTATCAGCTCGAGGAAGAAAAAGAACAACTAACAGCCTCATCAGTGACATGCAATCTGACCTACAACGACTGGGCAGTGTTAAGGTTGGCAGTTCCTCGCAAGAGAAAATCAACCCCACAACCAGAGGATGATAAAGAAAGGCAAGAAGAAGAAGGAGGAGAAGAAGGTGAGGAAGGAGAAATTAAAGTTTCCCCTCCACCTTTCAAGCAAGCTAAACTGCATCCCTTTCCCTCTGATCCTGAACTTGCTAAAGGTAAGATTATCTTTAGCGCTGTCTGGGAAAGCAAAACTACTCCATCTGGGCGCTGGTTTTTACGCGCCAGCATCCGTGAGATGAACTCGGACACTACCTGTGACCTGTTTGTGCTGGAAACTTTCAATTCAGACACAGGAATATTCAGGACCATGCTGGCTGTCCCGTTTCAGGTATGGTCAGATAAAATCTGGCAAGTTGGAGATCTGATCTCCAACTTGTTTCGAAGCTCCCGCACTTGGATGGATATTTTAACTGTCAAGAAAAGATTGAGATTTTTAGCTCCGCCTCCAGAGCCAACCTCCTCTGAGGACCCGCCCCCTCACCACTCTATATAATGAGAGGATTTCAGAGGGGGAGGCCTGCCACAGACCGTCTTCTGCTCATCAGGGGAGCTGGACTTCAGATCTTCATTACCATGAAAGAAAGAAAAAAAAAAAAAGGCAACCAGCGGACTTTGGATGCATACTGGGACCCTATCAAAAAGGTCTCACAAGGAGTCTTCAACATGGAACCCTATCACCCACCCTCTCCAGTCTTCTACTCATCCTCTTCCTCATCCTCATCTCCGGCTATTTCTCCATCCCAGTTTTTAGAAGAGCAAACTCAAACTGAAAACTGGATGGTAGGTGGAACTCTTGAGACCATCCCTGAGGAGCCAGAGGAACAGCAAGAGTACAATTCTCAATCTTCAAAAAGTATTGACCCTACTCCACCCACTCCTCCTCCATCTCCCCCTCCTCCTACATCTCCGGAGCAAGGTAATGTTCAAGATGGTGAAGCAAGAACTGATGGATGGATTGCTACTAAGTTGATTGGAACTGTGAGAACCGCTGTGCTTCATCTATTACACCTCACTGCTGCAAAGCTCCTACAAGAAAAGTGCCATGGATGCCGAACCGGACACCCTAGCCAGAGACAGCATGAATGTCTGGAGCCTGTTCAGGAGCGATTCTACCAGGACAACTACCACAACATTATCCCTCTACTATTTGTACCTCAGTTCATTCCAGCAATTCAACTTTTTCTGACCAAACACAAAATTCAAGCAAGTGACCTGACAGTCAAGATAGTTGCAGAGACAATTTTACACGAACTAATGTGTGATGATCACTTTCATGCTGCAATTTCTGACATGTATGAGAACATGAGCTCTGATCTGCTCAAACAGCTGTGGTGGGTTTCAGAATGCTTCAGTCCAGTGAAGAAGAAGAAGTGATCCGCAATGTTTGTCTTTTTCATTTTTATAAAAGTGTGACAAGTTTAGCTAATATATATTTTTTACAAAAACTATCACAATTTTTTTGAAACTATTCTGCTTGCAATGTTTTTTTTATTGGAGTGAAATCTTTAAAATAAAAAATAATAAAAAAAAGATATAAATAAAGACAAAAAATCTGAAATTCTTAAATTCTCTGTGTTGTTTTTTGATTCTCTCATTACTCAACAAGTGCTCAGAAGAGTGTCAAGGGAATGGCTGAAGAGTTGCTAATGAAAAAGGTCTATTTTGACCCATCTAATCCCGGTAGCTTTGGAGGTGTTCAAAGATTGAAACAGAATCTTGAAAATGAAACTGGGGAAAAAGTAAATGTTGACAAAATAAAAGACTTTCTTTCAGAGCAAGATGCATACACCTTACACAAACCTGCCAGGCTGCATTTTCAGAGAAACCGTGTGTTTGCATCTGCACCTTTAAAACAATTTCAAGCAGACCTTTGTGACATGCAATCCCTGGCTGAGTATAATGATGGGTACAATTATCTGCTGACTGTCATTGATATATTTTCAAAAAAAGCTTATGCTCGAGTTTTAAAAAGAAAAACAGCTGGAGAAGTGGTGAAAGCTTTTGAGTCTGTATTTAGAGAGAGCCAAATACCAAAGAAGATTCAGACAGATCTGGGGCGAGAATTTTTTAACAAGAGCTTCAAAGCCTTAATGAAAAAACATGGAGTTGTTCACTTTGCTACAGCCAGTGACCTCAAGGCCTCCATTGTGGAAAGATTCAATCGTACCCTCAAGAGTAGAATGTGGAGATATTTTACCGCAAATAATACACGCAGATATGTTGATGTTTTACAAGATCTGGTTACGAGTTACAATCACAGCTTTCATTCCAGCATAAAAATGAAACCTGTGGAGGTCACTGCAGAGAATTCCCTTCAAGTCCTGCGAAATCTCTATGGTACTAAACCCCAAAGAAAAAACAACAAAAACAAAAAAAAAAAAACACAAGCCAAGTTCAAACCTGGAGATTTAGTCAGACTTTCAAAAGTCAGAGGGGTTTTTCAGAAAGGTTATGAACAGACCTTTACGGATGAGGTGTTTAAAGTCACAGATGTTATCCCACGCATTCCTACTGTTTATAAAATTCAAGATTATGATGGAGAAGCTATAGAAGGATCTTTCTACCAGGAGGAGTTACAGAAAGTAAAGATGGGTCAAGAGAGAGTTTATCACGTTGATAAGATCTTGAAGCACAGGACTGTGAGGGGAGAAAAGCAAGTGTTTGTCAAATGGAAAAACTGGCCTTCAAAATTTAATAGCTGGGTCCGACTCAGCGACCTCTCAGATGTGTAAAGAAGGCCTACAGTGTACAACAACATGTCAGCAGGAGGAGAAGACAGAGAACAAGAAGGTTTCTATGTGACCCTGCCTTCTAATGCTTGCAAACAGCTCTTTAAAGACAATACAAGCTCAAACTTTAAAACAGAGTTGGCCAAAGCTATTGATTTAAAAGGTCATTGGGTTGTAGGTCTGTGTGAAGTTATAATACCACATACCTGGTACAACCTGCCTACTCACTCGGCCTACTTTGAGCTCCGTAGAGTCTTAATTCAACCATCAGACAAGACTGAAGGCCAGGATGGAATTGACATCTACAGCCAGAAATTTGGTGCTGGAGGCTATTATGACAGACCACAAGACATACTGGAACATTTTGTGCCTGCACTGAAAAAGTACAGCAATACTTTAGATGTGTCTTACAATAATGTGACAAAGCGCTTCGAATTTAAAGGAAATGGACAATTTCAAATCAAAGTGGGGGCTCCACTCGCCTACATTCTCGGCCTGAAAGTGAACGAATGGTTTACAGTGTCCAACAGGAGCGCAACATACCCCTCAGGGGCCGGCATGCTCGCAAATTTGTTTATATACTCTGACATTGTGCACCACCAAATAGTTGGAGACAGCTTCTCGCCGCTGCTGGGTGTTGTGACAGTGAGAGGGAAATTCGGTGATATAATTAGCATAAGATACAACACTACGCATTATATACCCGTGTCAAAAAGTTACATCAAAACAATTTCCATTCAGATCAAAACAGATCGAAATAGATTTGTGGATTTTGTTTATGGGAAATCGATAATAAAACTGCATTTTAAACCTGTGTCACCCCCACGATCCATTTAGCAAGATTCAAATGGCATTTTTTCCGCAGTCACACATGGTCAATGACCCAAACAGATTTGTTCACTATTATGTCAGTCAAACTGGAGGCGACCTTTCGTTTTTCCAGGGCGCGCCTGTCATGTATGGCAGGGGCCTTGGATCGTTGTTTTCCAGGCTTTTCCGATTTGTGTCCCCACTTGTTAGAAAAGGGTTTTCTATAGCTAAACCCCACCTGAAAACTGCAGCTTCAAACATCGCATCTGATGTCATAAGTAAAGCTGTTAGTAAAATGACCCGTTCTGCACAGAACACAGCTGAGCAAGAAGGCTCAGGAATAATGATGCTCTCTAAACGGGGGAAAACCAGGCCCCCAGGTAAACGTGTCTGGGTGGCTAAAAAACAAGCTGCAAAGAAGAAAAAGAAATCAGATGCCGCGAGAAGGCAACGAGGAAAGAAGCGCTCCGGAGGAACTTCTGACATATTTTCATAATGTCTCTCCTACACAACAAATCTGCAGAATGCACACTGACTGAACTGGATTTATTTTCAGCTCCAATGACTCAGCTCTCCATCGAAGATAAGATCTACACAGAAATCCACCCTCTGTCTGCCATCAGTGACTCCTCACCCATTGAATTTTACATCAGCAGTGAAGGTGACTCATACGTGGATCTTAATGACAGTTTATTGTATCTCAGAGTTAAGATTACTAATGCAGATGGCTCCAACATTGCTAATGATGCTGCCGTGGGACTTATTAACTACCCACTTAACACAATTTTTGGTCAAGTTGATGTTATACTTGGTGATCGTCTGATATCTCAATCCAGTGCAACACATCCGTACCGGGCAATCATTGAGACACTCCTGAACTATTCCGAGGACTCATTGAAATCCCAATTTAGTACGGGACTGTTTTATAAGGATACAGCTGGCGAGATGGATTCCATTGTCACCGATGATGGGCCTAACCTGGGTCTTAATCAGAGAGCAAACTTTACAGGAGAGTCCACCCCATGTTCCCTGCTTGGAGTGTTGCATTTTGACCTGGCATTTTCTGAAAAGCTAATCATAAACGCGGTGGATCTGAAAATTAAGCTTACACGCGCAGACGATGCATTTTGTCTCATGTGTGCCAGAGACTCAACTTTCAAGCTCAAGATTTTATCTGCGTCTCTGTTTATCAAGAAAGTGACTGTGTCCCCAGCTGTGCGGATCGGACACGCCTCAGCGTTGCTCAGAGGAAATGCTTTGTACAACCTCTCCCGAGTTAATGTCAAGACTTTTTCAATTCCAGAGCGATCTAGAATTTGCACACAAGAAAATCTGTTCCTGGGTTTGATTCCAAAATATGTGGTACTTGGAATGGTGGATCATGCGGCCTTCACTGGTGCTCGAGAATTAAACCCCTTCAACTTTAAACACTATGACCTCGAATTTCTGGCTCTGTGTAAAAACGGAAGGCAGATTCCAGCCAAAGCCTTACAGCCAAACTTTGAGCAAGGTGATACTGTGAGGGAATACTATAATCTGGTAACAGCAACAGGAAGACATCTTAAGGACTTACCCCTGAGTATATCCCGTACAGAGTTTTGCCGAGGTTATTCACTCTTTGCATTTAATTTAAATCCTGCAGGAGACACGGATGCTCTGTCTCCACAGTCAAGCGGCTCCCTGAGACTGGAACTAAGATTTCGGAGACCTCTTCCAACCACAGTCACCTTGATCATCTATGCATGTTACGACTCGATCCTAGAAGTGGACTCGAAGCGGAGAATTTTGGTAGATTATTATTGAGTCTAATTTTTTTTTTTCTCTCTCAAAAAAAATACAATAATAATGAACAACCAGGAAATTGAAATGTTACTGGATCACCTGCTGGGGAATGCATTTGGTGGGGTTTTTCCTTGTGACTATCTCTCATATTTACCTGTCACCTTTCCAAGACCAAAATTCCTGATTGTCAATACGGATCCATCAAATCTTCCTGGACAACACTGGTTAGCCATTGCACTGCAAAAACATGACAGAGCAGTTTTCTTTGACCCCTATGGTTTTAGCCCTGAATTTTTATATTACCCAGAAAGTATCTTGGATTTTATGAAGGCCCGAGCTTCTCACATAGAATTCCACACTTGTCAACTTCAGAGCATGGAATCTATGGTTTGTGGACAGCATTGTGTGTTTTTTGTGACCCACAGTGCTTGTGGTATGAGCTTGAAGCAAATTTTATCAAAGTACTCTGATGATGTGGATAAAAATGATAAGATGGTTTATAATTTTGTCAAAAAATATCAGAAATGTATCACCGGTGACAGTCTGTGTTTTTTCACTCACTCAGCTTGTTCTTTGCAGATGTTTAAAGAAATGTATGGAATTCAAAAATAAATGTTTGCTTTTTTTTTCCCCTATTTAAAAAATTATTTAAAAAAAGAGCAATGATTTTGTTTGTTTGTAAGAATGACCGAAACAAAGAAAAATGTTTGATCAATAAAACATTTTATTGAACAATCACAATACATGTCATGTCATTTTTTTTTGTTCTTTTGCTATTGGGAAAATGTGATCCATTTTGGAGGATGTCTTATTTTCCTTATTGGCTTGCCTTCTTTTCCATCATCACCGGCAGTCGCTGTCCAGCTGGGAGACAAAATATAATTTTTCTTTTCCTTCTTGAAAGGACCAGAAAGTGGACTCTTTTCAGAAGTAGAAGTCTCCCCGTGTAGTTTCTTGTACTGCTCACGAGCATGTGGGTTTTTCACAAAAGATGAGGGAATATTTATTTCCCTTAAAGAATCTAGAAAACTTGTCCAACCCATAGGTGGTGTGGCTAGGCTTTGTTTTTTAAAAGGAAGCAAGAGATGTTTCACTAAGTCTAAGATGTGTGAGCCACGGATGACATTCCCTTTATAGATCAATTCACCTTTTGCTGTCCATCCGTCACTGTTTTGACTCAGTTTTGATAATATATACTCTGCATTCCTGTGTGATTGTTTAGGAATGGCTATCAATACCTCTGACACCTTATCTTGACTTGCAGCCAACGGCCCTGAGGCCTCAGGTTGCTGCTGCTGCTGCTGCTGCTGCTGCTGCAGAGTCTCTCCTTGCTGTGTTTCTGCTGACTCATCTGTGGCCTGCTTTCGGAGTGAAAACGTGACCCGTTCTTCTTCGGCCTGACCTTGTTTCATTAAAGTCAAATAGCGCTGTAAAAGTGCATCATATTTTTTAATCTTTTCATAAGAGGACATGGTGGGATGTTCTAAAATCAGCCTCATTTCTTGATCCAGGTTCCATTCTGCGTTGTCTCTTATTGTAGTGTTTTTTGATTGATTCAGATGTTGATTGAGTTGGTCAGGAGAGATCAAGTACATTTTTTGTGCCATGTTTTATTTTCTAATTATGCCAGACAAAATTTCACCAAGAATGGGAACAACCGCAGCAATTAATGGAAGGAATCCTCCACTCTGAGAGCTCAGAATTTTTCTTTTTCTTTTGATTCCAACCTTTTTATCCGCTAAAATTCTGATATACTTTTTTTGTTTCTTCAAGGCGTTGAAATGTGAAGTGGAAAGGTGAATGTTGCCTTTAAGAACATTTAACGCGACTTCACACAGGGTTTGAATAAAGTCTGCAGAGCAGGTTTTCAGAAAATCCTTTCTTTGTTTAGGGCTGGATTGAGAGAGAGCCTTAAGAAAATGGGCATTGCGTTTTATACGTGCAGACATTGCAAAAGCATCAGTAGCTTTTCTTCTTCTTTTGTGGCAAATAAATAGTGGTTAACTGCCCTGGAAGTAGTCCGGTGCGTAACCTGTACTCATCTGGGCAGTCTGGTGTGAAATCAACAATTATATATCCGTACGGAACGCTGGTGGCGTCTCGAAAGCTCTCCAGGAAGTAAGATTTTTTACTGGGAAACATTTGGTGAGCTAAAATACTGATTTGCAATTTATCCCTCGGATTTTTGAATAGAACAAAGTAGGTACAATTCAAACTAATTGTTCTGGTATGTTTTCCTTTAAGGAAAAGGTTCTGGGTCAAGAAAAATGCACTGATTCTTTTATGATGCCGGTACTGTGTAAAAACTTTTACTACATCCGGATGTTCTGCAGCCTCAAAAATCAAGTCGTCAATTATAACTAAGTGAGAGGAGGCCTCTGGAGGAAAGAGGGTACTGTCATTTATAAAATCATCTGGAAGACCTTGTACGAGTTTTAAATTTTTATTTGTTTTTTTCAGCTGCATATACAAAGGTTGCATAGAGGCAAAAAAGTACACAACATTTTCTGGTTTTTCACTCATAGTAGACAAACAATTTTCAAGAACATTGAATACAAAGTTTGTTTTCCCAGAACCGCTGGGCCCGGTAATGAGACATGAAAAAGGGCACTGCAATTTTGGATCAAAGTTTTTCACCTCTTGAAAATCCATCATTTGAGACATTTTATTTTATTTTATTTTCTGTGTCACTCTCTCTCTTTGCCTTTTAGTATCCAAAAGGGAGGGTTTTTCCATCAGCCAAGAGTCTGTGCTTGTCATACACTACTCTGAAAGTCTTTAAGAATGACTGGTTTTTCAAATGGAAGAGAAGTCCAGCTCCCCTGATGAGCAGAAGACGGTCTGTGGCAGGCCTCCCCCTCTGAAATCCTCTCATTATATAGAGTGGTGAGGGGGCGGGTCCTCAGAGGAGGTTGGCTCTGGAGGCGGAGCTAAAAATCTCAATCTTTTCTTGACAGTTAAAATATCCATCCAAGTGCGGGAGCTTCGAAACAAGTTGGAGATCAGATCTCCAACTTGCCAGATTTTATCTGACCATACCTGAAACGGGACAGCCAGCATGGTCCTGAATATTCCTGTGTCTGAATTGAAAGTTTCCAGCACAAACAGGTCACAGGTAGTGTCCGAGTTCATCTCACGGATGCTGGCGCGTAAAAACCAGCGCCCAGATGGAGTAGTTTTGCTTTCCCAGACAGCGCTAAAGATAATCTTACCTTTAGCAAGTTCAGGATCAGAGGGAAAGGGATGCAGTTTAGCTTGCTTGAAAGGTGGAGGGGAAACTTTAATTTCTCCTTCCTCACCTTCTTCTCCTCCTTCTTCTTCTTGCCTTTCTTTATCATCCTCTGGTTGTGGGGTTGATTTTCTCTTGCGAGGAACTGCCAACCTTAACACTGCCCAGTCGTTGTAGGTCAGATTGCATGTCACTGATGAGGCTGTTAGTTGTTCTTTTTCTTCCTCGAGCTGATACACAGAGAGTTCTCCTGTTTCATAACGAAAAAGGTATCCCCATTTTCCAGACATTCCATAAGGTTTCAATGACCACTCCTGTTGCAGGACATGACATGATGGATTCTGCACTCGGCAC
Source organism: Poecilia mexicana (assembly GCF_051168715.1). Classification (NCBI taxonomy): domain Eukaryota; kingdom Metazoa; phylum Chordata; class Actinopteri; order Cyprinodontiformes; family Poeciliidae; genus Poecilia; species Poecilia mexicana. The sequence continues at coordinate 16,747,315 of NW_028263391.1, read as the reverse complement.
AGAAAAAAGGTAGCCTTGCGTGGCGCACCCAATGTGCGGTCTGGGTTCTCATAAACAGAGACTGGTGTCTCACAAAGGAGCGATGTCCCACTGGGTAACACTGTGCGGTGTCGTTTTTCCCCCACGCCGGATGAAGGAGTTTCAGAAGACGCAGGGGGTGATCCAGAGGAATCAGGCGTAGGAGGATGCTTGGAGTCCTGGAAGGTGGGAATCTCGTGCTGAATTGAGGATTCGAATGCTGATGGAGGTAGGATCAGATTTCTATCCAGGAGTGTAGAGGATGAAGCATCAGTGATGAAGCAGGGTCTCCTGATGGTTTGTCCATCTGCAGATGAGCCACATGGTAGTCGATTGGTTTCCTGATGTCTTCTCTTTGGAGGCTTTTCTCTTTTAATGCGAACCATTTTGTTTGTTTGTTTTTCTGTGAGAGCAAAGTGGATCTTACTCTAACAAATGCAACAAGTAGAATGACAGGGCCTCCGAAAAATGATTTAAAGCAGAAAAACAGAAATCCCACCCCTTTATCTCTATTGGCTGATTCATAAAAGTGGGCTGGGGAATCTGCAAGGAGCAGGAAGATAAAAGCAGTTGGGGGTGGAGTCTATCTGTGTGAGGAGGAGCTGCATTGGTATAACTGGGTCAAAAGTCACAAAGAGGGCCTGACCCCTTATTAACCATTTGATATAAAAGAGAAGGTTCCAGAATGCTGCCTGCTTTACATTGATATCAACTTGATTTATTGTGATGCAAGAGAGAATGTTCCAGAATGAGAATGTTCCAGAATGCTTCCTGTTTTATTATTGATAAGAACATATATGATGCAAGAGAGAGAATGTTCCAGAATGCTGCCTGCTTTACATTGATAAGAACTTAATTTATTGTGATGCAAGAGAGAATGTTCCAGAATGAGAATGTTCCAGAATGCTGCCTGTTTTATTATTGATAAGAACATATATGACGCAAGAGAGAGAATGTTCCAGAATGCTGCCTGCTTTACATTGATAAGAAATTAATTTATTGTGATGCACCAGAGAATGTTCCAGAATGAGAAGGTTCCAGAATGATGCCTGTTTTATTATTGATAAGAACTTAATTTAAATCAAAACATATGTTTTTATACGATAAGCATTTGATGACGCAGATTTAACGGTCATTTTATACGATAAGCATTTGATGACGCAGATTTAACAGGTGTTTGTGTGCGATAAGCATTTAATGACGTAAATAAACAGATGTTTGTGTGCGATAACATCGATTTTGATTTGGGCGTGGCACTTTAATCCATCAAACTCGATTAATTAAAATTTGACAGAAGCTTGTACCCTATATTTTTTAGGTTCATAGAAAGTTCATCTTATGTAACCCACCCCTCACTCTGCCATTTATATTTCTGCTTGTATGTTAGAGGCCTGGAGGTATAAAACACATTTCACACTTCTGTCGAGGCTGATCATGGATCCTATATGCATGTAAACACCTGTCAGAAAGCTCATGGTTGCTGTGGACTGGGAAGACAAAATAGTAAAGTGAAATGTGAAAATAAATGTTCAAAATAATCCTTATGATACTAATACTAAATACTAATAATCTAAAGTAAAACAAATCCAACATACTACTATTGATCTGTCTACTTCAAAGTTCTTGAGCTATGACAAAACAGGACAAGCAAAACTACAAATGTAGCTTGTTTTCAGGACTGTAATACATGACATCTAAGCAGAAATTCAGTGCTGGTTTACCAGGAACACCTGAATTCATATAGTTTCCCAGGCTCACCTGGAATGGAAAACAATGATCACATAGTGTGTTTTTATCAGATAGTCTGCCACTACCTTTATGAGGAATTCCCGATCATAAAACCGACTGGGCCAGGGACACACCGTGCCCGACACGCCCAAAACCAAGTTATGGCCCAACCATAATAAAAGGTAAAAAATATGGTTACTGTTTTTAAAGAATAAAAAACATCATAGTCTACTTTATTATAAGTTTACTTATTATTTACTAAGAGGATGAATGAAGGACTATTGAAATGAAACTGAATGAGATTCATCTTAACCAATAAAGGACAGGATAATAATTACATATTTTTTGTTGTGGATTCCTTGGGAGCATTGATTTTTCTAAATAAGCATTTTTGTCCTAACCACTTTTGTAAAGCTTCCAGTAAGTGACAGCAGCTTTTAAAATTATTCTGCCCATATTGATGTGTTTGTATTTTTTGAAGTTGTTTTTTTTTTTTTTACAGGCATCAAGAAAAGACACAGACTCAAAAACATACTTTTTGTCAGTGCAGAAGAAATTCCAGTTGATCCTCATTTTCCATCAGGTGAGCTTGGACTCGATGTAAAAAAGTTTTTTTTTTTTTTTTTTTTTTTACCTAAATTATGGGACACAAATTATCCCAGAATTTTATATATTAAAATGCTGAATCTGAAATCAGCCTTTGTTATCCTTGTACCATTCAATCTCTTTTTTTTAGCTATAGGGGGATAAATTAGTTGTTTTATAGTGTTTTATAGAATTTAGATTTGACAAAAAATGTTTGAGAGTAGAGTAATGTTGATGATTGTAGTCTGAATTATAAGTTTATTTAAATGTATAGATTGAAGTTAACAAGATCGTTGCAAATAAACACAACTCAAGAGGGGAGGGACTGTGTAAAACATTTGTAGCCTCTTCAACTAAAGTCATAATATCGTTGTGATGTGCTTGAGTATAATCCATAAAAATCCAGGTCTTAAAAATCAAGAAATTAAGATATAATATTACGGCGGAAGAGCTTTTCTGAAGTCAAGCAAAAGGTTACACTCACCCTGATGTTCAGGGTGAGTGTAATAAAGAGGAGCAATGATACAGAAATGTAGCCAATCAAAGTTCTTGAACTTTAACAAAATAGGTCAAGCAAGATAGAAGTACTTTTTTTTCCAGTACTGTAATATAGTTTAGCTTAAAAAACAGTTTAGAAAATTAGCTATACATCACAGGTACACATAACTCAAGCATGAATTGAACAGAGACAGTAGGCTTATGTGACGATTCACTGCATGTAAATAGATTTACATATGTTCTGTAAATACTCAAGAGATCAAATAAGTTAATACCAAAACAAAAGACATTTCTTTCCTCACTGTCTGAAGTTAAATCTTGATTTAGATCAGTTGGAATTACCAAAATTATTTCAATTTGATAAATGCCTATGTGATAGTGGACACTGTGTTTAATTTGGGCAGTCGAGCAGAAGCGGACTGGCTGTACACGTGGTGCCATTGGCTGTCCTTCAGACATGTTTGTCCCTTGGACGTTATTTATTTGTAAATTCATTTTATCAATTATGATTTCAGTATTGTGTAATATTTTATCAGGAAAAGTGCTTTCTGTTCACAACTAAAATTTTAAGTTAAGCTACATTGTTAGCTAATTAGTACTAATTGGGAGCCATTTGTTTGCTGGGGTCTGGTTGTTTCTGTATCTTATCTGTGGCTGATGTGTACTTGGTTTTGTTTTTGTTACAGTTTTACAAACTATTTGCATTTGGGTCTTGCTGAGCAGAAATACTTTATTTATAACTCCACATGGGAACAGTTGCCTCTTTGTGTTTTGATATCGACTTATTGGAAAGAGTTGCAAAGTAAAACCAAGAAAAACTATAAAGGATTGGATTATTTCCCGATGCGGGCTAGCTGTCTAGCTTTATAAGAACAACACATTGCGAGGGCAGCATAGTTCAACCTCCTCTTACTTTAGTTCAGTCATTTTTGGAGCATTTTAAGGACTTCAACAGCAGTCCTCTTGTAACACAAAACACAAACAGGCAACTGTTGCCATGTACAGTTATAAATAAAGTATTTCTGCTCAGCAAGATCCAAATGCAAATAGATATTAAAGCACTGTGGCAACTATATTTGTTTACGTCATTTTATTCACACCACTTTTTAAGGAAGCAGTTAATGCTTGAGCATATGAACCTTTAGCAGTAAAATGGATTAATTGTATGTTTTGGTTGTAAATGCCAATTCAGGCATTTAAACAACATAAATTATTTATGGTTGTTAATTAAATTAAACATTTACTTTTGATATCAACTACCAGATTGCACGGCTTTGTACGTGACGGACATGAAACACCCAGCAGTCAAAGTGGAAGGAAATGGAAACTATGGATCATAACTAATTTGCATGTCAGTTTTAAAACATATTCACCTCAGTGTTTGTATTGTCCCTTAATTTTACTAAACTATGTAAACTTGCAGGTGCTGCTTTGAAAATGTGAGAAAGAAAAAAAAAAAAAACTTTTCTAGCTATACCATTATTTAATGTCCTTGTTTTTATTAACCCCAAAAAATACACTCATCTGCCACATTATTGGGTACATCTGATCAATTGTTTGCATTAACAAATAGCAGATTATCTAATGAAATGGTATCACTTCAGTGTATTTAGTCATCTGCAGTATATATAACAAGTTATTCTCATGGTGAAGCTGTATCTACAGACAGAGAAGCCTGTTGCAATCAAATTATTCTAAAAACAGCAGAAACAGAAGATTTACTGTGGAAAAATTATAAAAGTCAGCGAATGTTATGATAATAGTACGGCTGTTTCCTTTTGAAAATGTTTAAAAACATAAAAATTAAAATTAAAATATGTAACGACTGTAAAAATAAGAATTGTGTAAAAGTACTACAGTTTATTCAGTCTGTAGCAAAACAAGCCCTTTGTTAAAATGTTTCCACTCCGTCACCATTCATTTGCATGTTAAATAAGACAAAATGGTAATGATGCCACAGAAGATGTGTTGTGGTAGCGACGGACAATTCAGACTCCATCTGAGTCATTCAACAGAAACAACCGCAGCCTGAGGTGCATTTAAAAATTACTTATATTATCTATTTGTGGTCTATCTTCATGCTCCTGCTCAATCCTTTAAAATGTCACCGTCGGCCGTAAATCATCGCTGGATGCTTCTTTTGAAGATTTTTATTCTCTTCTCTGTAATTGTGCTTCAGAACCACTTTTGTAAAGCTTCCAGTAAGTGACAGCAGCTTTTAAAATTATTCTGCCCATATTGATGTGTTTGTATTTTTTGAAGTTGTTTTTTTTTTTTTTTTTTTTTTTTTACAGGCACCAAGAAAAGACACAGACTCAAAAACATACTTTTTGTCAGTGCAGAAGAAATTCCAGTTGATCCTCATTTTCCATCAGGTGAGCTTGGACTCGATGTAAAAAAGGACTCCTGACATAATTTCCCAGGAAAAAAATAGTATATCTCATTTTGTTAATTTGTTATTTTAGCTTATTTGTTGTTTTTTATTTATTTATTTTTTTCTGTTTTTCAGATGTTGTCTTTAAAGAAGAAAACGGAACTCATCTTTGTTTTAACATTCAGGCACAGCAGTCTAATGCCGGTACAGTTTTCTAATGTCTGACCTATCGTCAGCTTCCTGTAAGTCAGTTTTCTATTTTCACCAGTAAATGATGAGGATTTTTTTGTTTTTTGTTTTGTTTTATTTTCTTCAGGTTGTTGTGGCATTGAAGATTTCAACTGTGGCACCAAAATAGTTCGGCTCAGTGACAGCACTTACAGCCTGACTGTCAGTAGAGAGATTCTACTCAAGCATGACATTGTGGTGTTACTGAACCCAATGAGCAATTTTTCATGCAAGTTCTCACAGCTCCACAACTCAGCAGGTACAAACTATCTACATCTCCAAGTGATTAAAACCTTAAATGCTCGTATTCCCTCAAACACTGTTCAAGCAGTATAAATATATTGTCATTAATGCCTCATCTTCTAATCTAGTTTGTTTGAATGATTTGCCACTTAGAGTTCATTCTTGATCTTGATAACTGCTTGAAGCCAGGTAACTACATCCTGTTGCTACGTCTCTAAACTTTGTAGTAGAATAGCTCTTAACAACTTATTTTATTCTGTTGTCAGGTGGCAGGAATGTTAGAATCACTCTGGATCATCTATACCAAAATCAATATAATGATGCGCAGACTTGTGAAGGTATTCTAAGTTTTAAGTTCCAATAATATTTTAGTAAACATTTTGTTCACAAAATGTGGTCACTTGTGTTTGTGCTTCAATTCACAGGTAGTGTTAAGCACAAGTACAAGTTCAAGTTTGGATCTAAAATAACATCCATTGTGAAAATAATATCTTGTGAATCGTCGGTCTCAGCTGGGGTTCAGCAGCCGCTAAATCTAATTTTTCCATACACAAACAATGTCGAGACTGTTCAGGAAGCAGTGTAAATATTTGTTTTTTGATGTGAATAATTCTAGGATGACATGCACTCTAATAGAGCTGTTTTGCATTAGTGCAAGATAGCTGATTAATGTGAGAGGTCACTAATCAATTTTGTTTTTTATTACAGAAATATCATGAATGATTTCAGTTTCTACCAGGATCAGATGGAAGCTTTCACAACAGCATTCATCAAATTAGGCAATGTCACTGGGGCAATCGCTAAACTGCAACCACAAGGTCAAAACCAAACTGCATTGAACTTTGGCTTCACAGCAAGTGGGGATGTCAATGTATGAAGCTTCTGTTGAATCAAGAACAGAAAGAGAAAAACAAGAGTTTAGAAGAGTTCTGGTTAATTATAATCTCTCTTTGTCTAAGATTTTGAAGGAAACGAACAATGGGAACGACGTGAAGCTTGATCTGCAGATTCAAATTTCTAAAGAAGCCAATGAATTGGCAGCAGAAAGAAATAGCAAATACATTGGCGTTCTGCTTTTTCCAGGAATGCCTGAAGTAAGAGCAAACATGATTTGATGTTTTTTTTTTTTTTTTGTGAATATCAATATATTGATTAGTTATTAATTATATTTCTCTTGCAGGAGTTTTTGAACAATAAAATGTTTGGGATTGAAATGGGAGCAAGCATCTCCGATCTCTCACAAGCCATAAACATTCACTACAGTAACGTGAACACGGTAAAGATATGTTAAGAAATTTCCTCATATTCTTTATGTAGACAGAAAATGTATTCCAATTGTGAATTTTCTTATTTGTTCTAGACAAATTACAGTGCTTCCTGTGTGTCTTGGGATGGCAAAGGTAAGAAACACTGATTAAACAGTAAAAAAAAAAACTCTCATATATCCATGGTCTAGAAAAACATTGTAAAGTTACTGTCTCTTTACAATGCAATGTATGCTACAAAACTGACAAATGCATTTAAATTGGTCTAAAAGTGAGGAAAATAAAGTGAAGCATGTGTGTCACTTTTGATCTAATGAATGTTGTAAACTTGTATTGGGATAAGGTGTGAAGAAAGAGCACGTTTCTTGAAACTAGCTAGCTAACCAAGCTAGCTAACATTACTATCTATATTCTATTATGCTGTGTGCATCACGCATGTGAGTGTATGTATATATGTTATGTCCATCCATCTGTCCGTCCGGGGGAAGTCTGAAGGCTTCCCCCTTCCCAATCACTTGTTCCACCTCCTCCACGGGAATCCCAAGGTGTTTCCAGGCCACCTGGGAAACATAGTCCCTCCAGCATGTCCTGGGTTTTCCTCTGAGTCTCGTCCCAGTGGGTCGTGCCTGGAACATCTCACCAGGGAGGCGTCCAGGAGGCATCCTAACTAGATGCCCGAGCCACCTCAACTGGCTCCTCAGGAGCAGCGGCTCTACTCTGAATCCCTCCTGGATGACTGAGCTTCTCTCTTTAAAGGAGAGCCCAGACCCTCTATGGGGAAAACTAATTTTGGCCGCTTGTTTCTGTGATCTTGTTCTTTCAGACATGACCCAACGCTCATGACCATAGACAAGGGTAGGGACTTAGATCAACCGGTAAATCAAGAGCTTTGCTTTTTGGCTCAGCTCTCTCTTCACCACGACAGATCGGTACATCGCCTGCTTCACTGCAGACGCTGCACCAATCTGTCTGTCGATCTCCTGCTCCATTTTTCCCTCATTGGTGAACAAGATCCTGAGATACTTGAACTCCTCCAGGACATGGGGCAGGACATCCTCCCCAACCCAGAGAAGGCGCTCTATACTTTTCTGGCTCATTTATTTATGCATTTATTTCTATAGGTATGAATTTTTATTTTATTTATTGAGATGATAAAAGAAAGAACCTTGAACACATTGATCAATAGGTTTTGTATGTCATTCAACACTCTCTCTCTCGGTTTTCTCATCCAGGGTGTCAGACACACAAAGAGACACACACACACAAATAATACACATGCACAGTAAAGTATAGCTGGTAATGTTAGCTAGTTGGTTAGATAACTAGTGTTGGCTAAGTTTGAAGAAGGCTAATAGGTTGATTTGTGACAATAAGACTGTCAGTACTCATGATTGACACACACACGCACACACACACACACACACACACACACACACACACACGCACGCACATTTGTGAGGTAAAAAACATAAAACTAATACTTATATGTAAGAGTTCTTGCTGTGTAAAATATTACTATTCAGGGGTGACACTTATGTCTCAGTGTGTTTGGTTCACTATAAAATGTTTTCCTGACAGTCACAGTTGGTAAGAAACAAAGATTCCCATTAAATTCCATAGAAAATGAATGCGGGTCATTTTGGACCCACTCACGGAAGAATGGGGTAGTAACATAAAACATGCTATTTCTTAAAATGTATAAAAGGTAAATAAAAAATTTGCATGATATCAGTAACATATTTTTTGAGGAATACCTGGAATATGAAGCAATGGAAAATTTTCATTACAAAGATATTGCAAAAAGATGACTTCAAAGGCCACTTATGCATCAGAGGGTTAAGGCAGTTTGGCTCATTCTTCTTTTTCTTCCCCTAACAAGAATGACCGATAAACCGATGTTTGTGCTTTTTCACTGTGTTTCTCTATGGTGGACTAAATTTATGCTCAGAAAGACAAAAGATTTTGAGTGAGATTTAAACAAAGAAATGAATAAAGTGCAATGAAATAAGTGTAGCAATAGAAAATGTAATACAGAACTAGAACTAGAAAAAGACTTTCTGCTTTCGCGTTACTGTTGATTGCTGCAAAACCTTAGAAAAGAAAAAGGTCTGATTTTACAAATTCAACTGATCCATGTTGCCTAGTCATGACAAGTGACTAGGCAACTTGTCAGGAACCGCAGGGAGACTGGGGGAATTTGTTTTCCTGCAACAAATGTGTGACTTGATTTCCTTAGCCTAAATCTATTAAAATGCTTCACACATTTTTATTTAAATATGTTATTGTGACAAAATAGGATCATTTTTCATGAACCAGATTTCTGGTGCTCTATATGTATTGTGCTATGCTCGTGGGCAGAGCATCTGCACTTGTATCACTTATTCTTTACGAGAACTGTGGTGCTCTTGAAGAGAAGCTTCCAGACATGTAAATTCAAACTTTTCCCAGGTTTCACTTAATGTTACTCCATTGAGTGACTGTTATGAAAATACTGTAACTCTGGACAAGATCCTCCGTCAATGCATAAAAACAGATGTGCAACAACAACAGAAACGTTATCAAAACAGATACTTAACACTTAAGAAGATGAGAGAGGCCTATAATTTTCATCATATATATACTTCAACTATGAGAGACAAAAGGAGAAAAGAAAATCCAGAAAATCACATTGTCTGATTTTTAAAGAATTTATTTGCAAAATATGGTGGAAAATAAGTATTTGGTGAGCTACAAACAAGCAAGATTTCTGGCTCTCACAGACCTGTAACTTCTTCTGGAAGAGGCTCCTCTGTCCTCCACTCATTACCTGTATTAATGGGACCTGTTTGAACTCGCTATCAGTATAAAAGACACCTGTTCACAAACTCAAACAGTCACACTCTAAACTCCACCATGGCCAAAACTAGAGAGCTGTCAAAGGACACCTGAAACAAAATAATAGACCTGCACCAGGCTGGGAAGACTGAATCTGCAATGGGTAAACAGCTTGGTGTGAAGAAATCAACTGTGGGATCAATTATTAGAAAATGGAACACACACAAGACCACTGACAATCTCCCTCGATCTGGGGCTCCATGCAAGATCTCACCCTGTGGGGTCAAAATGATCTCAAGAACGGTGAGCAAAAATCCCAGAACCACACAGGGGAACCTAGTGAATGACCTGCAGAGAGCTGGGACCAAAGTAACAAAGGCTACCATCAGTAACACACTACGCCGCCAGGGACTCAAATCCTGCAGTGCCAGACGTGTCCCCCTGCTTAGGCCAGTACATGTCAAGGCCCGTCTCAAGTTTGCTAGAGAGCATTTGGATGATCCAGAAGATGACTGGGAGAATATCATATGGTCAGATGAAACCAAAATATAACTTTTTGGTCAAAACTCTACTCGTCGTGTTTGGAGGAGAAAGAATGCTGAGTTGCATCCGAAGAACACCATACCTACTGTGAAGCATGTGGGTGGAAACATCATGCTTGGGGCTGTTTTTCTGCAAAGGAACCAGGACAACTGATCCGTGTAAAGGAAAGAATGAATGGGACCATGTATCGTCAAATTTTGAGTGAAAACCTCCTTCCATCAGCAAGGGCATTGAAGATGAAACGTGACTGGGTCTTTCAGCATGACAATGATCCCAAACATATCGCCCGGGTAACGAAGGAGTGGCTTCGTAAAAAGCATTTCAAGGTCCTGGAGTGGCCTAGCCAGTCTCCAGATCTCTCAACCTCATGGAAAATCTTTGGAGGGAGTTGAAAGTCCGTGTTGCCCAGCGACAGCCCCAGAACATCACAGCTCTAGAGAAGATCTGCATGGAGGAATGGGCCAAAATACCAGCAACAGTGTGTGAAAACCTTGTGAAGACTTACAGAAAATGTTTGATCTCTGTCATTGCCAACAAAGGGTATATAAGAAAGTATTGAGATTAATTTTTGTTATTGACCAAATACTTATTTTCCACCATATTTTGCCAATAAATTCTTTAAAAATCAGACAATGTGATTTTCTGGATTTTTTTTCTCCTTTTGTCTCTCATAGTTGAGGTATATCTATGATGAAAATTACAGGCCTCTCTCATCTTTTTAAGTGTAGAACTTGCACAATTGGTGGCTGACTAAATACTTTTTTGCACCAATGTATATAAATTATGTATCTTTCCCAACACTTTCAAGATCTTGTACAAGCAACCGCACAGCTTTCATTAGTTCTCTTCTTCAGATAAACATCTCTTAATACAGTGGTGCATCACTATATCTGTCATACGAAATTCAACAATTTTTTCAAAGATAATATAAAGGACAACTTTTAAACACTCAATGGCCACTTGTGTTTACCTACTTACAGAAAGAAGACATTATTTTTATTAAAATATCTGTCACTACTTTGATTCTGTGTCTAATGTTATTGTCCTGTGTCACATCTGTCTACTAGGCAATCAAATTTGGACAGCAGATGGATGCCTAACAAATCAGACAAATGGCCACATCAACTGCCGATGCTCGCATAATGCATTCATTGCTGTCATGGTAAAGTGATTTTTCTGATTTCAAATGATTTATTCTTCTACTTGACCAAGAGAGCTAAATCCATTATTTTGTTTCATACCAAAGGCTCTGATGAAACCAGAGATGACCTTTGAAGACAACTTAACAAGTTGTGTGGACCCAAAGAATGCAGTGTGAGTATCTTATTTAATAATAGCAATAAAAAACATCATTACACAACATATGTTAATAAAAGCTACCATTGGAGTTATATAAGTCAAGAAATTTAAATGTTTAAAGTAATTATGTTTCTATTGCAGGCAAATTATGTCTAAGTTGAAGGGTTATGAAGACCAAATGGCCCAAAACAATGTCAGCACAGCAGCCATTAAAATAGGCAATATCACTGGAGTGATTGCTAAACTATCACTGAATTCTCCTGTCATGAACTTTGGCTTCACATCAAGTAAAGATGTAAATGTATGTAGCTTCAGTTAAAAAAAGAAACAAATTTGTAAAAAAAATTATTCTTCCTGAGTTTGATCATTTCTATTTGAGATAGGTTCTTGGAGAAAGCTACAATCAGATGAAAATATTTGCCACCGAAATTCACCTCCCCATAAAAGCCATAAAAATGGCGCTTGCACAAAATGAAAGTTATTTAAGAATTTTAATATTTCCAGGAGTGTTTAAGGTAAGATCAAATTGTATATTTGTTTTGAGTGTTGTTGTTGTTTTTTGATACTGTAAAAATCACATATTTTACTCTCAACAGAATGACATCGATTCATCTATTTTGCATGGTGAAGTGCTAGAAATTAAAATGGGACCAAATATATCCAATCTATCAGAACCCATTGAAATTCAGTACAACGATGCCACACTGGTGAAGGTATCTCTCAAAGTGTTGCTTCGTTAGGCAGAATACATGTTCAGATGTTTTATATTTTGCTTTGGTTTATCCTGCAGTCTGGATTAACTCCCAAATGTGTATCATGGGATAACAAAGCAGGTAATGGTAAGTTGGATAACAATAATACTTTCATAAATGGTCCATTTGTAAAGACTTGCTGTAAGGACACAATATTAGTTTAAAAGAGTTTTTTCCTTAGAAAATAGCTTTTGCATAAATCTGAGTCAGTCTCATAATTTCTCAAACTTTTATGAGGAGAAATTCTTTAGCTTCTTGAACCATCTTTGAAGTAGCAAATAGATTTCGCGTATTTTTCAGACATAACGTATTTATCATGACAAAGAAAGTACACAAGAACTTTGCACAAGAAGTTAGTGAGTGGCAATGTTCACTTTGGCAGCAGATTTCACTTTAAATTTAGTTACTGTATTTTGACTAATGCTACATTTAGTTTTAGTCTAGATCAAGTAATTTGTATTTCTTTAGTTTAGCCCATCTAAATTATAGCACATTTTGCTAAACAATTAGATTTGTGAATATTATTTGAAACATAAAGGAATGTGTTTTTGGTGTCATCTTGTATCTTTTCTAAAAATAAATATATTTCTTTACAAGTGAAACATTTATCCTAGTACAGGATGGAATTAAAGTTATATTTGGAAATATACAGAAACACAGAAACACAACAAAATATACAGGCCAAAGCAAAGACGAGCAGATGAATGAATCTTTCATTATTAACATTTCTCCAAGACCATTGTATATTTAAGTATGGCCAAACTAATAGCACAGATGTATTTATTTACATTTTGTCAACTTGCACATTTAAACAAAGTTTGGGTTTTAACACCATCCTGTGTACTTTTAAGGTGGCTACAATTCATTTTATGAAAAGTTTTCTAGCAAAATTTTAGTCTCATTTCGCTTTCCAACAGCAAAACGTGTCACCTTTGTTCACTAACTGCAAGTAATACATTTATATGAGTATGAACGTATTATTTGTGATTAATTTCAGTTTCATCTTTTGGCTTTGTGCTTCTGCTGTCAACCAGGAAATGAACCAAAATGGACCAAAGATGGGTGCAAGACAATTAAGAACTCGGATAGCGTTACATGCCAATGCTCTCATCTTACATTCTTTGGGATTTTGCTTGTAAGATAAACATTCATTTTACACTACACTGCAATACTGATACAGACATTTTACATTGTAAGATAAAACATATTTTTTTTGTTTAAAACCAGTCAAGCGTGCCACTAGTCGAAGACGGTAAGCCAGAAAAACTCTTAACTCTCGAAGCCCCGAAGACTCCTCCGGGCTCAGATCAAGCAGCGTAAATATATATTATTTTTTGGCATGAATGTAAAAATAACACAAACACCTACAGAAGCTGACCACATTGTCTGACAATGTTATTTGAAAAATATTTTTCCATTACAGAAAATTAATGAAGAATCTTACTTACATACTGGACCTTATGGGCAACTCCAGCACAGCTGCCATCAAAATGGGCAACATTACTGGGGTTATGTCTAGACTGCCAAAACAAAATCAGACAGTCATGGACTTTGGCTTTCAATCAAGTGGGGATGTAATGGTACACAGCTTTCATGACAGAACAATAAGAAACAGATAAAAAAAGGTATAGAAGTTGAGTTTTTCTAATATTCTCTGTTTGTGATAGATTCTCAAGGGAAACAATAGTGGGGTGACAAACATCACGCAAACGATTCACTTTCCTAAGAAAGCCAGTAAATCGGCTGTTGAACAAAATGGCTCATTTGCAGGAGTTTTTCTTTTCCCAGAAATTGAGAAGGTAAAACCAAAATGTTACCTTATTTTGTAAAACAAAATAATTATTTAAAGCAATTATTTATTTATTTTTTGTTTTGTTTTTAACAGCTCAACAAAACCAGTTCCTTTTTCAACAATGAAATGATGGGGGTTGAAATGGGAGTGAGCATATCCAACCTCTCAGAAACCATTGATATTCACTTCACTGATGTGAATACGGTAAGAGAGATATTAACTACTTCCTTAACAGCCATCATTTCACATCTGTATTCATTTATTTTCTATGCTATTGCAGACTGAATTTAATGCCACTTGTGTATCATGGGATGGCACAAGTAAAGAAGAAGGTATTTTTTTTTTCTGGTTATACTGTACAGTTTTTTTTAAAAGACCCAGTAAAGTTATAAATGCAGGCTTAAGAATGTCATTGCAAGATGTCAGCTGATTGGAGCTGTCAGGGAAGTTAAGACATGTATTTCTCATTAAAACCTTGCATTCTCTTTGAAAAAACTGCAGTATTTTCTTACATATTTTAAATAAATAAAACAGGGCCTTGCCTGTAAGGAACTGTAAGAAAACCCAAGTTTGCTCTTTTATATCAGTTCCTATAATTTTATCATCCAAACCCATGCTTCCCAAATCTTTCATTGAATTCAAAGCTTTATTTTCTTTCTTTCCTGTCCAGTCTCATGCTTTTCTTTGTGTTATGACTGTCCACCAGGTGGCAAAAACAAGTGGATCACGGATGGCTGCCTAACAAACGAGGCCAATGGCAGCATCACATGCCAGTGCTCTCATCTTACATTTTTTGCTATTCTCATGGTTATAAACTTTTATACAATTATTTTTTAAAGTAAATTTCATTCAAAAGTGTTTCAAGTTTATTAAATACATGTTCCTGTTTGAAATCAGTCCACAGATGTACAGATCAGTTCCTCTGACTTGAAAACCCTGACCCAAATCACAAAGGCTGGCTGTGGCATATCCTTGTTCTTCCTGGGTGTGGCTCTCTTCATGCATTTTCTGATCAGGTAAAAATATCAAAAAGTCTGCTTTTTGATTTGAATTATTCCTCTCTGAACAATGTTGATAACACAAACCAATTTGCTTCACAGGAAAACTAAAGCCAGTGAATCTGTAAAGATCCTCATGAATCTCTTTGTCGCCTTGTTCTTCCTGAACCTTTGCTTCTTGGTAAATGAGTCAATCGCTAAACTGAAGGTCTCAGCAGCATGCGTGGCGATGGCAGCGGTTCTGCACTACAGCATGCTGGCCACATTCACATGGTTCTTCATGCAGGCCTTGCACCTGTACTTCAATCTACATCAGATCTCCACAGGCATCAAATATTATATGGGCAAGATTTGCATCACGGGATGGGGTAAGAAATATATGTTGAAAACTTTCATTGATTTGTCTGCAGATTCTAATGACTAAAAGAAAAATATTGTTTAGTTGTTCCAGCTGTTGTGGTTGTTGGACTTCTTGCTTCAAGCAAATATGACTACATTGACATTTCTGATGATAATGGAACCTCTGTAACTATGTAAGGAAATATTAGATATATATCAGATTTTAAATTTGATTGTCATGCTTCAAAATAATTGCATTTCTTTCATGATTTCCAGGTGCTGGATCCCTGATTCTGCGACCCACTTAGTTGTAAACATTAGTTACTATGGCATTGTGTTCATATTCACTTTAACCATATTTGTCGTAACCGTAGTGCAGATCAAACACTTTACACCCAAAGAAGCAAAAACCCAAGAATCCACCAAGAAAAGAGTTTTCTCTCTTCTGGGACTTTTCTGCCTCTTGGGCATCACCTGGGGATTTGCTTTTTTTAGCTACGGCCCTCTGCTCCTTCCCTCCTACTACATCTTCACCGTCCTTAATTCTTTCCAAGGTAGGCCTAAAACTGATAAGTTTGAATTTCAGACCAAGTTCCTGAAAGGCAACAGGAAGAAATAACGAATGCATTCTGTGTTTGTAGGATTCTTCCTGTTCGTTTACTACTACTTCTCCAGCAGGATCCTTCCAGAGGTCAGCAAGCAAACCAAGAGCAGCAACCAAACCTCAGAGACTGTGTCCAAGTCTCCTTATGGTTAAGGTACTCATTCCTTCCTCCTTTGGACATTGAATGAATTAAATCATATTCCCAACTGAAATTCAACATCTTTTCTTGTGGAGCTTTATCACATTTTTGTCTGATGAATGTCTTCTGCTTTATGAAGCAGAAGACATTCTGCTTCATAAGCGTGAAATGAAGGACAGCATTTCATTTCACGTGGCAGTTGCTGTAATGGTCTAAAGAGTTTTCTCTCTGTGTCGGACTCTTTCCAAAATGTAAAAAACAGTCTTGAGTTTTAAACTGACCTGAAATCAGGGACTTCTTCCCTCAGATAATCTCCAGGAAATCATCAGTCTGACTCCATAATTTACTAAAAGCCCTGTCTTACCTTACCATATCATACTACCATTTGTATTTAAAAAGCAAAACAGTAACAGGTACTACTTTCTAACTTTCTAAATGAAACTCCACAGCTTCAGTGGAATGCAAATTTTGAGTGATTGGTATGATAAATGTGGATCTTTTACAACTGGCCAAGAGAACACCATGGATAAGAGAATGTGACTCACTTAAAGCTATTCTCCAAAATGTAACTACTTGGACTGATTCAGATGAATACATATAAATGTAAGCAACATTTAAAATATGATTCTTTTCTGTTGGGTTACAAAAAAAGGTAATGTGTACAGTGACTTGTTGAACTCCCCTACATTTTTCGCCTTACTGCTACAAACTTTTAAAAAGTAACTTGTGAGGAATCAAGTATATCCATTAATGTATCTACATACACTGTACATATGTTTATTACCATTATATTATGAGACAGACAAAGCCAGAATTGCACAAAATTATCAAACTTTTTACCAGATCTTTTACCAATATGAATCTGCAAAGTATCACATGCATTTGCATGCAGCTTCCTTTAATTTGACACAAACAGTTCAATTCAGATGTCACTTAACCCCATGGAGGAGGTTTGGATCATTATTAGGGCTCTGTGACCCTTATGGTCAGCATAAGTGTAGTTTTAAATTTGATCATGTCTCTAGGTATTTAAGTTACATAGCTGACAAAACAACCAGAAATGACCAAAACGTCACAAGGCGATATAATGTTCAAGCTGTGCTAAATATGCAATCACACATAATTGTAGCACCAGCTGTCAATTTTTTTGCCAGGAGGCACCATTGGCACATTTTTCGCTCTACAGGTTCATTCAAAGTTTGTGTTAGGTAATCTACCTCTCCCTCTGGCAGCTCGTTCTGCTCGTAGACTCGGTAGCCCAGAGGGAGAAAACCCATTTCACACTTCTGTCAAAACCGATTGGTGTTACCTTATGTATGTAAACACCTGCCAATAAGCTTGTATGGTTGCTGAGAGGCTTCTGCCAAAAGATTAAAAAGAAAAGTGAAATCGGAAGAGACAGTTTTAGCAAAATGCATCAGTCTTGAATCAGAAGAAAATAATTGTTAAGGTAGCACTACTGATTTCATTAAAAATACACCAATAATATGGTAGCAAAACATGGAAGCAGGAGATTTTGGTAACAATTGAGAGTGTAAGGTAACCTGCTTTTGCTGTTAATACTTGCGTTTTCTTCAGTTGTTTTAGCACCCCTACAGGCAAACTAAGGTACTGCTGTTTCCTGATTAGGGTCAGTGATTTGATGTCTCCTAATAAACTGAAAGGTCCTGACATTGCATGGGTTGAACTTGATCCACCAATATTATGTTTGTGATCCACTTGAGGTGATACTGACACACCATTACCATTTTAAGAGAAAACACATAAACAGTCTTTTCCTGCAAAACAGGTAAAGGCCGTTTTGCAATGTAACAGCAAAACAGTCTTTACTTACTTCCTAGCCTTACTACAGGCTTTTCACACTTTTCACACTTCAGGAAACAACTAAGAGCTTCCAGTATAGTATAGGTTTCTCCACATAAAGATAGGTTTACAGTTGAGGCAATGAACCATTTGTGAGGGGGTGCATGCCAAATGCACCGTTCCCAGCCCCGTGTGTTGGCCTCACACGCTGTCGCCACTCCTGCTAGTGCACCTATGAATTTTTGTAATTCCACACAAATTGGATGTTCTGGAAGCTGCTCTTGCTGCGCAGGTTCCCCTGCACTGGCATTTATCTACACCCTCTAAGAAGGCTCATTTTAGGAGAATATGGCTATGCATCAGTTGTAAACGTCATACAACTCTCTTGGCTCGATACGACTCAATAGCTAATAATAGTGCATGTGGTGGAGTGTCACTAGCTATTGCCATTAATAGATGCTGTCCAATCCAGCGATTGATCAGGATAATGCTCCGAGTTGTCAGCCACGTCCTTTGGGTTGTGTAACTCCAGAAAGCACACAGAGCTCAGGATCTCAGTGGAGTGGATCAACTTGCAAAATATGAAATGACAAAGTGATATATGATAAGAGAGTTTGTTTTTGCATGTTTATTGCACAATTAACATCTGTAAGAGGCTCAATGTTGGAGACATTTGTTTTCCGCCCAACTGTTTTTAATTACTGCCTATGTTTTGTTGCCTGTATGTATTTCTTTATTTAAGTGTATTTATAGGTTTGAATTTAAATTTTTATTACACACTACTTGTACGGACCAGTTTGTGAATGCAATGTTTGACAGAAGCCAGTGTAAATTAATGGGCTGCATCTTGTTTGTATCTGTGCTTTCATTTTCACCCTGTCTAAGCAAATAAATGGATAAAAAAAATGTCCTGTCCTCAGCTACTTTCTGAAGATAGATGTTATCATTCATATGTAGACAAAAAGACGAAAGTCAAATGTGCAGGGGAATATAATTGTCAGACTATCGACTGTCAATATGATTTAAGTTTAGCAGCATGCATCTGATCAGGGCACATAGGTTTTGTGTATTCAGTGGGGTACCAATGCTTCAGACTGCAAATGGTGGCATCATTGTTGAAAGGTATGTAACATGTAGGTGCCAATAGAGTTACAGTCAAGAAGAGACAAAAACACAGGACATTTCCCCAAAGAGGGAGGAATCGTGTCAAAAGGAAGTGGTAGTCCAGTTAGATCAGAAAGTTTAGGATTATGAATTTGCTTTCAGGAAGGAGATGTAAATTAAGAAGCCACATTTTTATTGGGCTTTTTGTTCCCTCCCGTGTCATGTACTTTTCAAAAAAAAAAATTGGAAAAACTTTCCACAAACATCCAACTGTAGCTGTTGTTGGGAGTCAGAATTATGGAAACCAAAAATGCTGCAGGAACCTCACATGTTGGCATAAAAATGATTGGGAATCAGACCTCATGGAATTATAATTATGAGTAATTAATTATGAATTTAATTATTACTAAAATTTAAATTATTTAGTTTAACCAGGGCACCAATTCCAGTATCTCTTAGGCAGGGAAGGGTTACACTGATTTTAAGGTCCAGTAAGAGCTGTTAACCCCATATGATGAAACAAACAACAAATAAACACAACAGTGGTGAACCTATCTAGTGTGATGCTTTGTGTCTGCTTTGCTGCTTTGACACATGGATAACTTGCCCAAGCCACCAGTTCATAACCCTAAGTTCAAGTGAACAAGTGAACTTGGTTCTATGGCAGAATAATAATCTAAAGCCTACCAACAAGTCCAGCTTTGAATGGCTCAGAAAAGGAAAACAAAATGAAAGCTTTGTAGTTCAGTCAATGCCAAAACTTATTTCCACTGAGGTGTCATTGCATATCCTTAAAAACACTGCATAAAAAATTAAAATGTGGCTGAAGAAAAACATCTTTTCAAAAAAAGAGAGGAACAAAGTTAATCTACTGCAATGGTATTGACTGATTGCCACTTATCACAACCATGTGATGGCAGTGGTCACTGCCTACAATGGCACAACCAGGTTTATGGCCCACTTACTTAGTGCCAGACTGGATTGTAAAGTTTCATTGCCTTAATAAAAGCAGCCAGAATTTACTCAGGGTGTCTTTTCCTGATGTAAAAGAAACGTTTCATGATCTTAAACATTCAAATGTGACTATCTTTTTTTTTTTTAAAAAAAGAGCAAATAACTATGACACTGAATTATATGTATGTCATGAGTGAATATACCGTTAATGCATTTACCATGCTTTCTTAGCAGGTCACGGTATTGGGGAGAAACATTGCTGTTTTCACTACTGATTCCACTGTATTTCACATGTAACTCCGAACACAACTGTCCTCTTGTTCAGTTATGAATTAAGCCTTTCTCTTCAGCGAGATCCAAAATGCAAACAGGTGCTCTCAAACTTGGGCAGAAATTTGCTTACTTCATTTGCATTGAACCACTTTTAAGGAAACACGGAAAATTTGATCACGTAAGGCTCAAGCCGTGGCATGGATGTGCTTCGTAGGTTTATTCTGTCAATGAAAGTTGGTAAATTCAGTTCACCTGCAGTGGGTTTAATGGATCTCTAACAAGTGGATTTGTTGGAGATCCGTTACTTTTAATATAATGTGAGAGGTAGATGGCATCATCATATAAATGAAGCAAAACATGCCATTCATGTGCTAGAAAAATACATGTGAGTTGAATTGCTCATCACATCGTTTTTTGAAAACAGCATATTTCGGCAGTCGAACCTTTATATTTAAATCTTAAAATATACTGCTCAAAAAAATAAAGGGAACATTTCACTTTAATTTTGTGTGTGGCTGCAAATCCAGGCCTCCATTGGTTAATAAATTTGATTTCCATTGATGATTTTTGTGTGATTTTGTTGTCAGCACATTCAACTTTGTACAGAACAAAGTATTCATTGAGAATATTTCATTCATTCAGATCTAGGATGTGTTATTTGAGTGTTCCCTTTATTTTTTGAGCAGTGTATGTTTGTGGCCTACAGAAACAGGGGTTCTGTCAGATTCTTAGGTCAGCAGAATAAATGATGAAAGGGTAATGCAATTTCCTTCAGAATTATATTTATCGTCAGTGCAAGCTGGATGTGAACAGTGCTTTTATTTTAATATAAAAATACCTATTAAAGCCCAACAATAGAAAGATTGTAGGAGCAATTCAAGATTGATCAATTTAGAGACCACTTCCATAAAATTTACTTGTCTGTAGTAAGAAAAAAGAGCTTATGCTAACTTCTCTTGATGTATGACAACTTCCATTGGCAAGTATGACAACTTGGTTGGCTTTAAGATATATGCAGATTGGAACAGTGAAATATAAACAATTTAGGTGATCATTGTGCAACCACCAACGCAAAATAATTTTCTGCTCCATAGTGCAAATTTACATAGAGTATAGGCCTGTCTACTGTGGAAATCTACTTCTTTTAAAAATGCTTAGTAAGAAACATAAGCAGCACTACAAACAATCATGTGCAAAAGAAAAACTGGATTTTTTAGAGGTGGATCCTAGGATAAAAGAAAAGAAATGACATCCTTGATGACGGATCAAAAACATTTGCATTGCATTCCTGGCATCTGCGGGGAAAAAAAAAAACAGACAACATACACTCTGTAGTCATGCTTAAATTTGCAAATTAAAACAGATTGAATAGTAATGATGCCACAACAGGTTTCTGTTATAACGCCACACAATCCGTATTTTATCTAAACCATGTTGCAGAAGGAGCTACACTCTTAAATGGGACTTAAAAATATATAAAATCAAGCTGTAGTCAAGTTATTTGCTCATGCAATCTGCCTCCTTACTTTGAATTATGAGAGCGCGGGCTGTAAACACTCGATGGATGTTTGCTGTTGTGAAACTTTCTCTGCTTTATGCAGCTTTGCTCCAGGACCACTTTTGTGAAGCTTCATGTAAGTAATAAATGTTTTATTGAGATCATGTATTGTTTTACACGTACAATTATTATTCTTTTAAACAAGTACTTTTTACTTAGTTTTGATACAATGTTCTTAAGTGTTGTTTCTTTACAGGCCCAAATACAGGAGCCTGGGTGAAAAACATTCTGTTTATTTCGCCTCAAAATATTACGTCCAATACTACTTTTCCAACGGGTGAGCTTGGATTTACAGTGACAATAGTGTTTAACAAGGACAGTTACTGTGAAAAACCAAATAAAATGTTTTGCACTTGGTATTTCTCTATACTGCAGATGCTGTTTATATGAATAAGAGTGGAAAACAGCTGTGTTTCAACCTCCATGAAAATAAAACGGGTGCAGTAGCCGAATATTATTATTATTTTCTTCAACGTGATCATGAATGTCTCCGTCTTCTTAAATAAATGATTGTGACTGTCCGTGTTGTTGAATGTGTGCATGAATTAAGATAACAATTTTTTGAGAACTGGTTGATGCTGTTTTTGCCATGCCAACTTTGAATTCAGGAAGTGGAGATTGCTTGTCCCCTTGCATTAAACTGAACTGTAGTGTCACCAGCCTGGCTTTCATACAGTACAATAATACAAGTTGAGAAGCTATAGAAATGTATTTGTACATACCAGAATGTTGTGGTGGAGAGTTATCAACTTGAGCCAATCCATTTTAACTGGATAAACCTAATTCAGTTTCTGGTCAGCGATTAGTAGGCACAGCATTGCTGACAGATATGTTATTGTATTTTCAGGTTGTTGTTTAAGTGAGGATTTCGACTGCAGCCCCAAAATAAGTTTGGCTGGTAACTGTTACAAACTAACGCTGAATGAAGCAGCATTATGCAACCAAGATGTTGTCGTGTTGCAGAACCCAGCATATAATTTTTCATGTATGCCATCAACATTCTACTCACAAGGTACTGCCAACAATGTTCTTTTTGAACTAAAGCAGGGGGAGAGTGCCCTGTTGGTGAAAATAGTTACAATGCAATGTCAGTGTTATCTCTTTATGCAAAAGGTTTTTATTATTCTTTGTTTCAGGTTTAATGCTGAATATTGACAACTGCTTAAAAATGGGTAAAGTCACAAACACAGATTTGGCACAAACAATGCCTGAAGTATCCATACCCCTTGAACTATCAAACAATGTTGATGTTAAACCTTTTTTATTTTACAAAGTTGCAAAGTAAAATTGTATTTTACTGGGATTTTGTGTGGTAGGCCACAGGAAAGAAGCACACAACTGATGGAATAAAGTGATGCGGTTTTCAATTTTTTTAAACAAAATTTTAAAAAGTCTGCTTTGACTGTAATAGTGAAAAAAAAATAGCATTCTGGATTTTGATTAGGATATTCCTACATATGATCGGACCTTGATTCCATGTGTAGGGCTGTTGTTCTGCTGAAAGGTGAACCTCTGTCCCAGTCGCATTCTTACCACGATTTTACAGATTAAAATACTTTACAGATGGTTGCATTGTTCTGCTCAAAAAAATAATTTAAATATTTTTGAATCCTATTCCTTTTGCTATGGCTAAGATCTTAATTTTTTTCAGCTGTGCCATACTATATCTTCACGTGACGTAACATCGCTGATCAGTGCTCTGTGAGATTTTCAAAGTCTGAGGTTCTGTCTTAAAACTTAACAATGCTTTTAAACTTCTCTGCTACTTTTACTTTGACCCGTCTATCTGCTTTGTTCTATGGTCTTTGAAAATAAGTTTGTTCACAAGCATTTCTGTTTCTCTGAGGCCTTCATAGAACAATTGGATTTATGCTGAGATACACAGATGGACACTTTTTACTAATTAGGTAAAGGCATAAGAATTGTACAAGACTTTATTTAAGAATATTATAGTGAAGGGGGATGTATGTGCAAACAGCACTTTTGATTTAATTATTTATCAGGTTTATAAATCACACATCATTATTTGTCCACTTTAACAACCCAGTAAACTACATTTGGGTCTGAAGAGAGAGAATTTTCAAGGGGTATGAAGACTTATGAAAGGCACTTTCTCTTCATTTACATTTGCATGCAAAGTTACTTTACATGTATATTGTAAAGTTTATAACTTTATTTTTTCTTGCACTTTTAAGGTGGACCGACCATTAGATTTGGCCTGGATCAGCTGTTTGGAAATTCAACATTTGAGCAACCGTTATGTGAAGGTGTTTTATATCAGGGCCATTGAAGAATTTTCTAGTAGGCTTTTGATAAATGTTTACTAGAAACATTTATCAATGTTTTCATATAAATAGGTACCTGGCCAAGATTTGGGATCAATTCTTCTTGTCGAAACAACATGCAAGCTGCATCTCTGACCACCCCAAACAATTTGGTTTCTCCAACAAGTAATGTGGTAAGATGACCTTTGTCATTTTTTATTTCTGAAAGACAACTAGAAATTCACACATATTTTTTTTATATATATATAAATAAGTATAAAAAATTGTTATACTCTAGACATTACCACCTACAAACAATAGCACTTCATCAGGGACTGCACATACGGAAAGTGCTACCACAACCTCAAATTTCAGCACCTCAAGTGTTTCAGTTTCTCAAACAAGCAGTATGGTAAGATTTTGATTTTTTTTTTTATTTCTGAAAGAACTAATATCTCATACATCAAAAACAAATACAATATTTTAGGCATGCATGGTATATAACTGTATTAACATCAACTGATATTAGTTATTTTCTTAACATAGTGGTATAAAACTGGAACAATATCAATAACTGATATTCATTTCCAACTTGTTTCCATATGTTTCTGGAATGGAGGTGGTTAGTCATGTGGTATTTCTTTGGTCATGTGATAGTGAGGGAGTGTAAGATTGTGGAAAGTTAAGCTGAAGTAAGGTAAACATTATGGTCGTGTCGAAATGGTACTAAAATATATATAATATGTCTAAAATCGGTAAATAATAGTTATCAGCCAGACCAGCAATAGTTGCATCGGATATTCGCTCAAATTCTTATATTGGTGCAACCCTACAATCTTTTATAACCAATATCACCTACGACAACTGCATTTCATCAGGAACTACAGGGCAATATAGTTTGTTTACAACCTAGACTTTCAGCAACTTAAGCAGTTCTGTTTCACAAACCAGGTATTTGGTACATCGACCTCTGTCATTTTTATCTTGAGAAAAAAAGTAATATAAATACAGTCTTTATGAATGAGGTTTCCAAAACTACAAATGACAGCTATGCATCAGGGAACGTGGAGACAGAAAGTTTATTTGCAAGAACAACTTTCAGCCACTTGAGCAGTTACTTTTCTCCAACAAGTAATTTATTTAGGTTGATCTCGGAAATTGTTACGTTTGGAAGATAGGTAATAACTAAATAAAACAATTAATAGAATATTTTATACACGAGACATTGCCACCTAAAGACAACAGCATTTCATCAGGGACTGTACAGTCAGAAAGACCACAAACAACCCTAAACTTCAGCACTTCAAACAGATCTGTTTTTTCAACAAGAAATGTGTTAGGTTGGCCTCTGTAATTTTTATTTTTGAAAGACAATACTTCACACATCAAAACTAAATACAATCTTTTATGAACTAGGTTTTCAATCGTACAAATGACACCACTTCATCGGGGAGTCCAACTCATAATACTTTGTTTACAACTTCAGATTTCAGCAACTCAATGAGTTCTGTTTCTCAAACAAGTTATTTGGTAAGATGATGTCAGTGAGTTTCATGTTTTCAAAGACAATTAATTTTTCACACATGAAAAATTAACATTTTTTATAAAGTAGATGTCACCACATGTAAATGACAGCACCTCATCAGAAATAGTTTTACAACCTCAAATTTCAGTGTGTCAAGAATTTCTGTGTCTCATAAATATTTTGTAAGTTGATTTATATTTTATGTTGAAAACCAAATATTTCACTTACTAAAAATTAATATCTTTTACACGTCAGACATCACCACCTAAAAGCGAAAGCACTTCATCGAGTACTACAGAAAGTCCAAAAACAAGCCCCAATATCAGCAACGTAAGCAGTTCTCTTGCTCAAACAAGTCACTTGGTAAGTTGACTTCTGTAATTCTTATTTTTTAAAGATCATTCAACATTTCACAGACTGGATAATAAATATGATCCTTGATGAACTAGGCTTCCAAAAGTACAAGCAACAGCACTTTTACAAGAACAGATAATGACAGTTTGCTTGCAACCTCGAATTTAAACACATCAAGCAGCTCAGTTCCTCAAAACAGTCATAACTTGAGCGATGTATTTTCATTTTTGGTGGACATCTAATGTTTCAAAAAGTTAAACTTTTTTTTTTTTATGAACCAGATGTCACAACATACAAATGAAAGCACTTCATCAGGTGCAACAGACCAAGGTTCTTTGTTTACAACCCCGAATTTCAGCCCTTCAATCAGTTCCGCTCCTCAAACAAGTGTTTTGGTAAGTTGATCACTGTAATTGTTATTTTTGAAAGAACACTAATACTTAACAAAACAAAAATGAATACAATCTCTTATAAATTAGGATTCAAAAATGACAAAAAACAGCACTTCATCAGGGACTACAGAGCAAAATGATTTGGCTACAAGCCCAACTTTCAACGGATCAAGTAGTTCAGTTTCTCAAACAAGTTATTTGGTAAGGTGGTTTGTTTCAGTTATGTTTTTGGAAGACGGCTTATTTTCCACAAATAACAAATAAACAAACAATATTTTATGAACTAGACTTCAAAAAATACAACATACAGCACTTCATCAGGGACTTCAGACCAAAATGCTTTATATACAAGTCAGATCTTCAACAGATCAAGCAGTGCTGGTCCTCAAACAAGTCATTTGGTGAGGCAATTTCCGTACATTTCATGTTTCATAGATAACTAATGTTTCACACATGAAAAATTAAAACAATCTATTCTGAACTAGACGTCACCACCTGAAAGCACTTCAACAAGTGCAACAGACCAAGATGGTCTTACAACCCAAAATATCAGCACCTCCAGCAGTTCCATTTCTCTATCAAGTAATAAGGTAATCAGACCTCTGTAATTTTTATTTCTGAAAGACAATAATTCAGACATCAAAACTAAAGTTGATCTTTTATGAACCAGGCATCCAATCATACAAATGAAACCAATTCATTGGGGAGTTCAAGTCAAAATACTTTGTTTACAACTTCAAATTTCAGCAACTTGAGCAGTTCTGTTTCTCAAACTAGTTTTTTGGTAAGGTCACCTCTATATATTTCTTGTTGTTTTGTTGACAACTAATATTTCACACATTAAATGCAACAACCTTTTATGAAATAGACATTGCAACCTACAAATGAAAGCACTTCATCAGGTGCAAGAGACCAAGAAACTTCGATTACAACCCAGAATTTCAGCACCTCAATCAGTTCTGATTTTCGAACAAGTAATGAGGTAATTAGATCTCTGTGATTCTTATTTCTGAAAGACAATAATTCAGACATCAAAACTAAAGTTGATCTTTTATTATCCAGGTTTCCAATCGTACAAATGACACCAATTTATCGGGGAGTTCAAGTCAAAATACTTTGTTTACAACTTCAAACTCAAACAGTTCTGCTGCTCATGAAAGATATTTGGTAAGATGATATCTGTCAATGTGTTTCTTCAAAAAACAATTATTGTTTCAAACATGAAAACTTACTTCGATCTTTTATGACCTAGACGTCACCACCTTCAAATGAAAGCACTTCATCAGGAACAACAAATGCAAATAATTTGTTTACAAACTCCAGTTTCAGTGACTCAAATTCTGTGTCACAAAATTATTTGGTAAGATGATTTATATTTTATGTTAAAAACTAACAAATATTACACACATCAAAATTAATAACTGTTTATACGCTAGACATCATCACCTACAAACAACAGCATTTCATTGGGGACTGAACAGCCAGAAAGTCAAAAAACAAGCCCCAATATCAGCAACTTGAGCAGTTCTTCTGCTCAAACAAGTCACTTGGTAAGTTGACTTCTGTAATTCTTATTTTTGAAAGACAATCAACAAATTAAATAATAAATGTGATCTCTGATGCACTAGGCTTCCAATAGTACAAGCAACAGGACGTTATCAAGAACAACAGACAATGACAATTGGTTTACAACCTCGAATTTCAGCATCTCCAGTAGTTCTGATTCTCAAACAAGTAATGAGGTATAATAATCTATGCACCGTATTTTCCGCATTATAAGGCGCACCTTCAATGTATGGACTATTTAAAAACTTTTTTCAGATATAAGGCGCACTGCATTATAAGCGGCATAGAATAGGCCCTACAGTACAGGCTGGAGTTACGTTATGCATCCACTAGATGGAGCTGCACTAAACAGAATGTCAACAAAACAGTCCGACTCCGGTCGGTGAGGAGAGCTTTCTGCGAGTGGGCTGTGGCGTGGCCGGACGATGGTCACCCTTCTCCGTTCGCGCACAGCATGTTCGTGGAGAACGTGGTGCTAAATGACCTGCAGACGACCTGATTCTAGACGGTCGGTAGGTAGATAGGTCAGTCAAACTTTATTAACAAATCAGCGCTCTGACAACTATCCCAGCATGCACCGCGCGCTTCTTCTTCTACGGGTGAAAATGAAGTTGGCGGCTGCTTACCGTAGTTGCTAGACCTGTTATGGTTCAATATTGGTTCATTTATAAGGCGCACCGGATTATAAGGTGCACCGTCGGCTTTTGAGGAAATTGAAGGTTTTAAGGTGCACCTTATAGTGTGAAAAATACAGTAATGGTTATTTTTGAAGAGACTATTAACACTTCATAAATCAAATGTAAGCATACTTCTTAATAAACCAGGGTTCAACAAGTACAAACAGCAGTTCATCAAAGACTTCACATTCGAATGGTTTGTCTACAACACCAATTTTCAGAAACTCTAGCAGTTCTGGTCCTCAAACAAGTTATTTGGTAAGGTGATTTCCATACTTTTCATGTTCGGTAGATAACTAATGTTTCACACATGAAAAATTAAAACAATCTATTCTGAACTAGACGTCACCACCTGAAAGCACTTCAACAAGTGCAACAGACCAAGATGGTCTTACAACCCAAAATATCAGCACCTCCAGCAGTTCCATTTCTCTATCAAGTAATAAGGTAATTAGATCTCTGTAATTTTTATTTCTGAAAGACAATACTTCAGACATCAAAACTAAAGTTGATCTTTTATGAACCAGGCTTCCAGTCATACAAATGACACCAATTCATTGGGGAGTTCAAGCCAAATTACTTTGTTTACAACTTCAAATTTCAACAACTTGAGCAGTTCTGTTTCTCAAACTAGTTTTTTGGTAAGGTCATCTCTATATATTTCTTGTTGTTTTGTTGACAACTAATATTTCACACATTAAATGCAACAACCTTTTATGAAATAGACATTGCAACCTACAAATGAAAGCACTTCATCAGGTGCAAGAGACCAAGAAACTTCGATCACAACTCAGAATTTCAGCACCTCAGTCAGTTCTGATTTTCGAACAAGTAATGAGGTAATTAGATCTCTGTGATTCTTATTTCTGAAAGACAATAATTCAGACATCAAAACTAAAGTTGATCTTTTATTATCCGGGTTTCCAATCGTACAAATGACACCAATTTATCGGGGAGTTCAAGTCAAAATACTTTGTTTACAACTTTAAACTCAAACCGTTCTGCTTCTAACAAAAGTTATTTAGTAAGATATCTGTCAATGTGTTTCTTCAAAAACAATTATTATTTCAAACATGAGAATTTACTTCGATCTTTTATGACCTAGACGTCACCACCTTCAAATGAAAGCACTTCATCAGCAACAACAAATGCAAATAATTTGTTTACAAACTCCAGTTTCAGTGACTCAAATTCTGTGTCACAAAATTATTTGGTAAGATGATTTATATTTTATGTTAAAAACTAACAAATATTACACACATCAAAATTAATAACTTTGTTTATACGCTAGACATCATCACCTACAAACAACAGCATTTCATTGGGGACTGAACAGCCAGAAAGTCAAAAAACAAGCCCCAATATCAGCAACTTGAGCAGTTCTTCTGCTCAAACAAGTCACTTGGTAAGTTGACTTCTGTATTTCTTATTTTTGAAAGACAATCAACAAATTAAATAATAAATGTGATCTCTGATGCACTAGGCTTCCAACAGTACAAGCAACAGGACGTTATCAAGAACAACAGACAATGACAATTGGTTTACAACCTCGAATTTCAGCATCTCCAGCAGTTCCGATTCTCAAACAAGTAATGAGGTATAATAATCTATGTACCGTATTTTCCGCATTATAAGGCGCACCTTCAATGTATGGACTATTTAAAAACTTTTTTCATATATAAGGCGCACTGCATTATAAGCGGCATAGAATAGACCCTACAGTAGAGGCTGGAGTTACGTTGTGCATCCACTAGATGGAGCTGCACTAAACAGAATGTCAAGAAAACAGTCCGACTCCGGTCGGTGAGTAGAGCTTTCTGCAAGTGGGCTGTGGCGTGGCCGGACGATGGTCACCCTTCTCCGTTCGCGCACAGCATGTTCGTGGAGAACGTGGTGCTAAATGACCTGCAGACGACCTGATTCTAGACGGTCGGTAGGTAGATAGGTCAGTCAAACTTTATTAACAAATCAGCGCTCTGACAACTATCCCAGCATGCACCGCGCGCTTCTTCTTCTACGGGTGAAAATGAAGTTGGCGGCTGCTTACCGTAGTTGCTAGACCTGTTATGGTTCAATATTGGTTCATTTATAAGGCGCACCGGATTATAAGGTGCACCGTCGGCTTTTGAGGAAATTGAAGGTTTTAAGGTGCACCTTATAGTGTGAAAATTACAGTAATGGTTATTTTTGAAGAGACTATTAACACTTCATAAATCAAATGTAAGCATACTTCTTAATAAACCAGGGTTCAACAAGTACAAACAGCAGTTCATCAAAGACTTCACATTCGAATGGTTTGTCTACAACACCAATTTTCAGAAACTCTAGCAGTTCTGGTCCTCAAACAAGTTATTTGGTAAGGTGATTTCCATACTTTTCATGTTCGGTAGATAACTAATGTTTCACACATGAAAAATTAAAACAATCTATCATGAACTAGACGTTGCCACCAGAAATCACTTCAACAAGTGCAACAGACGAAGATGATTTGACAAGACAAAATATCAGCACCTCCAACAGTTCAGATTCTCCAACAAGTCATAAGGTAAATTGATCTCTGTACTTTTTATTTCTAAAAGACAAGAATTCATACATCACAACTAAAGTTGAACTTTTATGATCCAGGCTTCCAATCATACAAATGACACCAATTCATCGGGGAGTTCAAGTCATAATACTTTGTTTACAACTTCAAACTCAAACCGTTCTGCTTCTAATAAAAGTTATTTGGTAAGATGATATATGCAATTGTTTTTCTTAAAAAACAATTATTGTTTCAAACATGAAAACTTACTTCAATCTTTTATGACCTAGACGTCACCACCTTCAAATGAAAGCACTTCATCAGGTGCAAAAGTCCAAGAAACTTTTTCTACAACCCCAAAATTCAGGACCTCCAGCAGTTCTGATTCTCAAACAAGTAGTGAGGTATAATAATCTATGAAACTGTTATTTTGAAAGTCTATTAATTCTTCACAAATCAAATGTAAACATACTCTTTTATGAACCAGGCTTCAAAAATGTCAAAAAACATCACTTCATCAGGGACTTCAGACCACAATGGTTTGTCTACAAGCCCGACTTTCAGTAGCTCTAGCAGTTTTGGTCCTCAAACAGGTCATTCGGTAAGGTGATTTCTGTATTTTTCTTGTGTGGTTCACAACTAGTGTTTCTGAAATATAGAAATACAATCTATTGTGAACTAGGCTTCAGAAAGTACAAACAACATCACTTCATCAGGGAATACAGACCAGAGTGGTTTCTCTACAAGTCCAACTTTCAACAGTTCCAGCAGTTCTGTGCCTCAAACAAGTTATATGGTGAGGTGGTTTCTTTCATTTATATTTTTAAAGTCCAGTAATACTTATTTGAAAATGAATATGATATTGTACAAACTTGGCATCAAAAAGTACAAACAACAGCACCTCTTTAGACCAAAATGGTTCTTTAAAAACATTGAAATTCAGCAGCTCAAGCTGTTTCGTTTCTCATTTAAGTTATCTGGTAAGACGATCTCTGCACGTTTCATTTTTAGTATGCAAATAATGCTTAAGTAGTTTAATAAATACACATTTTTATGCACTAGACATCGTTTCCTAAAAACAACAGCACTTCATCAAGGACTGCACAAACAGAAAGTCCAAAAACAGCACGAAATGTCAGCACCTCAACCAGTTCGGTTTCTCAAACAAGTAATCTGGTAAGTTAATCTCTGCAATTGTTATTTTTGAAAGAGTACTAATACTGCACAAATCAAAAATAAATACAATTTTGATGAACTAGGCCTCCAAAAGTACAAACAACAACACTTCTTCAGTGACTAACGACAAAAAGGTCGTATCTACACGCTCAACTTTCAGCAACTCAGGCAGTTCTGTTTCTCAAACAAGTTTTGTGGTAAACTAATTTCAGTCATTTTAGTTGTTTTAAAGAAACAAATACTTCTGACATCAAAAAAATAAACGCAATCTCTTATTTAATAGAAACCGACACCTACGCACAACAGCACTTCGTCAGGAGCCGCACAGTCATTAAATTCAACAACAGCACTGAATATTCATGACGTAAACAGTTCTTTTTCTCGCACAAGTAATGTGGTAAGTTGCTCTTTGTTACCTTTATTATTGAAAGACAATTAATACTTCACACATCAACAATAAATACAATATGTTATAGGCTTAGAAAAACACAGTCAACATCACTTCATCAGGGACTACAGACCAAAATGGTTTGTTTACAAGCCTCACTTCAGTAGCTCAAGCAGTTCTGTTTCTCTAACATGCTATTTGATAATGTGATCTCTCTGATTTCTGTCATTTTTATTTTTGAAAGACATCAGATGTTTAACACATCAAACATTAATACAGTCTTTTATGAATTAGACTTCCAAACGTACAATTGACATCTCTTTGTCAGGATCCGCACAGCCAAAAGATAACTGACTGCAGGTGTGAGTGGAGGGAGTAGAAGGTCGTCTGAGGAGAGAGAGAGAGGGAGAGAGAGAAATAGAGGGAGAGAGACAGAGAGAGAGAGAGAGAGAGGCGGAGAGAGAGGGAGGGGGGAAGTGGCACGAGGGTGAGAGAACGTATACGTGGGACGAGGGAATAAATCTAACACTAAAGCAAACTAAACATAATAAAACTAGACTAACTAAAAATAACTAGAAACAAGAATAAACATAAACTCAAATCATTATGAAAGGTCTGAACGAAAACAGCAGGAACAAGGCTAACCTAATCAAAATAAGAAAGTAACGCAAAATTATAATGAAACTAGAATCAAAGCAAACTACAAAACAACTCAAGAACCTGGGATCCAAACAGTTTCAGCTATTTAAACTATTCTGTTTCTCAAACAAGTTATTTTGTAAATTGACCTCTGTAATTTTCATTTTTGAAAGACAAATAATATTTGACATGTCAAAAATGAATGCAGTGTTTCATGAATTAGACTTCCAAACCTACAAATGACAGGACTTCCTCAGGGACTGGAAAGCCAGAAAATACTGGTACAACCACGGCTTTCAGAACCTCAAGCAGTTCTCTTTCTCAACCAAGTTATTTGGTCTGCTGACTTCTATAACTTCTTTTTGAAGAAACAGCTGATATTTCACACATATGAAAAAAAAAAACAATCTTTGTTTCAAACTAGACCACTCAACCTTCAACATCAGGGACTACAACATCAAGCCCAACTACTACTTCAGTAAGTTGACTTCTGTAATTTATTTATAAAGAAACAGCTGATATTTCACACATATGAAAAAAAAAAACAATCTTTGTTTCAAACTAGACCACTCAACCTACAACATCAGGGACTACAACATCAAGCCCAACTACTACTTCAGTAAGTTGACTTCTGTAACTTCTTTTTGAACAAACAGCTGATATTTCACACATATGAAAAAAAAAAAAAACATCTTTGTTTCAAACTAGACCACTCAACCTACAACATCAGGGACTACAACATCAAGCCCAACTACTACTTCAGTAAGTTGACTTCTGTAATTTCTTTTTGAAGAAATAGCTGACATATTACACATATAAAAACAATCTTTGTTTCAAACTAGACCACTCAACCTTCAACATCGGCGACGACAAAATCAAGCCCAA
The DNA here is from genome assembly GCF_051168715.1 of Poecilia mexicana. Lineage (NCBI taxonomy): Eukaryota > Metazoa > Chordata > Actinopteri > Cyprinodontiformes > Poeciliidae > Poecilia > Poecilia mexicana. Next base: position 16,713,014 of record NW_028263391.1, on the reverse strand, counting down.
CTACAACTTCAGTAAGTTGACTTCTGTAATTTCTTTTTGAAGAAACAGCTGATATTTCATATATATGAAAAAAACAATCTTTGTTTCAAACTAGACCACTCAACCTACAACATCGGCGACGACAAAATCAAGCCCAACTACTACTTCAGTAAGTTGACTTCTGTAATTTATTTATAAAGAAACAGCTGATATTTCACACATATGAAAAAAAAAAAAGCATCTTTGTTTCAAACTAGACCACTCAACCTTCAACATCAGGGACTACAACATCAAGCCCAACTACTACTTCAGTAAGTTGACTTCTGTAACTTCTTTTTGAACAAACAGCTGATATTTCACACATATGAAAAAAAAAAAAACATCTTTGTTTCAAACTAGACCACTCAACCTACAACATCAGGGACTACAACATCAAGCCCAACTACAACTTCAGTAAGTTGACTTCTGTAATTTCTTTTTGAAGAAACAGCTGATATTTCATATATATGAAAAAAACAATCTTTGTTTCAAACTAGACCACTCAACCTACAACATCGGCGACGACAAAATCAAGCCCAACTACTACTGCATCAAGCACTACCACTTCTTCAATAATTCTGCCCAGTATGACGTTAGATAACAACCCGAACTTTAATTCTGAACAATTGCCTCAAACTGAGAGAGCTGAGAATGCAGCGTAAGTATATCTGTCAATAAATCCAATGATCCAAGAATATCATCAGGACGTATAATTATGTTTTGATGAAAATCTCCTTTTATGTTACAGAAATACCATGAGTAAAATGAGCATTATTGCAGATTTAGTGCGCAATACGAGCACAGCCATCATCAAAATTGGTAAAACTCAAGGAGTGTTTGCTAAACTGACACAACAAAATCAGGAAAACAAGAACTTTGTCTTCACATCAAGTGGAGATGTAAAGGTACACAGCTATATTTATATAAGAAAAATAAAACACTTCATCAGACATGATACATCACACATGTAATTGTAATAATCTGTTTGCAATAGATTTTATCAGAAAGCAACAATTTGGCGACAGACTACGCTCTATCAGTTCATCTTCCTAAAGAAGCCAGTGAAATGGCCGTGAAGAAAAATGGCTCCTATATTGGAATCTTGGTTTTTCCAGGAATTCCTAAGGTAAAACAAAGGATCAGCCATTCAAAAAAAAAAAAATATATATATATATATGTGTGTGTGTGTGTGTGTGTGTGTGTGTGTGTTTATACTTAACAGATCAATGCAACAAGTTCTTTCTTCAATAATCAAATCCTGGGGATTGAGATGGGAGTGAACATATCCAACCTTTCAGAGACCATCAATATTCAATTCACTAACGTGAATACGGTAAGAGATGTTAAAAACTTTCAGAATAACCTTTTGTTGGACACAATAAGAGTTCAGATTTTTCTTCTTCTGTCCCACTACAGACTGGATTGAGTGTTTCTTGCGTATCATGGGATGGGAGAAGTAACCAGCCAGGTTGGTTCAAGAGTCTTATTAAGTTTCTAAGTAGAGGCTCACAATTGCCATTTATAGATTTTAGCTTATTTGACTCGCCAAGATGGTGTTTAGCCATCCATCCATCCATCCATCCATCCATCCATCCATCCATCCATCCATCCATCCATCCATCCATCCATAAGATAAGATAAGATAAGACAAGGTAAGGTAAGATATTCCTTTATTAATCCTGCAGTGGGGAAATTTACATTGTTACAGCAGTACAGAAGACAAAGCAGAACCAATATAAAAATCTATATATATACAAAAAATACAAGTACATCCATATATGCTTGTCCTCTTGGGGTCACAGGGACGATGGTGTTCAGGAAATCAAATTCAAAATTTTAATCAAACCTTACCCTTTCTTTGGAATAAATCTTTTGTTTTAATGCGAAAGGGCATGTGCTAGTCAAGAAATGCTCTTCTAGTTACTCAGCTTCCTTCCATTTATCAACCAACACTGTGCTTTTTTAAAATGTAAACAATTCTGACGAATATAATATAATGAATATATATACACCATAATGTTCTTTTGGTTGTTGTTGAGATGTGTTTTATGTGTATCATGTCTTCCTAATTTAAGACATTGCAAGATTAATTTTTACATGTGCATTCTCTCTGGTGCACTGGTCCCAAACCTTCATGCACTGTGGGATCTAGACACACTGCCTCTGCTTTGCGACTCCTCTCCCTGTTACAGAGAGGGTTGGTAACACTGTAAAGACAGATGAGAAAGACAGGAGTGAGCAAAAGTTAGATTTATTTTAAATTATATTGTCAATACAGTATATAAAGATAATATTGCCGTTGATTTACGCCTGCTTTTTGCATCATTCTTATATGCATAACATCTCAGATATGTCAGGCAGTGCTGAATTTCCCCCCGCATATTTCTCACTTATCTGGTAAATTTCAGTTTCATCTAATTACTTTTGTCCCTTCTGGCCACCAGATGGCGCACACAAATGGATCACAGATGGCTGCAAAACAATAGCAGTCAACAGCAGCGTCACGTGCCAATGCTCTCACCTTACCTTTTTTGCTATTCTTATGGTGAGTCATTTTTATGCAGTTCTTAAGAACACCACATTTATTTTTCATGTTTACTAAGCAAATATCGTGGTTTAAACCAGTCACCAGGGAATAAAAATATTAGTTCTTCTGACTTGAAAACCCTGACCCAAATCACAAAAGCTGGCTGTGGCATATCCTTGTTCTTCCTGGGTGTGGCTCTCTTCATGCATTTTCTCGTAAGGTAAAAAAAATAATAATAATATTAATAAAAATAAGGTCTGCTTTTGATTTTAATTCTACTTAGAGAATGGCTTTGTTAACACAAACCAATTTGCTTCACAGGAAAACTAAAGCCAGTGAGGCTGTAAAGATCCTCATGAATCTCTTTGTCGCCTTGTTCTTCCTGAACCTTTGCTTCTTGGTAAATGAGTCAATCGCTAAACTGAAGGTCTCAGCAGCATGCGTGGCGATGGCAGCGGCTCTGCACTACAGCATGCTGGCCACATTCACATGGTTCTTCATGCAGGCTTTGCACCTGTACTTCAATCTACACCAGATCTCCACAGACATCAAATATTATATGTACAAGATTTGCCTCTCGGGATGGGGTGAGAGATCGAAATAGTTCAAATTTACTGTGATTTATTTGTCTGCAGATTATAAGGAAAATGTGTTTTCTCTCTGTTTAGTCATTCCCGCTCTGTTTGTGATTGGACTTCTTGCCTCTAATAACTATGGTAACATGGAAATTTATGATGATAATGGGACTTCAGTAAGCATGTAAGGATCTTATGAAGATAATTTAAATGACATGCTTCAGATTATAAAATAATCAAATCTTTGTCATGACTTCCAGGTGTTGGATCACTGACTCTACATTACACATGGGAGTGAACATTGGTTACTATGGAATTGTGTTCATCTTCACCTTAACCATATTCCTTGTAGCTGTAGTGCAGATCACTAAATTTGCATCTAAAGCAGACAACAGGGACAAAGTCTCTACCAAGAAGAGGCTTTTCTCTCTTCTGGGTCTTTTCTGCCTTTTGGGCATCAGTTGGGGATTCGCTTTTTTCAGCTACGGCCTTCTGCTCCTTCCGTCCTTCTACATCTTTACCATCCTCAACTCCTTTCAAGGTAAGCCTGGAACTGAAAGTGAACGTCTTCAATTTCAGACTAAATGACTTAAAAGAAAAAAATAACCAATGCATTATTTGCTTGTAGGATTCTTCTTGTTCGTTTACTACTACTTCTCCAGCAGAATTCGCCCAGAGGACAGAAAAATATCCGAGAACAGCAGTCGCGCCACGGAGAATGTGTACACCACATCTCCTTATGCATAAGCTCCTAATTCCTCAATGTTTTGTGTCTCTCACCAGTGTGGACATGGAAATGTGTTAGGACAAAACTGAAATCTAATACCAAAAGAACTCCAATTCTGGATTTTTTGAGTTCTGATCTGGTTGAATATATTATTTTTATTTTCTGCTGAAACCAATATTTTTCAATCCATAGAACTTTTCTGTAAACATAAAGGTTATTTTAGTTCTCAGTGAACATAAATATACCACAAGGACATTATCACTTCAGTGTATTTTGTACACTGATCTTCAGTTATGCTAATACCAGCACCGTGGTTAATACACTTTGAAATATAATTAGAATGACTTCAAAATCGATTTTTTTTCTTCAAAACGACATGTTGGAAGTGAGCACAAATTCAGCTGCAGTGCTCCTTACAATCTAGCGCAGAGGCTGTGATCCTTTAAATGATGTAGCTTTGAATATTTCTCTTTTGTCTACAGACTGTTGAAAGCAGAAGTTTATTTATTATCTGCTACAGCTAAAATATCAGACTTAGACGAGTTTAAAATGAGATGATTGAATTAGAAGTCTGATAAAATGGCAACAAATCACAACGCTTTGCACGCTCCCTCCTCAACACTCTGACGCTAGGGATACATTGTTAAACTGCTCTGCAAAAACTGCTCTGGAAAACTATGCTGGTTCCAGGAAAATGTCCTAGTGTGCCTTCAAACACCTTTTTTGTTATGTGAGATTTGTGAGATTGTTTGGACACTAGAGGGCAGCATTTTACTGTTGAGATAACTTTCTCTACTTTGCATTCAACTTAAGTCTTCGGTCCTCAGCTGCTGCTGATCTGGTTTATCTTCCCTCAGATGAAGAGATGGAGAACTCTTCTGCAAGTCATTAGTCTGGACGACTCCATGTTTCAATGAAAGCCCTGCCTTACTTTCTATATGAACCCCAAAGCTTCAGTGGAATGCAAAGTGAGAATGATTAGTAAGATAAATATGACCCTTTTACAACTGGTGAGCTTGTCAAATGAGAGGAAGATGGTAAAGCACGAGGTTGGGGGAGAGGTAGGGGGGGAAGCTGTGGGGTTGTGCACAGAGTCTGGGGGCCAACCTCAAATCGGTTAGTCTGTTGCGTGCCTGCAGATAATTACCTTGAGCCGACAGAGCAACTTCCACTGGCTGACAAGAAATGACCTCATCGTTACCTGCAGGAGCAACATCCCTTAGAGGACGTTATTCACTTGAAACCATTTGCCAAAATTTAACTCTGTTAGGTGAATCCATCTTTAAGCAATATTTGAATACTGAAACGGGATACTTTTAAAACAGAACATTTACATAAAATAGCAACAAAAACAAAAAGGAAAAATAGAACTAGAGGCGTCAGGTTATTTATCTCATCTTTATTACTTTTTTTTGCTGTCATTGTAACAATAGCTACATTTAGACAATATTTATTTTATTTTTTTAAAAAGATATTCTTCAGCAAAATCTTTTGCATATTCCAGCATGTAATGCATAATTTGCACTTTTCTTCAAGAGATTCAAAACAGCTTGTATTGCCACAAAGATACGCACATCCAATAATCCACTATGGGGGGTTATGGGCCAAAGATGTAAAAAGTGGAAAGACCTTCACGTCAAGTAAAGCTCCAATGTTAATATATTATATTTCACTTTGTTGTGCAGATGTACTTTTAAATTTTAAAAAATCTCGTAGTACAAAAGAAATGTATATGTTTTAAAAAAGACAACTTATATGTATTTATATTATTTTCTACTGCTGTAATTATTGGAGCATTTCTTGTCATTATTAAGTTAGATTGATTTTTACTTAAAAAGACTCAATCAGAAAAGTGTGGCTCAGGTATGCAAGGATGGTGTTTATGATGCTTTACTGTCCGAACATCTTTGCTTTTACATTAATTATGTATGCATGCAGTCAAATTGTATTTCTGATATATATTTTGACTTAACGTCCCTTTTTTTGTTTTTATTTGTAAATACGTGCTTTTTGTAAAAATTTTAAAAAACTGATTCGATTTTCTTTCTTTTTCACGGGACAAGTTCTCAGATTTGATATATTTTACATTTATGTCAAATCTTTTATAAACACACACTATGCAGAATAAATGTCATGTAATAAAGTGTGACTTCCTTAAGTAGAAAACTGCGCTTTTAAGTTGTATTCAATGTTTAGGAGAGACATTCATGGAAGATTTATTTATCTATGACTGGTAAATCTTGTAAATGACCATGGCGTGTCAGAGAAAAACTAGGGTAATTACTGCCATGCACATGTGATTTGTGCTGCTCTAAATGAGGCTTTTCATGCAGAGCACAGCAGGCGTCTGTGCTGTACCTGCGTGTGTCCATACGTCGAGACCTCGGCTGTAAACCGAGGCTGCCGTGCAAGCTTAGGTTACAAATCAAAGCCCTGTGGTAAAACATATATGTCAACAAATGCATCAATATCAGACGCAGCAGACGGTTGACGTGGCAAAAAAAAAAAATAAAGAAAGAAAGAAATAAACTGTGCTTTTCACTCAGCCTAGAAATGAGTAAAAGTTCTCACACACATTTGGAATGTGGTTTTATTGGTTTTCTTTTTTTTTTTTTTTTTTTCAGATCAATTCATCTCTAAGAAAAGTCTGAAAGGGCGCCCGCATCTGGGAACGTCAGTTTAGATGATTTCATAATAAGGCCAGTGAGGAATGTACAATATTCACGCAAGGCCATAAAAGTTTTACAAGAGCGAAAATGTGGCTGCGAGAATGAAGTTTTAGCATGTGTAGATGAGTTTCCTTTAGTGGAGCGAAACTGAGCAAACACTTATAATTACTCTAAGTCCCAAACCACAGACGTAGTTTCGAGAAAACTTGTATGCATCTCCAGATTTTATGACACGCCAAGAAAGACGCACACGGTAAAAGAACAGTGCCTTGTAAAACTATTGATACCTCACATATTTCATAAGGATCGTGTGTGATAGAGCAATATAAAACTGCATAATTATGACATGGAAGGGAAATGATTCCACACTTCAGTTGTCCCAAATAGAAATTTAAAACAGGTGATCTGCATTTGTGTTTTCCCCCTTTTAACAAAAATATCCCTTAATAAAATTAATTGTAGCCCTTTAAAATCACCTCCTCCTCTCCTTTATTATGACACTGCAATGCACAGTTTTATGCTTTTATTTGTATAAGGCACTTGTAGGTAATCTAATCTAATCTCAGTATGAATTTAGCTGTTCTAAAAAATCCTCAGAGATTTGGTGACTCTGGAGGAACTGCAGCTCAGGTGGGAGAGTCTGCTGAGATTATTGTTTTTCTTTACAAAGTCAGATTTAAAAAAAAAAAAGTCAAGATGTTAAAATAACGAAATAACGGCCGGTTCTGTGTTCAGTGTGGAAGGCGCTCGAGTCAGGTCAGACCGTACCCAAGACCTTTTTGGATTTGTTGAAGAGCACTGTGGAGGAAAATTTGCATTACACATAACTTTAAATACACTGTCTGACTGTGACATGGTGGTGGCAGTGTCATGCTGTGGTGACATTTTTTCTTAGCAGAGAAAAAGAGGCTGATGATGGGAAGACAGATGGCGATAAATCATAAATGATGGCAGTAGAAACCCAGTTAATGGCTGCAAACATTTGAGATTGAGGTGGAGAATCACCTTTCAGCTGAACAACGACACAAACATATACTGAGAATCACAATTGAACGGCTTTGGTCAAAATGTATTTACACGTGACATGATTCAGTCAAAGTCCAAACCAAACTGGCAAAGCTTAAAAATCTTTGTTCACAGATGCTCTCCCACCAGCTTGACTGAACTTCAACTACTGCAAAGAGGAATTGGTAGAAATTTGAGTCTCTAGATGTGCAAATCAGAAAGTACCGATTTAGGGGTTCGGTATTTTATCCTGAAAATTAATACCAAAAATCCTTTACTTTCTACTTAGCAACAATGTGCTGTTTTGTGTTTGGATTGTCACACAAGATATCTCCAAAAGGCATTCAACTTGATGGTTGTACACGAAAAAGTTGAAGTTGCATGAAAGCTTATGCGAGGCACTGTAAAAGCAGAAGGGAAGCAGAGGTGCTGGAGGTGACGAGATCATGAGGCAATTACTGTACACTGTACACGTCTTCAGTAGAGAGAGTAGTTAACTTCCACACGTCAATAAATCTACAATGAATCTGTTCCAGTTTCCCTGTAACGAGAGACAATTAGTTTTAAAAGGAACATGAAATAAGATCATTTCAAGTCACAGCTTAGAGTTTGGACAGAAAAAGACACATTGTGTAAGGGAGTGTGTGCGTGTCTGCGTGTGTGTGTGTGTGTGTGTGTGTGTGTGTTTTATTAAACAAAGTCTGAGACTGAATCCTGGAGCGTAAAACAAACTTGTAAATCTCAAATGACCTATAAAGCTTGTTAACTCTGTTCCTGGAAACTTGCGTGTCAAGAGAAAATATGATTAGTTCAATACAGCGAGCATATCTTGACAGCTATTTTCAATTATATGGACATTTATAAAACAAACAAAAAACAAAAGTCTCTTGTCAGCAAATATATAGGAATTCAAAACACTTTTTTTTTCTTCCTATGTTTCCCTGTTTTGGTCTTATCGGCGGGTCAACTGCGACCTCCTCCTTCTCTCTCCGTTTCAAAGTGATTTATGTCTTTGTAACCCCGTTCAAGAAATTAATGTGGACCCGGGGCCTTTGTAGCGTCTGGTTTCCCCCGCAGGCTGCAGTAAAATCAGAAGGAGGGCCAGGAGAGGGGCAGCGTTTGCGTGACTGCAGAGTGGGGGAGCAGGCGGCTGCGAGCCTCAGCCGAGAGGCACCTGTGAGCTTCCCCCTCCACCTACACGCATGTTACGATGTGGCCCCAACATTTAAAGCTCTCAGGCTGGTAGGTTTGAGGGCCCGTGTTTAAGTGTGCAGATTTATGAGGGGTGGCTTCAGCGTATCGGAAAACCTGTGCTGTTTTTGCAGGAAGGACTAAATGAGGCTCGTGAATTTCAGAGCAGAGAAAGAAATGTCAGGGTGCCTTTGGGTTATGGTCATAATCTGGGGAAACTCTCAAACAGCGCACCAATTTTTTTTTTTTTTTTTTTGTTGTTGATGCCTGAAAAGCACTTGACTGTGATGAACTGTCTCGCGTGAGACCTAGAATCTGGTTTTGACCTCCTTTGTTGCAGTTCATCAACATCCTTCATCGATTTGGGAGACGTGGAGGACGCCGAAAGCGGAGGGGTCAGGAAAGGGGGAGTAGAAGACGAAGTGAGGGGGTGACTGGGTGAAAATATTCAGGCAGATAAGCTGACCTCTGGGTTTTGTCCTTTCTCTTCCTGCAGTTTCCTGTCTGTTCTTCGCACGTCATGTGCAACAGCAGGACGGATCATAAAACTCTTCACTGTCACGAAATGGGCTTCTCCTCGTCCCTCCCACCCTGCGGCCTCAGCTGCTCTTCATCAGCCCCATCAATCACTCACCACCTTGTTAAGCGAAAGCCCTGATACACAACGAGGAGGGAATCCAGAGGATCTCTCACACAGCCAGAGCTGCCTATGAAATGTTACGATTAACTGTAAAATAGTCGCTCTATGATGACATTCAGACTTAAAAATTCAGATTTTTTTATTTCAGGATTCAATTTTGTGAGATAATTTCTTTTTTTAGCTAGCACAAGAAATGTGTCTAAAGCTTTTTCTATGCGGAACAGCTTTTACCACTTCTTGCAGCTGCTTCTTCAACTACCTTTTCTTCCTTTGAATAAAAACTTTTGGTGTCTTCTTTTTTTCTACTCTTTAGGAAATTCCTCCTAATCCTGATCTCCTTGTTCCATTTTATGTATGTTCTTATGCAGACTTTGATGAGTAAATCAGGACATCCTGGAACATAGACGTTGTCTGGTTGGATCAGCTCATAAAACTAAAATCTCCTTAAGTTTTCCTTAAAAAGGAATGCCAATAATAGGCCAACACGTTTTAAAATACCACATGTTGCCTTTAAGAATGTTCCAAAACCAGAAACCTTCAATGATGGTCTTCTATGTAACATTAAGCTGACTCAGAAAATGCTGATTTAATTTTAATACATGAATTATTCAATATTTAATTTCAAATTTAGTTTGATTCTTGCTGAATTTTAGTTAACTTTATTCACAATCCCATTCCTTTTTGGTATTTTAACCTTTTTAGCATTTTTTCTATCCCTTACAATTTTTAAGGGCTTGTTCCTTCTTTCTTCCAGGACTAAAGTAAAGCTATTTGGACCCCCTATTTTTACAGATAAAATAGCAGTTTATGTTGGGGAAGGTCATATTTTTGGCTTATGAGTAATTAAGTTTTTTACGCTTTGTTTTTTTTGTTTTGTTTTGGGTTTTTTTTAAAACCATCTAATATTAGATCAGCATTTCCCCCCCTTTTTAACCACTTTTCCCAGTTGACTTCCATTTAAAACATGTAAATAATTTATTATGTATTCCAAATCTAAACCTTATGAAATGCTTAGTGTTGAAGGCCTGTGGGAAGGTAAATCTTCATTCTAATCTTGAGTGTTTATCAGGCTTTGAGAGTTTTGTTTCACAGGATTTTTCTTTATTTATCTCCATCCTTCTACTCTGAACAACTTTTCTGTTCTGGCTAAAGAAAAAATGTCCCTGAATGCTGCCGACACCATGTTACACAGATGGGACGGTATACTCAAGATGCTACACATAGTGTTATTTTTTTTCATCCTCTTATACATATTTGCATGCATGATAAAAAAGTTCAGTATTTAATAATGAAATGACATTAGATGACAACTTATTGCAGTAGATTATTACAAGGGTTTTATCTAGTAGATGGACACCATCCTTTCAAATTTTTGTTTGGAAAAAAAAAGTATTATTTATCTACACATATCTGTTACTCCATGAAATCTCAATAAATACAACAAGTTTGTGGTAACATGACAAAATGCTTGTTTTTGCGATAGCATTCTCCAAAACCTCATGCATGACACCACAGTCAAAATAACTTTTTCCTAATAGGTTCTAATTGTCAGGAAGCGCTGATAATGTTGGTAATGTATCATGATAAACTCTTGCATGAAGACAAATTTACAATAAGAAATATTCAGGCTTCCAGCCCTTCTTTTTTTTTTTTTTCTCCCCACAACTATCCAGCGGTAAAAGCTGCTGTCAGCACCATAAGTGATTTCATGAGTTGTCTCTTTATTTAAACATTTGTTGGACATTGCAGTGTTGAAATCTTTAGTAACATCCAGCCGCACTTATGGTTGTTTGGCTTTAAGCAGTTTTGCTGTGTTTCAGCAGCAGACAGCTGTCTGTTGGCGCCAAGACGGGGATGTTGACAAGTCGGATACTTCTGCTGCTTTCTGACATCTTCTTTGGTGCAGTGGATGAAAAGCTTTTCAGTCTTCAGGTTAAACCCAGAAGTGGCACCAACTTGAGGCTCTGAAACATGCGCTGCCTTTTAGAGAAGTGGTACTACTGGTTAGCGCCAAATCTTGTGTTCTCACTGCCATCCTTCTTTGTACAGGCATATAAAGAAAAAAAATAATAACAGAAGGCAGATGAGAGCATATTGTTTATTGTTATATGCTATGAAAAATGAAACCACAACTGAAACTCTTACACAGCTGTGTATAATGTAATTTGTGATTTCTAAAGCATTTTAAGAAGAGCCTTAATAAATAAAGAGTTGTCACAAATTGCCTCTCTATATCTATTGAAATTTATGCATTCCAGTATTTATTTATTTATTTTTTTTCATTAAATCATCTTTTGTTTTAAGCAGCAGCTGCCAGAAATATTTCTTTTTGATGGAAGATCTAAACAGACCTCATAACTCGCAGTTGGATCCCGCACTTCGGGAGATGAAAGCTAAGAATGTAAAGCTGTCTGGATTCACTCACACTGCACTTTGTTTGCTTGCATTTATATCGACTGTAGCTGTTCGAGCCTTTCGAATTCACACTCATTGATTCTGAGGTATTTTCCTCACAGAAATGATGCAGACTTTCCCACAATGATAAGGAGTTTCTGGCTCGTTGACGTGACGAAGCAAAATATGATAAAATCATGGCACTTGTTGTATTATGTAAGCAGCGTGTACAAAAGCAATATTTATGAAGCACTTAGGCTTATTAGGACAACAACCATTTTATCGACTGGTTATGGAGCTGGGCACTGATAAAATATCATTTTATCATTTGCAACCGTTTAAAATAATTTGGGTAGTTTATAATCGAATCTACTTTTATGTAACTATCAAAAACATCTCCCTCTCATTTCTTATTCCATAAAAATAATAATAATCAAAGAAGGAATTGGTTTGAGGTTAGGGCTTGAAATGTGATCAAAATGGTAAAACAAAAAAAAAATCCTATACTCTAACAAGATGTTTTTAAGCTATTTTCCTTTACAACCTCTGATTTGCTGTCCATATATCAAAATACTTGTCTCAAACAGAAGTATTTTCAGGGATAAAAGCATGTAGCAGGACAGCACGACAGTTTATCCGTCACTTTATTTGCTTCACCTCAGAAAAATGCTTCAAATAATCCCATTGTTTCAGAACTGCATATCCAGCCTGTCTACTTTATATAACTTTGTTTCTGATGTGTTGTTGGAAACAATGTTTGCTATTATATGCACCTCTGCTAAAAGGATGTGACATCAGCGCATTTTTGATCCACTGGCAAGAAACGCTCAGTATTAAGACGTTCCGCTTGCTTGCAAGTTTACTTTAGCATTAATGTTGCTAAACCGTCTCAACCAAATAAAGGCTACATTCTTCATTTAATAAAGAAATGTTCTCATCTATAAGTCATAGGACAGTTCTTAACTTTTGCTATGTTGAGTTATTATTTCATAATTCTCCATATTCAAACATATTACTCTTACCATTCTCCTGAGTAAAAAAGTATCTTTAATTTTTTTACGTGAGCAGAAAGTAATCCATTCGTGATATAAGAGCTCCTTGCATGTCTTTTGTCTCCTGGCAATATGTCCGTAAAGTATTTAAGTCAAAACCTGAGCCCTCAGAGGTTTCATTTCATGTCAGCCGTTCTTTTGCGCAAACATATTAAATTTCCTCTGTCTTTTTTCAACTTGGACCCTGCAACGATCCAACAGTGATTCTCACTGCACAACCAAGAGCGAGACTATATTCTGTAAATAAATGAACTAAGATCACACAAGGAGATAAATACGGAAAGCATCCAGTCTCGTGCCAGTCTCAATCAGCTCTTGTTTGCGTTTGTGTGTTTGCATTTAAGTTAGTGGCAGTTTAATGTGAGGGACCACCGGAACAGTTTGTTTCCCGGAACTGTTGTTTCTTTTATTTTTCTCTTTTCATCCTCTACAAGACTCATTTTTATAAAATGTCTCTTATTTGTCATTTAAGGCAATCTCAGCACTTAAGGATGTGGCGTTTTGAAGTAATTGTACAGTCACAGTATTGCGGTCCAGCTCTTTTGCAAAATGCCTTGGACAAACCACAGGATTAAAGCTTAATGAGTGTTCAGTTAGAGCAAGTAAATCTTCGGAACATGCTTCTTTGAAATTTGCTCTTTCGTCGCGTTCAATCTGAGATGCATTTTATCCCATGAAGCAATATTTAATCAATAATTTTTTATATTATATGAAAAATTCACTTTTCTATGCTGAGAATCCAGGCTGGGGGTGTTCCTTTGTTCTACAACTCTCTGTTGAAGCTAGTGTTTCTGTTTACAAGATCTAAAGCATGACTTCCAGCTTCCAGAGCCAAACTGCTTCAAGTGATTCCATGTCAGCAGAGGTACTGACTGAAGTCATGTCAGAGGTTAATCTGGAACATACTTTTGATTATATGGGGTTGTGTTATTCTGCTTTCCTAACACTCTGTCTGATTTATGGGCCTCATCTTGCTGCTGGTCGCTGTAGCTGCTGCAGCGAAATCAGACGCTTCTCAATGTGCAACCGGGACTTAAACTGGTGCACGTGTTAAAAACGACCCAAGTAAATAATAATGAGGAAAGAAGACTTGCATGTGAATGCATTAAACTGTCTCACTTGGGAATTAGCTACTCGGATGGTAATAGTCACACTCTTTTCTTTCAAGGTGTAGGACTCTGAGTTAAAACTAAAACTTCAAATTTAAAGATTTATTCTAGTTATATGCACCGCTGCAAAAACACAAAGTCTGAACATTTTAATTTTTTTTTTCTCTATAGTTTCCAGTACAAATAAGACAAAACTAACTTACACATAACTTTTCATCAAGAAAATGTGAGCTTCTTTTAGGCCAATTATTTCTTAATATTGATGAAAAAGTATTAGTTCCATTTGAAGATTATTTCACTTAACAATCTACCGATGGAACTAGTATTTTTTTTGTCAATGTTAGGAAATTATTGACCTAAAACCAGCTCCTATATCTTGCTGAAAAGTTAGCTTTGTCTTATTTCAAGTGTACCAAGATATTTTCACTAGAAGCTAGACCAAAAGTACTTGGTGAGATTTAGTGTTTTTGTAGTGTTACCATGGTAACTACTAATAAATATATATTAAAACTTTTGAATGGTAAAGAGCTTTTTAACATTTACAAGGAAAGAAAGAAACTACTCATTTAAGAATGTTTTTTTTAGTGGTATGTGATAGTCTAATCTTAAATGTCTTCTTGTTATTAGCTACAAGTAGAAAATAACAAGAAACATAATGGAAACCATTAAAACATTGGTTTGTGTTTCACATAGTGAACTCAGTCCCTGAAAAATAAATTACCTTTTCAATAATCTTCATATATCATTGATGATAACTGTATGATGGACAACATTTTGAATGTGCTGGACAGCCCAGTAAATTCTGAGGACTGCACCCTGCTTTGTGAAAACATTTTTTTTATTTTTTATTTATTTTTTTTCTAAACGGTTGACACTTTTTCTCCCATTACTTTTTGTATACCAAATCAGAACACAATTGGGGAAATTTGCCACGATGTGCGGTGACGTCAGTATTTGTGTGAGAATTTGTTGAATTACATCAGTCTGAACAAGGGACCGCTCCGAACACTGCCACAATCCTCTTGCACCTCTTTCTCCAGTGCGGTTCGTGCTACAGTAAACTCTGAATGACCCATCTTTAGATCCCGATCCACAGCGATTACAGCTGGGCATGCTCGACTTCACTTTGTGTCAGCCACGTATTCAAAGTGTCCCCATTCTTTCAGTTCTAGACACCAGCTAACTCTGCCATGCACTTTTGCCATTACTACATCTGAAGATCGCCCCTTTAGCAGCGCAGTAAAATTTGCCTTTCACACAGGCAGCTGGCCAAAGCAAATAAACCAGACACATGCCAGCAAACGAGGGCATGAACGGGGTCAGGGGGGGCCTTGTCGAGAGGTGCCAGAAGTGACAGAGGGAGGGATATGGTCACGCAAAGAAAACAAGCTCAGCAAGAGCGAGGGCAGCCTTCTCACGCAGGGGCCCAGACTTGTGTCTTGTCATGCAACAGCCACCCCGTCAACCCAAATTAGGGCTGATGGAGGTAATAAACCGAGGGGGGGAAAGGAAAGGAGGGTTTCCCTGCGTGTCTTTCGAGAAAATAAAAATAAGAGGAAGGATGTGGTGGCCACCTTTTAGAGGGGTCATATAACACAACACTGGTGACCTCAGTACGCCACAGATGGTCATGCTCTTTGAAAGGCGAAACCAAATCTTCAGCTCATGCTGCCTAAAAACCTAAGAGGCATAAATCCATAAATAAATGAAATACAAAAGTCTGTTATGTAAGCATAAATACAACAATACAAATTTAATTAATTTAAATTTAATTTAAATTTAAACCTTTTGCATACATCCCCCACTTTTTATTCTCTTATGCAACTAACAGACATTTACAGATGGGCTACAATGTCCAGTATTCATTTCATAATCAAGTGAGTTAATAAAGAATATGATATTTACCCCATTGAAAGCTATGGTAGATCAAGAGATTCACGGTGTTTCACGACTTGTGATCTGGGATTAAAAGACGAAAATAAATGATAGAGACTCGATAAGGACATAATGTCAGTTTAGACATTCCTTCTTGCTGTTTGGCTTACTACTTCGTGTTTAACTTGCTCCCAAAATAACTATAGAACCCCAAGGAACGTACCTTATATAGACAAAACCCTCTGAGAGCAGCATTCAAGCAGTGCCAAGATAAAATTACGGCACATTCATTTTCCTAACGTGACATTCCTCGTTGGCCGACTGTACACTGAAGGAGAAGCATGATGATAAGCCACTCAATCAGACGGAGAGAGCTCGTTATTTCTGTGACTGACAGCCTTAAAGCATCCTTATGTCTGATTACTTTGCAAATAAAGATCCAGTATACACGAGAATGTTGGACTTGTCAAACAGATGGATTGTTCTTGGTTATTTCCACATTTGTTCAGCCTGACAGAGAGGATGAGGCTGAACCCAGAACAGCTGGGCCCTGCACATATGCCAAAGTGAAATAAAGTCTGGAAACTAAAAGATAATTTGTAAGAAATGATGTTACATGATTAGCTTTTAATGAGTGAACGGTTCTCTTCTCTGGCTCAGACTTGCATTCGTTCTGTCCAGTATTAATACTCTGCTGTCAGTCCTTATTTCTCCTCATGAGTTAAACAAAGTGGTAAAAAAATATATATATCTGCGTGGAGGCTTCAAGGTTGTAGCAATGATGTCAACTTTACCTCTAGACTGATTTCCAAATGCATACGAGAGAGGCACCAAAACAGGGCAGAGTAGTGAAAAGCAATGTGGATTCATTTGTTTGAAAAGAGCAAGATTGGGTTTAGAAGCATACAAAGTCAACATGCGGGAATCACACAGAGCTGTTTCATGAAACTAATAGGTGAACATCTGCAAGTGTGAGGACGCTATTGTGATCTGTCTCCTTCAGGGTACAATGTGGGTCTTTCATTAGCAGAACAATACAATCAGTCAAAACCAAAAAGTCCAGCTACAGCCAGCTCCAAGATGAATCAGGCTAAGACAAAAATAATTAGACTACAAATAAATAACATCTTGTGAGAAGATAAAATTACTGCACATTCATTTTCCTAAGGTGATAATCCAACACAAACTGGAAGAAAGATTCTACATTGGTTGCAAATTTCAACCACATAAAATCCAGACAAAAGCTCAAGCTGATCAGGGAGACTGAATGCAGACTCTAAAAGGTTTACTGCAGGATTTTATTTTTAGTTGAATCTACCTTCCTGCTCTTCCACTCCTTCTTAAAAAGCATCCCCACAGCATGATACTGTCACCACCATCTTTCACCAAGGACACGGTGTGCTCAGGCAACATGTGGCGTTCTGTGTGTACTGGCCTCATCTGATCAGATCTGCTTCTTACACATGCTTGCTATGTTACTTTTTAATGAATTTTGGCAAGACAAAGGAGATTTATTTTAGTTTTCTTTAAAGAATGGTTTTCTTCCTTCAACGAGGCGTTGAAAAGATCACAAAAAGGAAAAATGTCCATGTTACCATTTGAGCTGACTTTTGATTACTGGCTCATTATTCAAAGTTTTCAGAAAAGTTGGTGTTATTCTTTTTTGAATTTTCTTCACATACAATTTATAAAATAATTTGTGAAAACAAATGAAAAGAACGAGGGCTCCCTTTGATCTGAATACAGAAGCATTTTTAAAGCTTTGAGGCATCTGTTAATGTTAATGAAAAACACATTCCAATAGCACAAAGACAAGGCCTTGATGTCGGCAGAACATTCCTGTGAAAGAAGTCCCAACAGAAAAGGAATGCCAGCAGTCACGATTTTAAGGAAGTCAAGTGAATTCACAGCTCATGCTGAAGTTTCTGCTCGGCAGTAATTACTTCAGCCATTTACAACCCCAGATACACAGAGTTGTGGTATACAAATTGGTCGAGTGGTCACAGGGCCACCCACAATCACATAATTAACTCCCCAAAGCTTTGTATGCTCAGATTTTCAATTCATTTGTAAATATCTTCATCATTCTGTCGGTGTTGTTACAAAAGATTTGAAAAAAAAAAAAAAAATCGCTGGATTGTCGCATTTTTCCATTCAAATGCTCAGAAGCGAAGCCGGTGAGGCAGCAGTGAGCTGAGCCTCACCTGGGATTGCGCAACCTGTCGCTAACTGCACTGTCTGCCATTCAATGAGAGCATGTTCGTCCTGTCTGTACGCCAGCAATAAAATGGCTAAAAAACATCTAATATATGAACTGATTTTCCATAATTTCGCTTATGTATATAATGTACAGTGTATTTTTTGTCACCAACTGTGTGTGTATCGTGTTTTGTGTGCGGAGGAGCGATCAGAAACGGAAGAGAACAGACTCCAGGGGAGGCAGGCAGTTCTCTTCCCTCATAGCAGGGGGCGCTCATGATCCCAGACATTGTGACTCCACAACTGCAGAGTAAGACACAGTGAGCTAGCCACACAGTAAATAAGTAAAGTACAGCGATATATTTGTTTGTTTTCTCATCTCTTCAGACGTCAACATGAAAGACTACATTTCTATACGTTAACAGTTTTCTAAAGTGGATTTTCAATTGAAGCAGGAGATAATAACTAAAGGAAGACCAACACCGGAGCTGAAAGTTTTGCTTCAAGACAGTTTAATGATTCTCAAACAGAGTAGAAAAGACATGCCGAGGATAGACTTGGCTTTGAATGAACGGATATGTTTGTGCAGAATTAGCGGTGCATGGATTTCATTGATACATAAAGGTAAGACAGCAATAAGATGTTTTTGTTTAGTTTTTTAATGAAATGTGCGTTTTGTGGGCTACAGTTTGTTTAAATAATTCAGTAAAATAGAGCGGTAGCTAATCTACCACAGCAATTATTTATTAATGAAACATTAAGCCTAAAACGTACTACAACAACAGACTGAATGTTCTGTTCTGTGTGCAAATTTCTTGAATGTTTTTTGGTGTTAAATCCTAAAACACGAAGTGGCATTGTTGTCAGTTGCTATGGCAACGAGTCTGCGTAGCTTGGCGAATACAGATAACTTTGCTGTGGATCATAGCACCAAATTAATACCTACATTTTTAAGTTTCACTGAGTTAACGCGGCTACGGATGACATCTAAAAGATTAGTCTTTTTGCCCCCCAGCGTTGTATGCATGCGCGAAATTTCCGTAGGTCCAATAACATGTATAGTGTATAAGTCATAAGTCAGTGCCTCACCAGCAATGAACCTCACCGCACGTCACTGGTAGGTAGGTAGGTAGGTGGGTGGGTGGGTAGGTAGGTAAGGTAAGGTCTATATATATATATATATAAGACCAAAACCCAGAGTAGTTTTTATATACAGAATAGATATATAAAAACTACTCTGGGTTTTGGTCTTCAATTACATGAAATGAGCAACAGGAAAACGTCCAAGTGAGGACCGTTAATCATGTTGCAGTAAAGTGGGGTTTACTTGAGGCAGCCTAATAAATATGCTAAAGCAGTTCTTATAAGGAGGTGGGAAATATGCAACGAACCATGTCTTTAACCATGTCTTTAGCCTGTCATTGCTAAGCTCACAAATCCTGGCTCATATGGAAGTTATTTGGACTTGTGCGTTCCCCCTCGTCTCATTTTAATCACTCCCTGCAGCCTCACACCTCCTCCTCCCACCCCCTGTCCCTGCTCAACAGGGAAGCCAGAGTTCAGTGACCAACCTCCGTGCACGCTAGGCTGGCATGGCACGCAAGCTCATCACCACACTGCTCCCCCTCCTGCACACAGAGTCTAATGGATTATAAATAAAATCCCTTTGCTGTACAATTTACAGTGCTCCTGTTCTGGAGCCAGTATACAATAACGATCTGTTGGTTAGCCTAAAAGAACAGAGAAATAGTCCAATTAGGATAGAGCGCTTTAAAAGAAGAAAGAGATTAAACACAATTTCCAAATTAAACATTTTTACTAAGTTACAGAATTTACTTTGAGTTATGATGCAAAATTAAACACCTAAATTAAGTACGTAAAGAGCACTGCCAACTATACTTATTTTAAGTCTCATAACACCTTTCTACTGATTACTTATCCTGACTAAGGCATCTTTACACAATTATTACTGCTGAAATTAGATGAATGTGCCACTTTGGAAGGAATTTCAATAAATTTTTAACCAGCACTAGTCAAATGTTTAAAACTATTCAAAATAAGATCCAATAAAAACCATTACCTTAGAAAGTTTCCTGTTAAGGCTAAGCACTTTAAAGCATGTTCCAGAAAACCAGTTTCCAAAAATTGCCCATTCAAGTCCATATTTGGACACTTTGAATGATATAAAACAGTGGAAATTTTAAATTGCAACTAATTTCAAGAAGTTAAAAGTAAATCAGTCAAATGCTCCTAACAATGGTTCTAAATTGCATAATGGAGGAACACTGTCATGACGTACTGAATGTAAAGTGTTGCAAAGAATAGGAGCTACTTAAAGAGACAGACGCTCTTAATTACAAAGTAAAATTTCAAATTTTTGTTATATATAACAA
Organism: Poecilia mexicana; assembly: GCF_051168715.1. Taxonomy (NCBI): domain Eukaryota; kingdom Metazoa; phylum Chordata; class Actinopteri; order Cyprinodontiformes; family Poeciliidae; genus Poecilia; species Poecilia mexicana. The sequence goes on along the minus strand of NW_028263391.1, from coordinate 16,692,640 downwards.
CTGAAGGTAACATTAATACATTAATATGTCCCTGGAAAGTACACCTCACCCCTTTAATAGTTTCTTGTTCATCTATCAATATAATTATTCACATTCATTTACCAACAGATCTTTTGCATTGCTCTACCGTCAAGTAATTAAAATACTTATATCTTAGTATACATTTAGAAAAACATTTAGAAAAACTACCTAATCAAAATCTGCATTAATGCTCAACAGTTACCCTTTTAATATCGCCTGATCTGCTGCTACACTATGCAGAGGCTGGAAATACACTCACCTCAGTATGCCAAAGGCTTAAAGGGACCATCAAATATTTGACCACATGCGAGAACTCAAAGACTGCAATAGAAAATTGTACTTTCAGCCCAGGTTCTCATTAAGACTTTGAAAACAGAAAAAAAAGACAGCAAAAAGCCATATTGATGGATCAATATATTGATCCATCAATATATTATAAATATAGCATGCTAAATCCCAGTACATGTACTATATATAAAACATGAAGTATGTGCCTGCCAGCGCATACTTCATGTGGCATGAAGTACGTTTTGAACGTGATTTTTAGTGCCTTGTAAGGCACGCCATAATGAACAACAAAAACTAAGAAACAGTAAAGAAGCAATCAACCCCAACTTAGATAATATGACTGAGGCATTCTGCCGAATTATTTTATTCTTCTGTGTACTGTGTGCTCATACTGAACCACCAAACCGCATGTCTGACAGGGACTTCCGTTGGCATGTCAGGACCGAAATTAATTCTGACTTTGTTGTTTCTTTTCTCAAACTGTTTACACGCGAACAACAATCAACTCAGACGGTGACAATTTTCAAGTATCTCTATTTCCTCATCCTGTGGTCTGGCAAGAGAAAATGCTGTCTCTGAAACATCACCGTCTTTAACTAGCTATGTCCGGTGGTTACCCCCCCCCCCCCCCCCCCCCCGGCAGCTTGGGATGGAGATAGCTAAGGGAATGTTTTTGTTGGTGTGTTAACTGGTATATCTAAATTGTTCTTGGCTGCTGCAATTTTTCAAGTTCAGATCGTCTATGCTTTATATTCTAAAACATCCAGTTTGCTTCTTTTTCTAAGTTCCAGTCGTTTCCCAATTGCCTGTTCGACCCCTGGCTTTCCTCTTCCCACTGCCTTACTTTACGTCCATAAACTCCATCAACCCCCCCCCACACTCCCCCTTTCTGCCTCCCTCTTGGTGCTGTGCGTGACAGTAGCTCACTGAGAAGTGGAAATGAGACTAGTAAACAATGATTAGCTCCAGAGACGGGGCAGGCTGGTCTGCCATTGGTCCTGTCTGCACACAGTGAGCTCGCCCACCCGCCAGCACATGACATAAGGGCCTCATCTCTCATCCCCCACCTCCCCTGCAAACCCCCTTCAGCCCCTTACCCTCCCGCTCAGTCAGAGTCAACACAGGGTCAGGGCCAACCTTTCACAGCCACGTTATAGGGGGGTAATCACAGGCAAACACGGCAACCACACGCAAACTGCACACACGACACTCCAAACACCAATCCCATATGCACATACACACACACACACACACACACACACACACACACACACTTCCACCTTGCCACCCAAGTACCCCCTTCCTTTCTCACAAACCTGGCTCTAATTAGCATGATGGGGATGCAAGTAGCCGCATGTGCATGATGAGGATTTGGTGGTGAGGCCTTTGGAGGTGGGGGTGATACTCGCTACAGAAACAAGGGGAGAAATGAACAGTGATACATAGTGCAGGCAGTGCATTCAGAGACATTACTATGTGTCTGGTTAACCAAGAAATCATTCTAGGGGCTTTGGTTCTCTGCCACACCGCATTGCTCAAGACAAACAGCTCTGGGGCAGAGCTTTGAAAAGCCTCAACATCTGTGAAGGGCCGATTTGGAGCTATTGTTAAGAAAGAAAAGCTCACAACATGCAATTTAGTTGTACTTTTATTATTTTAAACCTTATATTTTTGGGTTGTTTTTTTTACAGTTTGTTTGACCTAATAGAGGCACTCATCAAAATGTAATGTTTGTTACTGGTTGGTGACTTCATGGTGTTTTTTTATGACTTTGTATTTTTTCTGTTTTTATTATCTAAAGCGCTTTGAACTGCCTTGTTGCTGAAATGTGCTATACAAATAAACTATGTAAATAAACTTGACTGATTGATAATATAAAAAAAAGTGTGCCATAGATGGAAAATATGAAATAAATGTGTTGCATAAATACTGAAGTGGTGGGCTAGTCTGCACACATATCGTGTCATGCTATTATTTCAAACCCATTGTCTTTGTCTTATTAGTCATGCTACAATCATCAACATTAATGCATTTTATCATAATTTTATATGACATTGCAACACAAAGTAGAAACAAATACATGTTTTTCTTTGTTTAATAAAATAATGAAAATTGTAGACTCTGATATAAAGTTAAGTGCAACTAAATGTGCTCAGAATATGTTTAATTAGTAAAAAAAAAATCCACTTGTGTGCAAATTAGACTCTTGTTGAAAAAAAAAAAGTTTTGTCTAATATTAAGTATACAAAGATATTTTCACTAGAACGCTTTCCTTTAGGAGGACATTGATCCCTTTCAGAGCTGGTCAGATCAGAAGGTGGATAGAGTTAACTACAAGGGTGTCCTTTAAAATAATCTGTTAATGGATACAAAAAGAAATAGACTGGTTTAAAGTTCACCTTCTGACAAGACAATTACACTAAACATAAGCCCGAATTACAATAGAGTGGCTTAGATTAAAATACATGTGTATGACAGAATGGCCCAGGCAAAATCCATACCGATAACCAACTGAGATTATGTTGCAAGAGTTGAAAAGGAACATTCACAGATAATAATATAAATATAATGTAAATATTTTAGAGCTGAGGGGATGTGCTCTCTCTTCCTGGTTTTAGTGAGGACGCGAACAGCAGCGTTCTGGATCAGCTGCAGCTGGAGGATTGATTTTTGTTGGGAAGACCTGCGAGGACACTGTTGCAGTAATCAATGCGACTAAAGGTAAAGGCATGAGTTTGGATGAGTTTCATTTATTAACAGTGGGTTTCCCTAATTTTTCTCTCGCTTTTTTGCTTTTACTCTAAGATCAACAGTTGTTTCACATCACTTTGTTAAGATCTAATATCGGCTGCTACAAAAGTTTCCCACATATCAAGAGTTTCTTTTTTATTTTTTGTCCCATCTGAATTCTAACTTTCAACTTCGGAAATGTCTCACTGCCTTAAATTAGGGTCATTACCTCCCAGAGTTGGAAATGGGGGACTTAAAGTTTATTTTGAGCAGTGATGTAATGCTGAGCTTCCTGCAGAACCCAGTTTATTTGCTGGCAAAAACAACATACAAGTATCAATAATTGATGGTTTGTCTGCTCCGAAGTATTTGTTACATAAACCTGTGAGTCAACATAGTTCAGTCAACATAGTCTGGATTTTTTTTTTCTTAGGAAAATTGGATAAGGGTATTGAGTGGAAGAAGAAGGGGAAATGGAAGAAGAGATATAAATTCATATATCTGAAAGTTGCCTGGAAGAGAATATAATCCATCCCTCCATCCCACCATATTCATCTAAGGCTGGTGACTGTCTCAAGAAATGCTGGACAGGTTGGTAGTCCATAACAGTGCAGGGATTATTATGAAGGAAAAAAATTATAATTTTAATAGGTGAATTATGTTGGGGGGAAATAAAATCATACGAAATGCTTTAGTGTATGCATTCATAGGGATGCCAATATAAATATTTACATATATTTATTCATTTATTTAGTCATTCAATTATATGAGGAATGAGTAATTAAAGTATACAGTATATAGTGTGGTACATATAGAATATAAAGTATACAATATATAAAGTATATAGCTTGGAAGAATATTAAACGTACTTCCAAACTACTTTTAAATGTCCATTACAAACATGGCTCATAGCCCCTGTATCCACAAACATGATAACACAATTAAAAAAAACCTCATGAAACTCTGTTCCTGCATTAGCTTAGTTAAGTTTTGCTGGGCAACCCCAAAGTATCAATGAACGTTGATCTGGCCAAGCCCATTATAACTGGGAACCACCAGAGGCCTCCTAGAACACAAAGCATTTCAATAATTTATTGCAGTGGATCCCAAACTTTTTAGCCTCTGACCCTTAAAAATAGAGAAATTGAGGAAAAAGGAAAAAAAGGGAGATTTGAGGCCCATTGAGCACCTCTGGCAAATTTGAAATTACTTTCCTAAAACCACAACATTTTCTGATGGGAATGTAAAATAAGTATATATTTTGATATATATATATATATATATATATATATATATATATATATATATATATATATATATATATATATATATATATATATGCAAATAATAATTACTACAAACTTTATATATTGCTATGCAAAGCTGAATGGGGATTGTATGTCTATGTATATCAGACTGATTACAATCCATTCGAAGTGTATTCATGTTGGAAAAAAAAAACATAAAAAAATCTTACTAAAATCTCTTGTGAGTGACTCAAACCTTTTCCAAACAGACAGAAATGTATTTATTCTGTGGTAAAAGACGCCCGCTGCGTCTTCTGTAGCCAGGAAATCAATCATGTTAGACGGCTTTTAAATGCTCATATTCTGCTAATCCTCCGTTTACGTGGATAAATTCACCCGACAGGACTGCATCCCAGTCTCCCACCGGCCCCTGAGAGTTTTTCCTCCCTCTCTGTGTAGCGCTGACGGCGGTCGGTCACGCTCCTCGCTCACAGAGTCCCCCGACGCTCCGTACTGCGCGCCTCTCAGAGCGACCAACAGCAGAGAGATAATGCGCTGCAGCGGTGTCCACACTGCTACCACAATGGGAGGAGTGTGAAAGTTATCCTGAGCCCTGCCCACTTACTGTAAAGCATTTAAGAAGCTGGAGAGCAGCAAAACAGGCACTTAAGCCTTAAATCTTTATGAAGACTATCTGATTAGGAAAAAAGAAAACTGTGATGGTAGTTTTACTGGGCTTTGATTAGCAGTTTCATACTTGATATGGATCCATAGGGTGTTTTTTTCTTCACAAACAAGCATAAAAAAAAGACTTTGTTAAAAGGAAAAGAGACAGCTGATACCTTGAAACAATGGCAATTGACAGTGAGTTTGGTGTGAAGAGCAGCAGCATCACCAAGGAATGGAGCGGACAGGTCCACCCTGCCCTGGTTGCCTCTTTCGTTTTCCTCTTCTTCCTGGAAGCCTGCCTGTGGGTCAGAAACCTCAGGCTCAAGAGAAGACTGCCGGGACCCTTTGCCTGGCCTGTGGTGGGCAACGCTATGCAGCTGGGTCAGATGCCTCACATCACTCTGGCCAACCTGGCCAAGAAGTACGGCAATGTGTACCAGATAAGACTGGGCTGCAGCGACGTGGTGGTCCTCAACGGAGACCAGGCGATACATCAGGCACTGATTCAACACAGCACAGAGTTCGCAGGCAGACCAAACTTTGTTTCTTTCCAGTTGATCTCTGGAGGCAGGAGCTTGACGTTCACTAATTACAGCAAACAGTGGAAAGCACACAGGAAAGTTGCCCAGTCGACTCTCAGAGCGTTTTCTTCTGCAAACAGTCAGACCAAAAAATCCTTTGAGCAGCACGTGCTGGCAGAGGCCACAGAACTGGTGCAGACATTCCTACGTCAGAGCACTAATGGACAGTGTTTTTATCCAGCTTATGAGTTTACAGTAGCTGCTGCTAACATAATGTGTGCTCTTTGCTTTGGAAAGAGATATGGACATGATGACCAAGAGTTCAGGACATTGTTGCACAGAGTGGACAAGTTTGGGGAGACAGTTGGGGCAGGTAGCTTGGTAGATGTCATGCCCTGGCTGCAGTCCTTCCCTAATCCAGTCAGAAATGTCTATGAAACCTTTAAAGTCATAAACAGTGAGTTTTTTTCTTATGTTAGAGATAAAGTGGTACAGCACAGAGAGTCCTTCAACCCTGAGGTGACCAGGGACATGAGTGATGCCATCATTAAAGCAATTGAGCACGGAGAGGAGAGCACGTTGGAAAGGGAGTTTTCTGAAGCAACTGTCACCGATCTGATTGGAGCAGGTCAAGATACTATGTCGACAGTCATGCAATGGATTCTCCTCTTGCTGGTCAAATACCCAGACTACCAAGCCAAACTGCAGCAGCTCATTGACAAAGTTGTAGGCCAAGACCGGCTGCCGTCAGTCGAGGACAGAAGCAATCTTGCTCTCCTGGACGCCTTCATCTATGAGACCATGCGCTTCACCAGCTTTCTCCCCTTCACAATCCCGCACTCGACCACGGCAGATGTCACCATCGGAAGCCTCAACATCCCCAAGGACACGGTTGTCTTCATCAATCAGTGGTCTGTCAACCATGACCCCCAGAAATGGAAGGACCCCCATGTGTTTGACCCCAAGCGTTTCATAGACGAGAACGGAGCCCTGGACAGAGACAGAACCAGCAGCGTGATGATTTTCTCAACAGGTAAGAGACGCTGCATTGGCTCTCAGATTGCCAAAGTGCAGATGTTTCTGTTTGCAGCGGTCCTGCTGCATCAGCTCACCTTTGAGAGTGACTCATCCGCGCCTCCTACTCTGGACTGCGCCTACGGCCTCACGCTGAAGCCCCTTAACTTTAATGTGAGAGCGAAGCTCAGGGGAAAGTTGCTTGGTGTGGTTTCTCCAGCATAAACACAATGTCCAGAGGCCGTGACTGTTAAACACTTTATCACCAGTGACATTTATTAGTGAGTATAATTATACTTGCACACAATTGTTTTGATATTTAACAAGAATATGTAATTCATGTATTAGATTTGCTGTTAGTGCATAACTAAAACGCTAATTTTGAAGATGTCTGCAGCAAATGAAACAAGTGTATGAACTGTTAAGATAAATGAAATATTTACTTCTCTGAATACTCTGCACTTAACAAGATTTATTTCAGAAATATGTGCTTGTTTGTTATCTATGGAGCATTAATATGTGTGCAGAAATGACATTTAAAGTACAGATGTATATTAAATACTTGTGAATGTTATTATGACACTTGAAGGCCCACTGTTCTCAACTGTTGTATGCAAAACTGTATTGTAACTTTGCCACATAATTCATATTTAATGCAAAAAATTGTTTAAATGTAATCACTATCTACTGAATTTAAAGCATAAAAGCGAAACACAAAAGAGCAACGAGCTCGTCTGAGACATCAGACGTGAGAAAGGAATCTTTCATCTGGAAGGATCCACAGCTTTTACGAGGAGATGCACGAGACATCACTGGGGACTGCGAGCAATAACAGACTTTCTGCATCAAAGCTTCACTTTCACTGTACAAGCACTGCAGCTACAGCTATGCCAAGCCCCCCCTTTTTTTTCCCCCCACTACAACAAAACACATGTGCAAGACATCTCTCTCACTCGTGAGGCATTCTTAAAACCATGTTTGTTTATGGTACAGTTTATCAAAGCTACACGGATGTCAGCGCGCTCCCTTTAAGCCTCTGTGTTCAAAAACTGACGTCGTAATGCCCAACGGGCATTTTCTGTCTGTGTCAAGGCAAAAGATTAACACCGGTCGGCCTCACATGTTGAAGCTTCCAGTCTGGAGCAGCTGCTCTGACTTTTGAGGCCTACTGAGCCTTTATGTATTGGAAAAAATAAGCTGTATTTAAAATAAATCAAGTGAATGGTAAATTGTTGGTGTGCCTGACTTATTTGACCTCATACTGAGAAAGCATCTCAGTATGCATCTTGGCAAAAGAAAGGGTGATTTTTTTTTGACTGCAACATAAAACAAACAAAAACATAAAAAATAAAGCCTGTTAATAGTTTCAGATGAAGGAGATTAGTGGATTATTAAATTAATTAAAAACATTTTTATGTCACACAAGCATATTAATCAGTCAAATATTTTCTGAATTCTGCTGGATCTAAATTAAAGCAGTAGAAGTGAGGCTGAGATGAGATTTTTTTTCTGCAGGAACAATTTATGCAGTTAAAGGAGCAAACAAATTATATTTTGATATAATCAATTGTTAAAAACAAATGGACAATTTTTGCATAACAAATTTAACACCAAGTGTTTTCACAGTTTGTCACATGATTACAAACTTCAGCATAATTATTGTGTTGGGAATATTTAATAAAAACAACATGAATCATCATTAAATTGTGTTGGGATGTTGCAGCGCAGTTATTTGCTTTTTCCTTGAAAATAACAAGCTCCCTTTTCATAGTATATAATACATATATACATTTTATTTGTACTTGGTATTAAAGACAAAGTTATCACTAGTGAATTTGTCATATATATTTTTCATATATCACGTTATATTAACTTTCATTGACTCTGGAGGTCTACATTTGCTATTTTCTGACACAATGAGTAATTTAGCTCCCTGCGCTGCCTTCCTTTTCCCTCGCTTAACAAACACTACTAGAGGGAGACGAGTGGGAACAGGACTAAGGTCGGCAGGCAAAGGTCAAAATAGGAGGGGGCAGATAGAGAAAGAGTCCCTAACCACTCACATCAAACTGACACATATAAGTGAGGTGTTAAGTGTTGAATATGTGTTCCTATAATGAGGTGAAGACAAAAGCTGCAATACTGCAATCTTTTTTAGAAACAGTAGAACTTTGACCACTGCTTGGAGAGCTTTTTTTTTGCAGCATTCTAATATGATATATTAATAAATAAATATATTTTAATGATATAAAGAGTATATTTTTACTTCACTAAGCACAATGCAGTTTGATTTGAAGAGTAGCGGCATCATCAGGCTTTGGAGCATCCAGCCTGCTCTCATCGCCCCAGTTGTTTTTCTTCTCTGTCTGGAAGCCTGTCTCTGGGTCAGGAACCTTAAACTCAAGAGGAGACTGCCGGGACCTTTTGCCTGGTCAGTGGTCGGTAACGCCTTGCAGCTGGGCCAGATGCCTCATATCGCTTTCACCAAGCTTGCTAAGAAATACGGGGATGTGTATAAGATCCGCCTGGGCTGCAGCGATATCGTGGTCCTGAACGGAGCCTACGTGATCCGATAGGCCCTGATACAGCACAGAACAGGGTTTGCAATTAGGCCAAACTTTGTGTCCTTTCAGGGTGTGTCGGGGGGAAGAGTCTGACTTTTACTAATTACCGCAAACAGTGGAGGATGCACAGGAAAATAGCTCAAACTACAATCAGAGAAGTCTCATCTTCCAACAGTCATACCAAAAAAGCTTTTGAGCATCAAATTGTGGCTGAGGCTGCAGAGCTTGTAGAGATTTTCCTTAAACTCAGCACTCAGGACAAGTATTTCAACCCCAGGCGTGAGCTGACTGTAGCTGCTGAAAATGTGATTTGTGCCCTGCGCTTTGGAAAACGTTATGGGCATGATGACGTGGAGTTTATATCCTTTTTGCATCACGTAGATCAGTTTCTGGCAGACGGTAGGGGCTGGAAGTTTGGTTGATGTCATGGCGTGGATTCAGTCTTTCCCCAATCCAGTCCGAAGTGTATTCAAAACTTTTAAATGGTTGAATGAAGAGTTCTTCAATCTCGTCAGCAGCAAAGTGGAGTGACAGACAGACCTTTGATCCACAGCACATAAGGGACATGAGTAATGCCATTATAGAAGTCATTGATGAGTTTGATGGCGACACAGAGCTCACCAAAGACTACGCGGAGGCAATGGTAGCAGACTTGATTGGCGCAGGTATGGACACTGTCTCTACTGCCCTCCACTGGATTGTTCTTTTGCCGGCTAAGCACCCTGACATTCAAACCAAACTCCATGAGCTCACTGATTGGGTGGTGGGACGAGGCAGACTGCCATCTGATGAGGACAGAGTACACATGCCTTACCTGGATGCCTTCATCTACGAGACAATGCGTTTCACCAGTTTTGTCACTGTCACCATCCCCCACTCGAAAACCTCAGATGTCACTGTGGGGGGGTCTGAGGATTCCCAAAGACACTGTGATCTTTATCAACCAGTGGTCTGTCAATCATGACCCACTGAGGTGGAACGACCCCCCACCTCCCATTTGACTCCTCCCACTTCTTGGACGAAAACAGCTCCCTCATCTGACAGACAATATTGTGATCTTCTGAGCAGGGAAGAGGAAATGGATCGCGGACCAATTTGAGATCTTTTTGTTCTTTGCAATTTTGCTTCATCAATGTAGCTTTGAAAAATGCCCAAATGAGGATTTTTCACTCAAGTGCAGCTGTGGTTTAACACTGAAGCCTTTAGATTACAAAATCACTGCCAAACTCAGAGGAGAATTGCTAAAAAACAAGTAATTTTATTTATCTTTTTTTTTAAATATGTAAGCTTTGTTTTTAGGAAATCGTTTTACAAACTTAGCTTTAACTAACCTCCTGAAATTAAACAGTTAAAACTGAAAGTTTAGTGACAGCTACTTTAGATTATGTGTAAACAAATTAAACAATTTAATACTCAACTTTGGAGTTAAATGTAAGTTCTAGAAAATTTCTAAAAACTCACGTTTTCCAAATTTAATTTATGTGAAAAAGCCTCTAGTTAGTGCGTTCTTCGTCTCTTTGTTTTTGACAATGTTATTAAAGCATCTTGAACAAATAACTGGTCAACAGAGCTCTTAAATATTTGTAATAAAAACCCTGAAAAAGAGTGAGAAAATCTAAATATGCCGTGATAAATATGATTTGTTGTTTATTATCATCTTTTGTTAGCAGCGACTAAATTAATATTTTGGACTATGTTTTTGTAATTGTGTTAAACAAATAACCCAGGTGTACTCAGTTACTTTCTATAATTTTTTTAATTAATCTAACAATGTAAATTTTTTTTTTTATGTATTGGGCCTTTAAAGAATACCATGAGAACAAAGGACTTTATTTATTCTTTTATGAAAGGTAGGAAGAACAAGACTAAAGTTTTTGTTGGCCAGAACATTTCATCCTTCATAAGAACTGGAATGCAGAACTCGTTGGACACGTCTCTTCCTCTTCAGCAAACCAGAGTTGCAAGAGTAGAAATATTTCAGTTTTGTTCTTGCAATCCCTCAGAGAAAGAATAAATTCTCTCTTCTTGTAGAACATCCATCCACCATTTTTCTATAAACACTGAACTAAAGCATGTAAAGAGCTAAGTAAAATTCAACAATTCTGCAAATTTCTAAATTTTCATTTATTTTTTTTACAAAATCTGATACACGTCAGTGAAAATTCTAATAAACCGTTTTACTATTGTGTTTATTAAAACTCACAAATACATATGTATTTAAAATATTCTTTCGAAACTCTTAATTTGAGCATCTTTAATAAACTTTGTTCTGACTGGTCAGGAGGTGAACCTTATTTTCTAACAAATAAAGATTAAAAACTGAGTGAAAGCCAATCTTTCTGGCCTGAATCTCTTTTTTCAGCCATTTATTTAGACATAAATCATCCGGATTTACAGTTTTGGTTATATAAAACAGGATTCTAAAGAGATGCTCAGGGTTTTTGAAGTGTGGTTTGGTTAAAAGATTATAAGCAGTTAATATAATCACTGCTATGGATAACTTTCTTGTTATATTCTTTCAATACGAATAAAGGTTAGTTGGGGCCAGGGGCTGAAGCCAGTGGACTGAGAGGGGCCAAGAACAAAGTGGACTTTCACCATTTTAAAACAACTCTAATATATAAACAATGGTTGCAGTTTATGCAAAAGTTACTTTATGAGCCTTTAAACCACCATCCCATCTGTACTGGAGAGTTTTCTTTTCTAGGAAAGCTATTTGTGATTCACATGAGGAATGGAAGTGGAAAATAATATTCCTGTGTGAAACATATGCTGAGCATTTCTGGTCAAAGTTACTGTGCTATGTAAAAGTAAAAATGGTGCAAAACATTTATAAAACATTGGTCACTTAAACTGCTCGAAACAGTTTTTATTTTTTCTTTTCACATCAGTTTACTTTACATTAGTCACCCAGTCTGGGAAGGTTTTACATGTGCAAAGCTCGGTTTCACACTAGAATATCACTGGTGGCGTACCACAGCCTACATTTATTTCCTGTGTAAATAATAAATACATTCTGTTTAAATAGACATCCACTACAAACGCCATAGCAGCTAAAAGGTTCATAATCTGGCATTCACATAAGCCACCATTACGCTGGACCACCTCAACTTATTTGTTCAATCTTGTTCCTTTACTAAGAAAACCTGAACCATGCTATTCTACAAGTATGGCTAATAAATATTAGTGAAAATGTTATAAAGTGTAAATCCTCCTACTTCATTTCCTACGGGACCCTTCCTTCTCAGAGTGGTTTGGGTAAACCTGTGTTGGATTCTCACAGGAGTAATGCTGTAGGTAGCCTTAACATTGACTTGGCTTACAACTGAGCAGTGTGAAGACATTCAGTACTTTTACTGGCTCTGACGCACAGATCCCAGAGGATGGATTGAGCTTCCCGACCTCCCCCGTTTCCAGAAATGCTTCCCAAAAAGTCCACGAAATGTCTCCAACTAAAAGACTCCCTTTTTACCCCCAACTCACCCACACTGCTTGACGTGAGGAGTTTTACTACTGAAAGGAAAACAAAAAAGTGGCTGTCCAACAATTTTTCAGCTCTGAGAATATTCACATTTTGCACGTACGCGCCTGTGTGGGGTCATGTCTATGCACTGGTTGAGTCAGACAAAATTCCAATAAAACTCAATAATATCGGAACGTTATTCAACAGTGCCTTGGAAAAGAATCCCTACACTTTGGATTTTATTTAAAAAGGAGTAATTATTCAGTGGAAGGATTAGGAAGCATGACTTATATATATATATAATATATATATATATATATATATATATATATATATATATATATATATATATATATATATATATATATATTACTAATAAAAATCTGAATTGTATTTGTTTTCAGCCCACTTGAATCTATTCTGTGCCAAATAACTCAAACTCAGTCGAGTTTCTGTGAACGACAACTTTCTCAGTTTTTCCTCAAATTTTTGATTGAACAGAAATTTGATCTTTGACTGGGCCATCATCTAAACCTTTCCACTGTAGCTCTAAGTGAAGGCTTACAGGTTTTCTTTCAGGATCCCGTTGCATTTTGCTCCATCCATCTTCTCCTCAACTGTAGTGAAAAAAAGCATCTTCATAGCATGATGCTCCATGTTTTTGTGGTTTGTAATATGCAGTGATAGGTTACCATGTCCCGATGGGTTTGCAGCTGTGCAAAAACCCTTCTGTTTTTGATGATGATTTAACAATGCTCTTTAAGATGTTCAGAGGTTTGCCTTGGTTTTTATAATGTTATTTTTGGGGCTCAGGGTTTAGTAATATTCTCTACCAAACCTTTAAGTGTAATAGTAATGAGTCTTATTTTTTTTTTTAAATCTTTGAAAACCCTCTGTCATTTTACTTCAACTTCAAAATGATGCCCTGCCAAATCCTTCTAAAATACATACAAGCTTGTGGCAGCATGACAAAATGGTGGAAATGCCATAAAAAGTAAAGAAAAGTAATTCAGAAACAACTTACTATTTCCCACTGTTACAACACAAAATTCGACATTGATTATGTTTACAAAAGCTTCAATGCTTTTACTACAACTAGCTTTTTTCAAAATCAACCCTCAGCCCATTCCTGAATTGCTTTATTAGGAGAAGAGCCTGTGTTTTATTTAATGGTTTAGCTTCAGGTTTGGAAAGCTTTTCCATTATTCTGTATGTCCCCATGGAATTATTTCATCAGTATAAACACTGAGCAGAACATATAATGATGTTCCATCTAGAATTCACTTTGTGTCACCTTTAAATTACACACCCTGCCAAAGGCTGAATTTTTTTAACAGATCATAGAAAAAAAAAAAAACAACAACTAACAATTAGCAACTGTTCTCTGTCGTGTCATGCAACAATTAAAGAGACATGTGAAGCCATCCAGTCTGGTAAACATTTACCCAATTCCCTTTTATAGGGTGGGATAGCTGGCTCTTCGACCCTTGTGCGCATCATGTGTTTTGGAACGGTGGCAAGGAAAGGACCTTTGATACAACATATGACAGCGGTTCCATTTGTGTGCGCCGTTGGTTTTCCACATAATAATTATTTTCAGGGATTGCAGGAGGAGGTGGTCTGCACTGGTCTGTGTGAACAAACGGCTGATTTTTGTTAATAGAGGGGAGTTCACGCTACGGTCCAAAGTGCGCAGTCCTGTTTTATGTGGAAACTGCAGGACCCAGTCAGCCAAAATGCTTTTCAATAGCTATTAATGAAGAAAAGAACATGATGGAGACATTTTTTGCAGGACTTCATGTAGCTATAGTTTATGAGGTCAGTTAATCCCATTCTTACAGCTTATATTTTTTAATGTCTTAACAGTTATTATTTTTATTTTATTTTTTTATTTTGATGAAGGTCAATTGATTTTGGCAATATTTCACCAAAACACACCGAGAAATTCTTCCTGAATTTGCCAAACCTCGAAAGCAAATAACCACAAAAAGCCAGAAGCCTTGTTAATCTCCAGATGAATCAGTGCTAGTTGGTAATCAGATTAGGTGTCTGAGATTTCCAGGGAGGTCCAGCACCTACAATGGGCCATCAATCAGCTGCAGTGTCAAAGACGGCAGTCTCTGCTACAAACCACTGGCACCAACCAGTATTGTGCAACTGAGACTGAAACGCTGCCGAAGAGAAGCTCATGGAAGTGTCTCACAGAGGCAGTCGTATCTGATTTGCTTTGAAAAGGGAAATAAATCAGATTACTGCCGTGTGTATTTTTTCAAGTAACACGAGAACATTGGAAAGGCTTGACTTGGTGATATCCAATGGACGAGTAGGAGAGAAGCCCTGGAGGATAAATGGAAGACATGCAGATAAGTGCTTCTTAAAAGTTATTTAAACAGAAAAGACTTTGACAAATTTAGCCTGTTGTAAAGAGCAAATACAGTTAGAGGGAAATAATGTTGGAAAAAACTCAAACTAAACACACCCTCCCTGTTTTTGTTCAGTAGCTATTTTTTTTTTCCTGCAAAGTAACAAAGAAAGTAACTAACCCAGCGGATATGCTAAGTTCGGCTTAATATGGGAAATCCAATGCATAAACTTAAATGCATTTAATAAGAGTTTGCATGTAAAAATGGATGGGAAATAATGTGTTCAGTTCAAAAAATGATCTTCATGAATCACCTAATTGGTAAAGAGAGTTCAGCTGTGTAAGCAAATCTCTGTATAAATACAGCTGTTCTGGGAAGGCCTCAGAGGTTTTCAGAGAACATTAATGAAAAAAAGGCAAATTAAATAATAAACAGCATTATGAAGATCACTAGTCAGGGATTTGGTTGTGGAAGAGTTTAAAATAGTGTTAAGGCAGGCAAAAAATATTCAAATTTTGAACAATTCAGACAGTTCAATCCGTCGTATAAAACGGTAACAGTATGGCACCACTAATCTACCAAGACATGGGAGTCCATTAAAACTGACAGGTTGGGTGATTAGAGCCTTGGTTGGAAAAGCAGGCTGAAAGACTCTTGATAGCTCTGGAGGAGCTGCAAAGATCCACAGCTCAGGTGGGAGTATTTGTGGACAGGTTTACTTTTAGTCTTGCACCAAATGAATCTTTTTTTTTTACAGAACAGTGACAATAAGGAAGCCATTGTTGAATGAAAACTATTAAAAGTCAAATTGACAGTTTGCCATGAGCTTTTACTGAACACAGCAACATAATGGAAAAAGGCTCTTGCCAAATGTTGAACTTTTTTTTTTTAACTCACTGACATCCAAACAACTAATTGTCATGTAGATAGTGGATGTCGGTGACCCCAAGATGTCACTCTTTTCAGCAACTCCCTAAAAGCAAACATTAGCAATGTTTTTTTTTTTTTTTTTTGGGGGGGGAGTGGTTCCCTGAGATTCTGCCCACCATTTTTTTCCACAGTTCCAGTTGTCTAAAAGTTTGAATTATTGCACTGACTGTTAATACAAGCAAGTTTAGGGGAGTAGCTATTTTCTGGCAACTATTTTTGTGCATTTGTCTTACCTTAATGGCATCTTATCTAATCTTTCTAAATATGATAAGCAACTAAAAAAAGTATGTTTCTGTGGCACGTCATGTTTATGTTGCAATGAAGCAAAAAGTCCTGGATTAATAATTAAATGTTACAAGAAACTAATGTAGTAAAGCAACTTAAAATATATTTATGTAAGCTCTTCAGTCAAATTTATTATATGGATCTTGTTAGAAAGCTGCTTTTTATATCGAGGGATTTCGAGTTAAAGAGGAAAAAGAAAAACACGTGACATTAAATAAGATCTTAAAATTAAATAACTAAAAACTGGTATGACAATATGACTACAGATCAATATTAGAGCCAAAATAAAATGAAATGTAAAAATGATATATGCATAGTTAGCCCATTTGCTCACAAGTACACACAAATTACACCCAGTAAAACAATTATTCTTATTTATATACGATAATTTTTTTCTTTTTTGACCCAAGTGACAAAAAGTCAACACTTCCTGACCAAAGTATCCTAATAACACACTGCAGAGGCAACACAGCCAGAGGCCTTCAAAGAGGTCTTGACGCAAAA
This sequence comes from Poecilia mexicana, assembly GCF_051168715.1. Lineage (NCBI taxonomy): Eukaryota > Metazoa > Chordata > Actinopteri > Cyprinodontiformes > Poeciliidae > Poecilia > Poecilia mexicana. The sequence continues at coordinate 16,676,041 of NW_028263391.1, read as the reverse complement.
GGTAGTTGGACTATGATTTAAGCTGGCAGAAAAAACCAAACGGTTACTCAGGAAGGCTTTCACTTCAACGAACAATAAAATGTTTTACACCAGAAAGCAGGCTGGGTGAACCCACATGCTGAGGTAACAAATAAAAAACAGAATCTGCTATCTTTGAATGTGGAGTTTTATAGTTTTCTACCAAACAAAAGAATTAGAAACTTAGCAATAAGATAACTAGGAAAAATGCTCCTAGAGAATTACACACTAACTTTACAGCCATTATTTAAAAAAAATACTTTCTTTGTTGTTTTAATGTGTCCATTTTACATTTTACTGTCAAATTATGCTGACAACTTGGGTTTATTGTCCTTGTAGCTGCCACAGCTCCTACAATTTAACTTACTAGGAGAAAGAATAATAGTGGATAAACATGTTTCTGGAACCAGAATTAAGAAAAAACTTTTTCATCAGGGTCAGGACAATTCCACGTGTATATAATAACTACCCACAGATGGCTCGCAGTGACAAACACTGGCATCAGTAATTCTCAGACAGGCACAGAGCAGTCGTTAGAAGACTGCACAACACGTATTAGGATGCGTGAAGAATTCGTGTTCTTGAAGGGTTAGGAGAAGAAATACCGGAAGACATTTTGAACCGGAGCGGCAGTCTGGATCACAAGGAATAACAGAGTGGGGATAAAGAGCGCTTATGGAAATGCTGGGGCTAAGTGAGGTTCCGGAGACACGGTTTACACAGCCTGCCAGCATTAGTGGATTTGGCTTCTTTCCCTCCTGCAACACATATAACTGCGATTTTCAGTCCTGCTAGGAAGGCACTGCTTATGTAGTGACATAGCTTTCACCCAGTATAATTGAGAAGAAAAAAAAATTCTCAGATCTTCCTGACATTGATTAGCAATATGTCAGATATGATAGAAACAGGACAGTTTTCTGCGTCATCACAGATCACACTTCATATTCAGAGAAAGCTGTGAAGTTTACAGGAGTGTGAAGACACACGAAGTGACTTGTAACAACAAACACAGCATTAAATATTCGTCGGCTGATGATCTCAGTCTTATGTAAGACAGCTGGGCCCTGCCAGATCGTGAGACAGAGAGCAGAGGAGGCATTCAGGTACATGCAGCTAAGCACGCAGTTCCTCTCGTCCCAAACCCTTACTTGGAAATAGCTGGTTGAGCTCCAGGAACCACCACCCTGAATTCAAGCACTTTAAAGATGCAGGCTGCTAAAACGTTTTTAAAGAACGCAGGACTTTCACGCGTACAATATAGCGCATAGAAAATGCGAGACGTATTGCTAACGTTTCTTCAATCTCCAGAATGTTACGTAATCATAGCAGGAACAATGCACTAATGCAGCTGCAGTGGGCTGCCTCTGTGTGTGTGAACCACACAGTTCTGTGGTTGTGGGGTCTCTCAGCTTTCAACTGCAATTATCTTTGCGTGCAAATTATGCCTTTCTGCCACAAGCTGATTCTTGGCAAAATAACTTTAGAAATTTGCAATCTTAATAATATGTTTTGATATATATATATATATATATATATATATATATATATATATATATATATATATATATATATATATATATATATATATATATATTTATTTATTTTTTTTTTTTTTATTTTTTTTTTTTTACGATTTTTGTGGGGGGATTTTTTTTCCAATAGTAAAACATCATGTATCCAATGACAAATGGGATTTTCTTGCACAAGAATATTTGGAGTAATTGTTGAAGTCTGTTGACGTTTCCATCATGTTACTTTGGTGGTTTAATGACCTTTCAATTAGATGCAAGCGGTAGTACCAGAGTTTTCTCTGGCTATATGGAGCCCATTGGCACGCAACAACGCCTCTCCCCCACTTGTTGCTGCACGGTTTCAAACCCACAAAACCAAAAAGCGCTATATTCACAGTATTTCAATGATTGAATGAAAAAGAGAGTAAAGTGAATATTTCGATGAGTTGCAACAGTTTTATCAATATGAATACATTTTATTTTAGGTTAGCTGGTCCTGAAGGCTGAAGCTAACAGCAAAAGCAAAATGGGCCAAGACCGAAGCGAACTTCTGTAAAACAGCTCAGATCTCACAGATTTATCTACTACGTCAGATTTTAATTGCTTACAACCTTTTAGTACCTTTCAATACAAGCACTTTGTATTGCCTTGTTGTTGAAAATGTGCTATATAAATAAAATTACCTTTACCTTACCTTTTTAACATGATACACACAAAAAAATCGCTGATTCAAGAGCTCTTAAAAACTATCATTGAGTACACGCCCTTGGAATTCCTTTGTTATTTCAGAGGAAATATTTTCGGAGTAAGCTGGTGACTCAGAGGAAGAGAGAGTTTTAGCGTAAATGACTCAGGCTGAAGTGCGTCTGCACAGGTGCATTTAATTGTGTTGCTCAGTTCCTATTCTGTGACTGAGATGCACAGAAATATCTGCAACTTCTCACGTTATGCCTCACCACTGGTGCAGGGGAGTCAAGAGTCAGAGTGTCTGATCCAATCCCCCAAACTGAGATCACTCGGTTGAGGAGAATCCATTAGGCAAGTCTGGACTTTAGATGACTCTCCAGCAGCATGGGCCCCTCATCATATAGCCACCCATCCGCCCATCACTCCCAGCCATGCTTTTTCTTGTCTCCTCTCTTTCACTTCCCTCCTACCCGACCCTTTACCCCGACCCCCACCAGCTCAGCTGCCAGGAACTGGGATGTTTAGTCCTCCGCTGAAAGCTGCCTCCAAGGTAGCACTTCTCTTAACTGCCAGCAAAAATAAGACATTCTGCTCTCTTGCTGACTCCAACTCCCACCTCCCCTCATCCTATTCTTTGCCAGGAGCTGCAGCCAACAGCTACAATCTGCTCCTCTCCCATTTTACCTCTCTGGTTTGAAGAGAAGATTCCTTCGCTGGACACAATGCGCACAGATACCGACCTGTCAGAAATTCAAGATCGAATCCAAAAAGTGTGGCGTAAATTTGTGTTTAGCCCATTTTGCTTGGATTCCTCTAAATAAAATTCAGTGCAGCCAACTACCACTAAGGATCACTTAATTATTCATCAGAATCCACCTGGGTGTCGTGGTTAGGAATAAGGGAACAAAGCAGAAGATCACAGATAAAGGTGTGGAAAAATTTAAAGCAGGATTGGGTTACAAAAGAAGATCCCAATCTTTGAACATCTCATAAAAGAACTGTTCCATCCATCCATCCATCCATCCATCCATCCATCCATCCATCCATTTTGTTTACACCCTTGTCCCTAGTGGGGTCGGGAGGATTGCTGGCGCCTATCTCCAGCTAACGTTCCGGGCGAGAGGCGGGGTTCACCCTGGACAGGTTGCCAGTCTGTGGCAGACTGCTCAATCCATCAGCTGAAAAAAAAAAAGAATACAAGACAACTGCAAACCTACCAAGACATGTCCATCCTCCTAAGCTAACAGACGAGCAAACCACCATTAGAAGTGCATTGTACAAATCTAAACTTTAAGGTGGCTTTATGGTTGAAACAAAGTCATATGAAATCCCATTTAGGTTTTGCCAAAAGCCAAAAGCAGGGAAACTGGTCCAATCTAATCCTAAAATGGATGGAGCTAAACCCTTGAAGAAATCCTTTTGTCTGCCTTAAAAGATGTCAAACAAGGATTTTAGAGCGCCTACAATCTGACTGAGTTTGAGATATCTTCGAAAGATTTAATGGCAAAAATGTCTGTCCAAAGCTACGATGCTGACGGTGTTCACCTGATTCTTAATGGTTCTGCTTAGAAAGAAAGTTCAGGATGTTCTGCAATCCAAATAGTTTACCCGAATTGTTAAATCACCACGACAACCTGAACTAACCCATAATTAACTCAGCATTATGTCATTAAATGTCTGCAGATTGGAATAGGAATAGTTTTAGTGCAACGTTCAAGTGCACTTACAAATTAAACAACTTCCACGTCTTCAGAGCAAGCTAAAAAGAAAAGCGGTGCTGACTATCACACATGTAATAATATTTGACATCTGTCTTTGCACTCGTGGCAAGTCACCAACACTGGAGCATGAATGTCCACTGACATCATGGATACATCTGCAATTTAGGTCCAGCGCAAACAGTTTAATGGACATGTCAGAGCAAAGAGACGGCTGACTGTATCCTCCTGAGTGGGCAGCTGGGAAAACATGACACTCTCCTCAACTTTAAAAACCTGGCCTCCCAGAAACAAAATCCCAAAGTTCACATCCCACAGCAGCCATCTGGCGAGTCTTCTGGTCGACATCACACCTTTTAATTACATAACACGTTGCGAGGCAACCATAAAGAACATATCAGTCAAATTTAAACTCCAAATTTGGAAAAGTCCGAGGTAAAACAAATTACAACACCTCTTATATTTAACATTTGAAACATGTTCCAAAAACGAAGCTGGAACAAGGTAGTATTGGAACTGTAAGATAAAAGAAGAATAGTTTTAGTTCCGCCTTCTGGAGTCAATATTGTGTAGAAGCAGCAATCCATTCATTCACTACACTGGGTTACAAAAAATATTTTTTGGATGTTGTCAATAATTTTTCAACAGAATTAGGACCATTTTGCGTCGCTGAATCCAAAAATGACATCCATTTTTCTCAATCGGGTCAAGTTTTTATTCCAATTTGATTTAGAGAAATCTTATCTTCTGACTAAATTGATTAGATTTTCATGACATTATCAGTTCATTTCTGTTAATATTTCTCATCCAAAAAAGGTTTTAGGGGGGAAAAAAATATATTTTCTAACAGAGTGCACTAATTAAATGTTACAAACTTGGATTTCTGTAAATTGAATAATAAACACTGAAACCGTTGAAAAACCCCAGACAATATTTGACTGTTATCTAACACGTTTGTCCTTGCAGGGTCATGAGTGGGGCTGGTGTTCATTCATGTTACATTTTTAAGATTTTCATTTGAAAATCATAAACTTTGTATAATTTTTCTTGTAATTTACAAGTAGGCACTACTTTGTTTCAGTCTACCGATAAAAGGTATTGAAGTTTATGCTTTTAACACTTCAAAATCTGGAAAAGTTCCTTTGGAAAAGCCTTTAGCAAAGAGCAAGATTAAATGAGGAATCAATCAGGAAAATAAAAATATCCAGGACAGAAGAGCATAACTATTGTTGAGGTTGGACAAGGATTGTTCATTTGTCAGTGCACTAATGAGATGTGAGCAGACCTCACTGGTCAGGATGCCAACTATAATACATGAGAAATGGTACGATCATAGCGAGGAAATAACCGAACAGGAAAAACTGAATTCCGCAAAAGCCGAAGGTATCTAACACTGGATTTAGAAACAACTAACACAAGCCGCAGCTTGGTGCCAGAACCTGTGCAGCCAAACAAATGTGTAATAAATCGGCAGGAGCATGTGGAATAAAATTCATTGGGGGGAAAAAGAACATCCTGAGGCATATCTTGGACCTAGCCTCAGTAATACAAGAACTTAGAATCAGTATTGAGTTTGGAAACAAACATCTTTTTTTCTTTTTTTTTTTTACTGGAGTATTTAACATGCCCCCTAATGTGTTTATAGAGCTTGACATGCAAAAATCAGTCTTGGGTGTGATTATCTGATGTCTTAAAGAGAAAAGAAAATACAGCCAATTCTTGAGAAAATTATTTCACGTGTCACTGATGTGGGACGAGAGGGGAGGGGGCAGAGCAACGGTTCTTACCTCATGTTCTCGATAAGCCTTGTGACATCTCTGTTAGATAAGTAGTGGAAGGAAACAGAAAAAGCTTTCCATGTGGTATTTTCTTTTTCTGGCTCGTTCCTTTGCCCGGCTGCCAAAGACGTATCTTTAATGGAGAGGTACACCGAGGACAAGGAGTGAGGGAGGAACGAAGGGTGAAGCACTCAACATGCATGAGGGGAAATAGTCCTCCCAAATGGTTTTGATGGTTGGGGACCACAATGCATATTAATCTGGGCCAGCAGCCAAGCCAAACAACCCATTGGGGGAAAGGGAAAGCTGCAATTAGGAAAAAGGGATTTTAAGTGAAGTATCTGGGGGTGGGATAAAACAAGGCGAGACAAATGCCATTACGGTGTACAAATAAAAATCTGAGAAGCCAAGAGGCAACCTGGGAGTTGTAGGAGCGTTTCCTCTGAACAGGGGGGGGTTGCACATTGATGTGGAGCCACCTGTTTAATGATGCCGAACATACACATGCAGCACACCCCTCATGAGAAAACATTCTCCGGTCTACACTCTGCACACACTGTCGCCTTTCTCTTCTGCCTGCACAGTAAGACACACACTGGATGAATTCCTGAGTATGTTCTGCCGAGTCACACGGCTTGTGGAGGGGGGGCGGTCCACAAAACCAGATGGAGAAGATACGTGACAAGGAGCAGGTTACGTGTTTAAGAGTGTGCATGTGTGTGTGTGTGTGTGCGTGTGTGTGTGTGTGTGTGGGTAGAAGAGTCTAAGTGGCTCTTTATTAACACAGGAACAGGAAACTTGCTTATAGGTATAACTCAAATAGTAAGATTTGAAGGTTGCAAATGAGTGATTTTCTTGAAATAGAAAAAAAAAAAAGAAAAGGACATTGAAATAATCAAAAAAATATTTTATATACACGTTTTAATTTGCCTGACGCCCTTTCAGTCCAGCTTGTGGTTTCAGTTGGATGAAAGTAGCTGCCAATAAAACGCCAATGACGTTAGCTTTTTGCTGTGCAAGCTATCGTATACAGAGCCTTGCAGAAAAAGTCCTATCTATTGAACTTTTATACATTATATCTGGCTGCTACAACCACAAATGTCAAATAGTTTTATTAAGATTTTATGTGAAAGAACAACACAAAGCAGTGCATAACTGTGAAGTGGAAGGAAAATAATCCCTTTAATAATGCCTTATTTATTTAATGTCCATATGAATCCAGCATTTCTGTAAAGTCATCAGTTTTATAAGAGAACAAATTAGCTTGATGACAACCAAGGAACACCGCAGAAAGGTCAGGGACAAAGCTGTGAAGAGCTACGTTATAATATCTAATTTTTGAACATCACATGTGACGCTATTCAATGCATTATCTAAACATGCAAACACAATGCCAAAGGTGCAAATCCACCATGACCACCATACGACTGCTGGCTTTTACAGTGCACATGGGACAATCAGTTGTGAGATTCCACAAATCTGGAATTCATATAAAAATAACAACAGCGAAGGTGTTGTTTAAAAGTAAAATCTTGCCAAATTCAAGAATACGTCCAGTGTTTGAGCTTGAGATATTCTGCAAAACAGAATAGCCAAAAGCTTCACATTGTAGAAGTGCAAAACCACAAGAGGCACATCCCTGTAATTGCGGTGAAAGGAGATTTTACAAATTATTGACTTTACCAGGGAGGAGGAATCAGTATGCACACTTTTGAGATCAGTATTCATAAAACATTTTAAAAACCATGTATTATTTATTTATTATTTATCACCTTGCTTGCAGTAATGCCTTACTTGATGTTAGCCTATCACATCGAGTCCTAATAAATTAACTTAGGGCCTGTAATTGTAATGGGGAAAACCATTAGAAGGGCATGAATACACTACATATGTTGGTGAGTTTGCTCACTGTGGCTTGAGAACTGAAAGGAGGGCATGTGAGATGCGTGCTGCATCGATTGTTCTCCCAGAACTCTGAAAGTGATTTTCTCACTATATCTCACAGGAAATGATTCATTAGGCTGCAGCCCAGTTGGGATCCGTCTGACAGGGAATAAGAAACAGCTCCTCACCCTAGGCGGCTACATTTGGAGTGCGCATTGAGACACAAAGGGGGAAGATAGAAAGCAGCCCACGAAGCCACCGACATAGGAGGAAGGAGTGGATTTAATATGGCAGTGAAGGACACAAGCAGAAGGTTAGAGGATGGAGATGGAGGAGGGTGAGGATGTAATAAACGAGGGAGGGGGAAAAAGCTGGAGAGGGCCACAAAGAGGGAGTCTCTGTGGCTTTGAGTAAACGGAACAAAATCACCCAGACAAACTCAAGCTTATAACCCAAGTTTTCCTGGAAGGAACATGAATGGGCGGCCCAGTACGACACAGAAAAACTCAATGTTCTGATCCTTCTGAGGTCTTCTACATGCTGCTACTCTCACTGCTCTGTCTCACCCGCTGTCACACTATGGAGACGAAAGCCAAAAACAGTAAAGATGAATCATTAAGTGGTCCAAAGGAAAGAAGACCGCACAAGAATTACAGCATAAAAAGGGCTATGTTATGTATTTTCCAGTCACGTAGGGCCACTTTATAGCACAGTCAAGTAACTATGTTACCTTCAGTTGTTATACAAATGCTGTATTCATATCAACTTATATCAACTAGAAATTTGATTTCACAATTGGGAATTGGTCCCTGTCTCTTCTTGAGGCTCTTGCTCTTTCTGACACTTTGCCTTCAGCACATCATCACAGCGCTGTTTACAAACCATTCTTAGGAGTTTTGGACTGAAAAGTAGTTCATTTCATGAGCTCAGCAGACTTGCAGACCCACCAGGTGTTTGCTAATTGCTGCTGTCGCTAGTCTGATGGAGCTGATTGGTGAAGCAGTGGGAAAGGGGAGCTCTGTGAGGCAGAAGCTCAGCAACTCAAAGGAGGAGCTTTGAGTAAAGAAGCGGCGTTTTGTAGGCAGATTCAAATCGATGGCACAGCAAATTCAAGGGTTTCTCAAACATGCATGAAAGAATCAAAGCAACACTCCAAATATGTTTCTGAGGAGGGGACGACATTATAACTTGATGTAAAACTGAGAAAAACTCTATTTTACATAAGCCTCCCATCCCTTCAAGAAGAACTTAAGGTATAATTTTTCCCATTAATGTAAAACCACATTTCTGGTCACAAAGATGCTTTTTTATACACTTGCAACTTTATACTTTAAAAAAAAAAAAAAGAGAGAGACAAAAATCAGTTGGATAGACATAAACTTTGAATTCTGGCATTTAAAGCTCATTGGTACTATTACTAAGCTCTAGCAGCAACCTCAAGAATTTTGGTGTACAATAAACATCCATGAGATGCTAAGCAGTTGTGCTTCATGACCCAGTTACTGTCAAAGACTGAAGTATGAGTAACTATGATTATACATAGTTTTCATTATTGCTATAAACCAAACTTAAATCAGTGGATCCCTTCTACTGGCCATTAGTCTAGCAGCGAACTTGCCTGAACTCTGATCCTGCATCCAAAATTCCTCTCTTTACCAATCCACTACTCCCTTTTTGTTAAACACAAAACACTTCATCTAAGTGTGCTGCAAATAGAGCATTCAAAATGCTTAGATGTCAAGATGTCGGCATGCTGACCTGAGCGGTTACATCTTGTAATTGTGCCAACTCTTTCCACTGTAATAAATGCTTTTTTTAACTCAGAGTTTAAACTTTTGGATAAAATATGACCATCCTTGCAGGACTCCCCCTACATGAGTGATGGTAAAAAGATAAAGAGGATCTTCAAGAGCGAAGGCAGTAAAGTTAAAGTGACCAGAGCAGAGCAGGAGATAAACCAGACCTGAAACGGTGAACAGTGGGATGAAGGAAGAAGAACAGAGAAGAAGAGAAGAATCTAAGCAAAAAGACACCTGGACTGGATCCTAAGCTTCATTGCTTAGTTTGACAAAGTGATAAACTGAGAAATATATCGAACATGCAACAATAAAGTGTTCACATAATATAACTGTGCATCCAGTGTGGATATACGCATGTGTGCATCCAGAGCTCCATGTGTGAGCTCACGCTTCGGTTGGAGCTTCACGATAAAGCAGCATATTATGAATAAGTGTCAGTAAACTGTTGGTCTGGGAACACAGCGGCCACCGACAACCACATTACATTTCAAAAATGAGACTCCTCTCCGTCGTCTTCATCTATCATCTCATAGAAACCATAACAGCATTTGTGTGTGAATACAAGGCAGTGCTCCAAGAATTTGCTCTATGTTACTCACAGCAGTCAGGCAATCTGCTGACGCAGTCTGAGAGCCAGAAAACGAGTTAAAGAGTCAAACTCTGGATGCATTTTCTTGAGCGATTTAAAACCGAGATGATCATTTTCATGTCTCCTGTCACAAAAAGGCGACAAAATCTTACATTACGTTGATAATTTACTGCCCCCCTGCACTGAAGTGGTGTTTTTTGATGAATCTGGTCAGGGTTATCGTTTCTCCAGTTTCTCTTTCATGCATGTTTGTGTTTGTAAGTTTATGTAACCCGGTACAGGAGTGTCCAACAATAGCTACCAGAACAAAGTTCAGAAATACAGATTCATAAGTGTCAAGAAATTAACTAAACAAATTAAAATACAATAAATACAAAATAACATTTCCTCAATGTAATCTTTGGTTAATGACTTAAACCAGAGTCACTTTACTTTTGAAAACTTTGTCATTCTGATTAAATATAGCGCAGATCATTTTAAGAAGATTTTATTTTACAATTACAAAAACGTTTGTTGCTTTGCTTTCAATTAAACATATGAGCTGCTTATTTTTGTTACTTATAGAAAATGGACAGGCTGAAGAGCTTTACCAAAAATATCAAAATTAATGTTCTGCCATATTGTTGCACACTGACAATGGTTTTGCATGAACCACTGTAAACCTAAGTCCATGAAGAACTTCTTCTGTTTGATTAAATTCAGGTTTCGCCAGCAGCTTTCTACTGCTTTTAAGACACTGACTGCTAATCGATACATCACAGAACCCCAACACAAAGCAAGCAAAAAGTTAAAACTTTAAATAGTGACATGTGTCTCACACTCCATGGTCGTTTCTCAGTTTGAATCTCAGAATCTATTGACTGCTAAAGGTGAATTAAACATAGATTTAGTACTTCACTCTACAAAGTAGAAATATTCACAAGGTAATTTTGTAGACCCCATAAACTCCCAGCACAGGCATCCAATTTTTTTGTTGTTGTTTATAGAATCAAACACTCAAACAGCCACTTCCCAGACCGTCTTCCCAACACACGTCACATTATGCTCCACATCTGCTTAGATGATGTTTCAGTAAAACAAAGAAAGCCCCCTGTGCAACGAAGACCAAGCTAGGTAAGCTTTTTGTGCCTCTTCTCTGCTTTTGTTATGCCTTTAACACAGTCAAGCTGTCCCTTTGCTTCTGCCAAGCTCTGTGCTGCAGCCATTTTCCCAAAAAGAAGCCATCTCTTGGGCAAAGATGCTGTGCTGATATACAGAGCAGATTACCTCTGCTGGACATGTTCATAAACAGCAACCACATGGCGCAACAAATAATGAGAGCCATGATGACAACCACAGGCCTGATGAGAATCTTAATTTGACTCAGTCCCATGGCGGTGGGCATTCATGTCATTCCTCCCTCTCCATCCCATGATCCACCTCTCTTAAGTCCTCTCAGTCCTTATATCTTTCTTTACAGACATGCGGTAATAACACTTGGGCAAGTCTAAGCCATAAAGAAATGAAGCACACGTCGTAAAACATCAGGTCCTGTCACTATATGAAGCATTTGTACTTTGGATTCGTATATCGTAAGTGTATTGAAATGAAGGATGTGAATTCACAATCTGCTACTGTCTCAAAAGTGAGTAAATTACTTGTTTCTATGGTGACGCTGTCTTGTTTTTTTTTTTTTTTTTTTTCAGAAATAGCCTGACAATAAAATTATTTTCGACCCCCAAATTTTATCCTTCCACCCGCCTAAGGAGGTTGGCACAGGCTCGTAACAACCAGGAATATAAAACAGGACTGTGGAAATAATTCAGTGATTCATGACTATTCTCTAAATATATTTGGGAGAGTTTGTTTTACTAATTTCTCTAATGTAAGGAAATAACTTTGTGTCTGAAGTCATCAGACACGAACATGTATTTCAGAGAAGTCAAATCAAAACTGAAATGATCCAACTACTGCATTTGTTCTCAGGGGGAAAAGAGATTGTCAGCATGACTAAGTTTCGCTATTCCAGGAATTTGCGCTGTACAAATTCTGCATCTGAACAAAAAGTTCACAATGAATCATTCTGGGAAAAGAGTAAATGGTCCATAAAGGCACCTGATTTTCAAATTATACAGTTCAGAGCCACTGAGTTATTAAAATCCTAAAAGATTTCCATCTCTGACAACTGTTTCAGGAATCTTTTTGGCTGAGCAAATTTAGTTCCAGGTTGATATGACTCACATTGAACAAAGAGAATGGTTATTCTCTTTATTTAAAGCCGCTTTAGTCTGTTACTGAAAATGTGCTGTCATTACACGCCAATTATTGTGACAAACCTACAGAACGCGGCAGAAAGCAAGCAGGGAATGCCGAGAAGCAAGCCATGTTTTAAAGCTGCCTGTCACATTAAAGCTTTACTGAAAACTCTTTGCTGTCTCTGTTTATCTCACATTTTGCTGCTTTCCTGTTACTAATATCCCAGCCAAGCCGGATTGTGGTATCCGACGGGGACGCTCACCGTGCACAAGCTTAAGATCCCAACTGAAGTGACGAGAGAAAAGACGCAGTGGGTAAGTGAATGTCATTCCAAATATGTAATGACATTATTCTTAATCACTGTCTCCCCAAACAGACCTCCTTTCCAACTCGTGGAACCGCTGAAACCACATCCTGGTGTTTTTCAACAAAATGCTAACCTGGTGACAGCTCTCGAAATGTTTCGTGGCATTATGTACCACTGTGATATGTTGTGCAATTGCTAAGCCCGGCGGTATCGTCTGTCTGTCAGTGAGCGCAGCACGATAGAGTGCAGGAGGCGAGGCGAAGTAACTGAGAAAGAAAAGCAGAGGGAGGAAGGCTTCTCTACTTTGAGACACTTTATGTAATCTAGACAATAGAGAACAGGAAAAGAGGTCATGGGCATGTCTCCTCGCAAAAGACGAGCACAAAACTCTTCAGCTGGGGGTCACACTGCACACTCAGATGCAGACATAGGTATGAATTCACAAGCACAAAAAGTCAGCAGAAGGACCGACAGCGATCCATCAACGTTGAACCCATGTAAACCTATATGCTGTGTAACCCTAACACCAGATATGTCACAGAGCTGCCTGCCGTCTGTGTTCTCCCACTGTCTAAAGCCCACCACCTGAATACCGCTGGACCTTTCCAAAACACCTACAGTAAATCACTGACTACACAAACAGGCCTGCTGTATAATTTATGCCTATTCAGCTCCTACTTTTGTGATTTAAAGCGATTGCTTCAGCAGAGCGGCCTCCAGGTGCAGCTCTTCTCCCACGCATATTCGCAGAAAGTAAATCCGTCGCATGCACACTGATCACAGGAAGCGTGATGTTGGTTTTCAGGATATCTGACACACAGGGAGTTAGACCTTAGGAGACATAACTTTTTTTTCGAAGGATAATTTTTATGTGGCAAATGGCATGCGGGGGACGGGAGGGAGGACAGTTTTTCCTCTTTTCCCTCCTGAAACTTTGACTTCAGCAGAATTTTCTGTTTCTGCATGTTCAGTTTTGAGCTGCAGTCAAAACTCTTCTTTTGGTTCAGCAACTGATACGATAGAAATCTACTGATTTTGGAAAACATAATGGAGCTGGAGGAAGGGGCATTACAGTTGAACAAAATAGGTTTTGTTTAATCTTGAATTGAAAAAGTATTCACTCGCCATCAACTTTCCCACACTTAGTCCAGCCACAAACTTCAATTTATTTTAATGTCAATGTTTATGCAGTAATTGATTGGTTATAATATTTTTTTTCATAAATAACAACCTAACATGTTTCCTACACTTGAATTCAAACACACAAAATACGTATTTTGTAGAATCACCTTCCACAAGCGGCCTGTGACTGTAAGTTAGTTCCCATGTCGCTACCAAATTTATATATCTAGATTTGAAATTTCCAACCATCTTTTTGTTGTTGTTGTTGCAACAGTACTGGGCACATTGCCCACATAACTATGTGTACCAATCGGATGACTTTTGAAGGAAACTGGTTGTGTTGAACATTATGATGATGTTTTCACAGCAGAAGGGCCTTAATTTATTCCACAATTTTTATATCTTTATTTGCACAAAAAAAAAGTTTGGAGATCATTCTTGATTTTTCTCCAACTTCGCAATTCGACGAGTCAACAGAGTGAAAAAAATAAAACTAAAGCAACAGTATGATCTCTTTTAAATCTAAGCCTCAATTTTTATTTGATAGCAAAAATTGCTCTTCTTGGTAAAGAAGAAATTGTATTTATGTATGTAAAAAATGAAAAATGGCATAAACCACCGTTGATTCCCAAAGAATTAAGATGTTATTTAGCCTACAGAGATTGAGGGTTAAATGCAGCTGAATACAAGATTATTGCAGGGAACCAAAGTAAATTAGAATTATAATAAATTATATTAAACAATCTCATAAAAACAGTCAGGCACAGTGATGGAGAGCTGATAATCTAGATTTATTTTGCAGATTTATGACCCTTCCTCCATTAAATTTGAAGCCATCTGTCCCTTAGTTGAAGCATCACCAAAACTGGGTCACACAGCAGGACAATGACTGCAAAACTGAATGATTTAAAAAACAAAAGATTGATCAATTTAAGTCCAAATGACTTAAAATTTAAAAATGTTTTCTTATCATGTTCTCTTCAGACTTTATGGAAGTGTTGCTACGACCACACTCCAGCTGGGAAGTCGAACACCAAGATCCAAGATCCAGTCAAAAGGTCAAAAGTGTTTTGTGTGAACCCACCAGGGACGTTTCACCACAGGTTACAGAGGAGCTGCCCTCTGGCTCTAATCACCAGCAGCAGATGAGCAAGTGCAGGAAGACACAGCAGGAGTCCAGGAAACAGGGAGAGACTACTTACAGAGAGCAGTCTGTTTTGAACGGCGTGGGAGGTTCTCTGAAGAAGTGGACGTCTGTTTGAAAAGAACTGATAAAAACATGAGGCTGCTTCCATAGAGAGTTGCTTTTTCTCTGTAAATGATCCAGAGAGTAGCTAATTCATCTGACAGAAGGGCAAGTCACAAAAGGTCATTGCTAAAGAAGTATATTCATAAAAAGCTTAGTGGAAGAAAAAAGTGTGGTAGGAAAAATGGGCAATAGAGATAACCACAGCCTTCAGAATTTGTCTTGTCTGTAATCACAAAAGATTACAAGAAAATAAAGACTTGAAATATCAATGTCCCTGTAAGCAAATTATCAGCATAAACGCCCAAAAGCCTGGATTTTAATCTAAACTTTACTCCATCATGGCTTTGTTACTATTTCCAAGATAAAAGCAGTTGCCCCCGACAGATTTCTTCAAATAAATACAACTAAAAATGAGTCACTCTTCTGAATATCTCATTGAAAGAAGTTGACCTACGTCTTTGATCATTTTTTTTAAACAGTCTGAGTCCATTACTCTCTGGTCCCCAAAATTCAAATTATTAATACTCTAGCAGGAAAATAATCAAACAAAATGCAAACAAAGCATGGGCAAATATATTCACAATTATGCTTCAATTTCAGATTAAATGTTCTGAAATACAAAAAAACAAACAAACAATAAAACGTGTATATTACATAAAACTTATGTGTAATGCGTCTTGAATAAATGGGAAGCTTGCTCCTGAATTCCCGGCCGATATTTGCAAAGAAAATATTTGCAGAGAAGAGGTAAAAATACACAACTTTAATTAAACCGAATGAAAACATTTGTTCTATGTGCACACACTGGCCAACATTTCTCATTCTCGTGTCAATAAACCAGCGGTGGTGTTGAGTAACATGCCGTGTCTGCAGAGCTGGCCGAGGGTGAGCCGTGATTGGCCAGTCACGGTGGGTGTTTCCGCATTCCGTGCGGAGCTGACAGCAGGAGCGCAAGTTGTGCAGAGGCAGTCGCGTCTTTGAAGGCACCTCTCGAGTCATTCCCGGGGGATAACAGGACCAAAGCCAAGGGGCAGGGATGCCTTACATGCTCATCAGCACGCAGATCCGACTGGTGTGTATATATCCCACATAAATAACTCGTGCCTTGCTTTTACAGAAGCATTGCTTGGATTGGAGATTGCAGGATTTGTTTATTTAGCCTCTGCGGCACCCAGTGTTTTACTTATCAATCTTAGTTGTCACTTGAACCTAATATTTATCTGGAGGCCTCTTATTTTCTGCATGCAGAGGAAAGCAGACAAGCCTCCATGGGGTATGGAGCTCCAACAGTGGCACAATTCAAACCATAGTCAAATTGTTAAGTTAAATTTGAAAACCAATAATTAATTAGTTAATTCATTAAATACACAATGCTGGTGAATTATTAGTTTTATTTTTGAAATTGACACGTAGCTATTTCTGTATTTAAATAGCTACGTAGTTACTTTCTGGATGAATGGATCAGCACACATTTTTCCCATCACAGTCACAGAGCAAGGCTCCTGTGAATATAATTGGCCAAGCTCTGCAGGGTAACCAATTAAATCTAATGCTTTTTTTTGTTTGTTTGTTTTTTTATTGGGCAAGACAAAAGTTTAAATTTTTCTCAGTGCACAGCAGGGTACAAATGGCAAAATAATTGTTCTTTTATACAGTTTTACTGACTTAAAATCTTAGTGAGTATTAAAATGCATTTCAATGAATTAGAATATCCTATTCATTTATTCTGTTAATGAGTCCAAAAAGTGAAACTCATTTATTAAATAAATTTATCGTACTAGATGGATAGAATTTCAAGTCATATTCTTAACAAATGAAAACCCACAATGTAATTTTCTAAAAATGTTTTCAAATTTCATAAGACCAGTAAAAATAACTTTTAATGTCTTGCTCTTGACAAAATCAAACAAATTATCTGCAGGGTTTAGTTAAGGCCAGCTTACTGACCAATCAGCACAGTAATATCACCATTATGAAATCAGGTGTTTGTACTTTTGCCTGTGTGCACTGCTGCCGAGTCAGCTGGAAAATGAATGCAACACCTCCATTAAGCTGGTCAACAGAGGGAAGTCCTCTGAAAAGTCTCCACAAATCGTCACTGACTGTAGAAATCTTGTGTGCCTTTCCACTCTTCCACCAGACTCTGGGACCTTAATCTACAAATAATATGCAAAGTGAACTCTAATTTGAGAAGAGGTCTTTGGACCACTGAGCAGTAGGTTCTTTAGTCAAGCTCAAAGTCTTTTTATCGTCTCCCTGGGGGAACAAAATGCCTTGGATAGAGGGATACACCATGCAGACATATTGTACACTTCCATAACATCTATGCATTAATAAAGACATTATAAGCGTAGCCCAAGAAGAACTCTTTCCATACTGTCTTTGACTCGTGTGGCTTAAGTAAAAAAATTGAACACTTTTAGTTTGAAGTTTCGCTTTAGGCACCGACTCCAACCTCAGTCAATGCCTCATGTGCGTCTCCCCCAAACTCCTGAATTGGTTTTGCTTCACCGTCCTCTCATGGCCATCAGTTGTATTTGTTCACCTTTTTCTGCCACACTTCTTCCTTTCGTTAGAGTTTTTCTTAACAAGTTTGAAAAAGGCCCTCTGTAAACAGGAGGCATAGTTTAACAGTGACTCTCTTTGTGGAAGGTCTCAGTGACTGTCTGCAGGACAAAATCAAGGCCGCCCATGGCGGTGTCGGCTATAACGTGACCAGATCATACCATTTCTGTATTGAATCTATTTTTTTCTAAATGGTTATCAGGGTTAATTAAAATTTTGGTCTGTCACAGACTGACAATCTGTTAAAGTCCTCATCAGTCCACAACCATGAAATGGTAAGCTGGTGTAGTGACTGGATGAATTTTGGGTTTTCATTAGCTGTAAGTTACAGAAATTATTTTGATGATGGGATTTATGGTATTACATTTAGCTATTCATCAAATAAGTGTATCCAGTTCCAATGTAATTTTATTTGTAGTATATGTAAAAGCAAATGTATTTTTATTTACTGTCCTTTTGCATATTTGGCACCTTACACAGCTTGAAAAATGAGCCTTTTTTAATGTATTTCTTGCCATTGTCTTAAATACTGTTACACGTATTGCATCTGTCTCTGTTTTTTTTATCATGCATGTTCATTTCCCAGCCTGCTCAGCTCCAGCAACCTAATTCTCTTGCCTCTGAGTATTAGATCATCTATTTTTAGCCTGCCCTGATATTATTACTGTTTATTATCCTGTACCTGCCAGAGGTCTGCATCGGCGCTACCGTTGCATAAATAATAGCCAGAGACATTCATTTAGAAAATCAAACTGTTGATGGATATCAAATCGTTGTTTTTCAGGAGTCTGGTCCAACGAATGTAGGAGACGAATTTTCTGATCCAGCTGTCATGAGTTACCTGGGGGCGAGAAAAACAACCATGCTGGGAAACAATTTGTGAGTGGCTGCAAATGGAAACACTTATGGTGCTTTGTGACACGCTGCAGATAAATTTGGGGTTAAAACTATCCTGTAAAACTTCGTCTATCTCCGCCGTCATCTGACAAAACTGAAAAGAGTCATCTCTAAAGGCACTGTTCTCATGCTGACCTCCACAGACATGCAGAGCTGAGCTGGATTGGTGAAAATCTGCTCTCGCAGGGCCGAATTTCTCAATTTTGACAGTTAAAAGTGGGTGTTTCTTTCTTTTTGGCTGTTAAAGCGCACATATTGACAGCAGAGCTGAGATCAAGTCAATTGGCTGGAACAAAAAAAGTGTGGTTGAGGAAAGCTTCTGCTTCACAGATTGAGAGTAAACCATTCAAGGTGATGGGTTACAGAACAGGGAAGTGTTGTCATTGGCAATCTGATTCAGATCCTTCTGGGAAATGAACCAAGGTGTGGAAGGAAGTGAATGAGCACCAGAACACTTAGCAGCCATGTACTTTCCAAGCAGAGTTTACTGAAAGAGAGAAATCCCACATCTGTGGAAGGCAGAATTACTTTGTTTATGCTTATTTTAGTTCTGAATACCATGTGGACGAGCCACCTCGCCTGGTGCTGGACAAGCTGGAGAAGATTGGCTTCCGCGTGCTGTCGATGACGGGAGTGGGACAGACGCTGGTGTGGTGTCTCCACAAAGAGACGGAGTGACTTATCACCTGATAGCCTTCAAAAAACACTGAGGAATTTCGCTAAGGTGAAATTCATATCTGTTTTGTTTTTTTTTTCACTTTGTTATGTTACGTTTATTACCACAGATGAGAGAACGCAACTTTAAAACTAAGGAAATCTTTTCTATAAGGTTTCTGATTGAACAGGTTGCCGGTATGGTGGAACCACATTCCAGAGATTTTATTGGACCATTTGTTAGTGATGTTGTTCACTGCAGGTGCGTTGAAGTTATTTGTCCATATGAAGTCAGAGAACTTTTCTGTCATGCAGGGGAGAAAAGAACCCTCAGGTTTGTTGTACTTGTGCTGAAAGATGTCTGCACATTAAATTAGCATTTTGTTTATGAATAAATAATGTGGAGATTTCAAATGTCTTTTTTAACAATAAATAATAAATACATGCATTTTAACAATAAGCCAACCATTGTTATCTAACAATAAAAACATTTGTTGCTTCACCTTGCAAAGCAAAAGCATTTACTTTGTCACATCTTGTTACATCACAATCGATTGATTTGAGAAAGCTTTTCTTCACGTCCAGATCAAAGTAGATTGATTAGAATGACCCAATAAAAATCCAGGCACAAACCCACTTGTGGCAAAATACGAAAAATTATTCTCTTCTTCTTCTGCTGTATTTGAGCCTGAACTGTTTTGTAAATAGTCAAAAGTGAAATGATAATTGTCAAAAGTTTTATATTTATCTTTTTAATTTGGAAAACCATGTGTATGATTTCATTTTCACATAAATTGTAAACCACCTTAACACACGGCCATGTCACTCAGAATCATAATAAAATAGATCACAGCTTCTGATTTTAATACGACAAAACTTAAACTTTAAAGGATATGAACGCTTTTATTAGGATTTGTATGTGCAGCATCTTGCAAGCCACCCGTCATGCACAAAACTTGATAAACATACATCACACCCTGAAAATATTCTTTATAATTTAGGATAAGACACTTGCATGTCAGGCATGAAAGAGCCTGCCTACGGCCGCCAAAACACACTGGGTGGTTTCATCTGAGCCCCGGGTCTGCCAGCGTGAGTTTGGGGCCAGCCCAGATCATTAACCTGCAGCCCAGATTCGTTGCCAGGCAAACTCTTAACAAGACCTGCTGCCTAATACATGACAGCTTCCTTCTCCAAGTTGAA
This sequence comes from Poecilia mexicana, assembly GCF_051168715.1. Taxonomy (NCBI): domain Eukaryota; kingdom Metazoa; phylum Chordata; class Actinopteri; order Cyprinodontiformes; family Poeciliidae; genus Poecilia; species Poecilia mexicana. The sequence continues at coordinate 16,655,825 of NW_028263391.1, read as the reverse complement.
GATGAAGCAGAGAAAGATCATCCTCAGACAGGACGGCTACGATGCTATGAAGACATTAAATCTTTCCTGAGAATGATGCTGTAACAAGGTCGTCCTCCCCTGCTGGTTTGCATGCAGCAGCAGAAACCACTGTTGGCTTTGGGCAGTTTTAGTGGTGAATGTGTTTCCTGTGACTGTGTTTCCTCTGTTGTCATTCAGACAGAGGTGGTGTGTTTCTGATTTTTTACTTTATATATATATATATATCACATTGCTGGGGTAGAGGAGAAGGATACAGATAAACAAAACCATGTTATGAGGGGATTTTGCGGGAGGAGAGGAGCAGATGTCTCCCACCACACAACTAACAGCTGGACGTTGTGTAACAGAGCTGTGGAGAAGCAGCGCAGGAGTGGCAGGGGGATGCATGACTGGATTGGTTGTTGCGAAGCTTCCATGTGGCTCCTAAATAACACAATGACAGGACAAAGAGCAGTAGACACACCATTACACCAGAGAGACTAGGAAAACAGACCGTTCTGGCAAGATGTATGTTCCCAAGCAAAAAGATTCTGTTACAAAACTCATGGTGGCCACAACAAGGACTGGCCGAATGTGTGTCAAAGAATGGTAGCGTGTCACTTAGCAGAGCATAAATAAGCAAAATCTCTGCAGGATTTTGCATGTTGCATAAGATTATTGTGAAATATCTAGGAGCAACAAATCAAAATTTGTCAGGGTCGATATAAAGGGACAGAACACATATTTCAAAATGTGTTCTTTAATTTAGCACGCTCTGCGGCCCGTTTCATGATCGAGCAAAAGCGGAGTTGGAGTGAAAGTGTGCGAATGGAAACCCAGAAGTGCAAAAACACAAATGTTATTGCAGAATGTTGGCTTTACATCCTGTAAAAACAGAAAATATATATTTTTTTTAAAAAAAAGTAGGGGCCCGTGTCCTGCGTAGTACAAGGAGTACTGAGCATGAGGTGAACATCAATCAACAATGCAAGTCTCCCAACAAAAACAGCTTTTAAATAATCCTGAAACAACAATTAAATGGTTATAGGAAGGACGTGCAGTCCTCTTTTTAAGAGTCTGGTGAATGCACAAGAGAAGTGTTTGTGTAAAAGCCTAAACTGCAGTGCTGGTCAGCAGTTTACACATACTTGTCGTGAAAATGCCATTCTTAAAATATAGCATTTTTTTTATTTTTTAATTATTATTTTTATACAGGCTTCTGCCATGCCCCCAATGCAAAGCCTATCAAAAATACATGGAGCACCCAAAGGGAGCCCATGCATGCCCAGGGATAACTTGCAAACACTGCAGAAAGACTTCAGGCCAGGATTTGAACTCAGAACTTTAGTTCTGTGCGATAATAAAAGAAGATGCTGGGTTTTTCTGGGCGCACAGACAAACCAAAAGCAAAGCAAAAAAAACATAGTTAAAAAACATTTAACTATGATTGAAAGCACACGGGTTTTACAGGGATTAGCAGCGATTGCCTAACAGCATGAGGTTAATATGACACAAAATTGGAAAACTCAAACTTAACCCTGCATCAAGTCTTACATGTAAAGATATTTTTAATTCTGTATTTCATAATTTGCTTCCATTTCTGTAAAGTTGTCTCATATGTCTATTGGTCACCAACAGTGGTTGTTTTGTAACCTGTGAAAAATTGTTTTGATAATGAAATAGCCTAAAGTGAATCCGTAAATGATACTGACCCATTTTCAGCATGAACCATCCAACTGTGTGCAACAAAGGATTAATAAAAGCAGCAAACACAATGTCTAAAGTATCATCCACAACAGTTGCTGTAAATTTTTAGTTAAGGGTTTTGTTGATCTTATGCCCTAATTCAGAGCACATTCAAGAAATGTTCCACATAACGTTCCAAGAAACGTTCAAAAATAAATGTTTTGCAGAGATCACGTGCAAATATTAAAGCAATTAAAGTGGAGCAAATACTGGGAGCTCAATAAACAGTACCATAAATAAATAAAAGCCAAGGCCTCCTCAGTGAGGCGAGGATATTTGGAAACAGAAAACCAAGAGGAACTATCATCCCAACCATCAGATGTAAAATGGAGAGCCTCCAATGTGAGCTTGCTTTTCATCACAATGAACCCACAAGAATTCCATAAAGGCGTACCTAGTGTTCCAATCACAGCTTGATTACTGGTTTAACATGGGGCAGAAATGATTTCCACACAGTCACATCACACGGTCTGTGGTTTGGACTGCCCCCCGACTTACCCTAAAGTAGCTGATAAAGTATGCAAGCTACAGGGAAGAAAGATTTGTACGTCAAAACTTGTTTGGTACAAGTAATGAGGTAATAACTTGTCACATTTGGCCACATAATGGTTGACTGATGAACATTACATCATGGAGCTATTTTCACAGCTTGTTTTGCTGCCCAGCCAGGCAAATCTGGCATTTTTAAAACCCAACAAGAAAAGACTAAGCACGCACCCATGATGTGTCGTGAATTGATGCTTGTTGGTGTTGCACAGAAAAAAAATAAGCAAAACCAAAATATTTCTCTCTGTATGACATGGATGGGATTTGAACAAAAAGTCAAACTTTTTTGTGATTTCTGACAATCTAAGATACTGAGTATGTAAATTAACGAATCGTCAAATATCATAGGTGTCTGCGAAAGTTGTGAGGAAAACAAATCTGGATGTAATGGTGAATTTAAATAAATTCAAATATCATTGGAAAATTAACCAAGTTCAGTAATTCAGTCCAGAAAGTGACAGACAAAGTGATGGATTTTAGTTACTTATTCCTGTTCATGCTTAGGGTTATGGCTTTTGCCACATAAGAATTTACAGAAAAACTCGATCTGTCAGTCTTCATGTTTTTGACTGAATTACAAGAAGGAAAATAACTTTGAAATACACAAGACCACTGAAAAATAGATTTTTAATTCAGAAATTGTCATCATGGGAAAAGATGCCGACTTGACATTTGTCCAGTGGAAAGTCATTGAATCTCTCCATAAGGAAGGTAGACCAATGGAAGGTAATAACTAAAGAAGCTAGGTGATCACAGAGTTTAGTTTATAAGCATTTTACCGGAAAATTGGGTGGAAGGAAAACTGTTAAAAAGAAAATGGTGCACAAGCTGCCAGCAGAATTGAGAGGACTGGGAAGCATATCCAGCAGCGCCACAGAGTGATCGCATTCTTGATGCAGTAATCCGCCCAACATTTCTGGATTAAATATCACTTTTTAAATACAGAAATTAACATTTATGTAATGTTCCAACTTTATGAGAAACAATTTTTGCTTTCTTTAGGGATTAACAGTCAGCTATAATCATTAATTTGATGATTAAAAAATGATAAATGTATCTTTGTTTTTAATGAATCACTCTCATATGAGTTTCCCTTTTTGAATTCTTGAAATAAACTTTTCAATTACATTTCACTTGAGATTCACCTGTGTGATGATGAAATTCATCCACAGGTCAAAGACCACCCACAAATCATACATAAAACATATTAAAAATAATTATAAAAAAATTACTGACTAATCTCGGTTTTAAAGCAAGACAGAAAACTGAATTAATAGAAGTTTTATAATTTCAAACTAACAATTACAGCGTTCTCTCCGGCCTTTTTGATAAGCTTTGTTTCAGTAGCTGTGTAGTGTGGCACTACATACAGCAAGTCTAACTTCTCTACCTTTCACCTAGTCATACATCATCAACATACAGGCGACAAGACAAATGAAAACACTGCTTTATTTTATCAAAAGGGTTTATTTTCCACACTATGTTACAATAAAACAATAAAAGAAAAACACAAGAGGCTTTATGAAACTAAAGCTACGACTCTGCAGCCTCCTCGTCGTCCTCTCTCTGCATCTCCTCGATGAGCCTCTGACGTTCGGCAGCCTGCCTCATCCTCATCATCACCACCGTCTCATAGTCGCGCTCATTTGAAAGGGAACCCTACGGAAAACACAGATGACACAATGGGAAAGCGGGGTTTATCCTAGTGTAGTAGACAGAGTTAAAGAGACAGTTTTCGGCTTGGATCTTAAAAATCCAAATGTTTTTTTTTAAATATAAAAAGACACAAACAAAGACGCATTGTTAGGATTCAATGGCTGATTTTACAAATGGATGAACAATGGGTCAAAATGATGCATCCACAGGCATTAAATGGAAATGAACGGACAGGAACACAAAAATCATAAAATCCGTGCACTGGCAACAAACTCACAAAGAAAACAGCAACTTTAATTCAGGAAGGAAACCATGTATTAAGACATTTATTTGATCCTGATGTGGCACAGATTAAAATCACATTTTGAAAGGACAGAGTGGCTATTTCTCTGCAGCATGAGCCATCCTTTAGAAGGATTATATAAAAAATATTTTCTGTGCCAAGAAAATGTCTCCTTACCAAGACAGTGAAACGCAGGATAGAGTGTGTGTGTGTGTGTGTGTGTTTGTGTGTGTGTGTGTGTCTGTCTGTGTGTGCATGTGTTCTTTAAAGGACACGAATGAGAACAACTTAAAGAGAAGATGTAGGGTTTTGTCAATCTGGTCGCTGAGCTGAGACATCTGGAAAGCATCACGGGGACTCCACTATCCATGTGCAGAGAAAGGCACAGGGTAAAAGTGAGAAGGAGGAAGAGAGCGGAGGGTCTGTGAAGGGAAGCTGCCCTCCACTCCACCCCTGGGTTGAGGAAAGCTGCTATTATCATTCCAATAATGTGAACTCAAGCCCTTGTCTGGCACGCAACTATGACATATCACGCGAACGCCATTAGGTAAATAAACAACTCCTGCATCTTCAAGCTAAATAAAACATAAACAAGTATAAAAGAGCCAACTTGTCAACATAATGCATTCCTCCTCTATCATGCTCCCTGCTGGATAAACCACCAAACTGCGCCCTGAAAGACTGCAGGTCTATAACATTTTACCAACATACAGTCCAGTAGCGTTAAAGGAATTCTGATCACTAGCAGGTGCTATATGGGAAACGTGATGCATCCTTTTCTCGAAACGAGCGATGTTTCCTTGCCTGGGGAGTTAGCTTGCTATTTAGATGCTCAGCCAGTGCATCACCCTGTAACTAAACACTGATACAGTATCCATGTGTACGTGTGCGGGTGTCTGGTGCTGTAATGCCAGAATCCAGCGTGACTTGGAAACCATAAAACACCACCCAAAACCAGGACTTCCAACTCAGAGATGCGTGTTATGACAAACACAATCACGGAGAGGACTGTGGACTTGACGGCAGAAATTTCTTAACAAGTCTTAAAAAGTCATGCCTAAGCGGGCAATAGCAGTGGAACATTTTGTGGAAGGAAAAAGTGTGGTAGGAAACAAGTGTGCAAGGAAGAGCCTGTGGCTGGAGTCAGTGCGTTCACACAGACATATCAAGGTTATGGGCTGCATGAGCAACAGTCTACCAGGAAGTTTTTAGACCACTAATTGTTCCCCTTTCCTGATAACCTTGGCACCTGTCCTCGCTGTCAGTGGTGCCAAAAGGAGGTTCGATTCAACCTTTATGTTACTTTGCTTGATTGCGCTGCAGACCAGACTGAAATTATGGACGATAGGCACCAGAGCTAATTACACAGACAAGCTGAAGGCTGCAACCTCAACTTGCAAAAAAGGAAGTAAATTATATTTATGCAGCTTCAAAAATTTGTATTCCACAAAAAAATGAAAACACGATTAAAAAGACAATATGAAATTACATACATACATTATATATATATAATAAAGTGGCACTTTTTATGAGTTTTATGTAATATTAACATTTTCTGAGACACTACATTTTTGTAGGTTTTCAACAGCAGTAAGCCATAAACATCAAAATGAACAAATGTAAACACTTGAAATGTGTAAAAAAAAAAACTACACGAGTTTCACTTATCTACAAAAATCATCTTTTCATTCAAATTCAAATCTTGTGATATGTTCCTATATGAAGAAACAACATGACGATTAGCTATATGACATCAGCACAGATGATTTCAGTCCTGCCCGACCCCAGAACAGTTATGGCATCCTGAACAGCATCAGCTCCGTGAGTCAGCCAGTTTAACACACAGCAGGAAGTCGCTCACACAGCAGGTGGCCACTGTGTTCCCCCAGCGCAACTCGTCAGATCCACTTCCCATTACGCCACTCCTCTTGGTACGTGTGAAGTACAGGCGACGGCGTGTGTGATAAAAACGACAAGTTACAGCACGAGTACGATGAGCGCGTCTTGTTAAAATACTTGTCATTCTATGCTGCGAGCACTGCAGCCTGACAGATTACAGAATAATGGATTACTCACTGATACCAGCAGTCATTGGAGAGCTTTATGTAGACAGTCGCTGAGCCAAGAAGTAACTGGACAGATATCCGAGACAAGAATGGGGTTTTCCCCCCTCCAAAGCCTTTTCTGTGTTTCAGGCTAACATTTCAGTGTGTAATGCAGTGTGGTCAGGTTAATCACGGTACTATTTGTCTGGAGTGTGTGCGCGGTGGCATAGCGTGTGTTTCTGTGTGTCACAACCTCTGGGTTATGTGATTTATGGGAGTCGAACTCTTACACACTTAAATTTAGAAATCTTTTTGGTGTGTGTGTGTGTGTGTGTGTGTGTGTGTGTGTGTGTGCGTGTGTGTGTGTGTGTGTGTGTGTCTCAAATGCTGGAGCAACAAAAGAAGGGCCAAAGTGGCATTCCTGCGCAGACGAAACGTAAGCGTCGCACTCAGTAGTGAATTAATCATCACTCATTATAAAACACAGAAGATGTATGAAATTATCCAGTTTCTGTTGGTTAAAAACAACTGAAACACTTGCTCATATGTGTCTCTTGTCTTCATGTGCGTCTTGCAAGCATTTGACTGTGACAGTCCAACATCTTTTTTTTGTTGTTTGTTTTACCGTGCAAGTCACGTAGCCAAAGAGAAGGACAAATGCAATTCAAATACTTCAACATAGCACTTATGAAAAATATCATTTGAAAAACAGAATGGCAGTAATAGCAAAAAATGAAGGAAACTCCCTCCTGATCTTCTCACGGTACTTGTACCTAACTTTCAGACTAAATGATGATCTCAGAGGAAGGGATAATGACAAAATGTGATTTTTTTTTTCTCCAGTGTAAAACAGGCTGGATTGTAGACCTTTGTTTATAGATTTCAGAAGGCATAAACAGATTATGAATTCGAAAGGTAAATCTTTCAGAGCTTCAAAGCTTTGTGTTTTTACGTATGAGCAACGGTGCTTTCGCTCGGCATGTGGTTGTCGGTGGTCAATGTTTTAATCTGAACAGACTTCTGCTTTATGGAGTCAGAGATTGCCTTTGGAATCTGCAGAAGTAGAAGAAATAAACAGTGAAATGAAAAATGGCTACAAAGACCTTACCTCCTGGCATTTCTCTATTTGATGGATGGGCTTTAAAAAATAAAAAAAATCATAAAAAAATGAAAAGACGGGCCTCTGCCTCGCTTGATTTCCAACAATATATTTTTGCAAAATTACGTCTCACATACTTGGGTTCCTGGAAAAGCTCTCTGATTGCAAGATATTCTTTAGTAAAACAAATGAGTTTGTGCAACTGTTAGGCTTCAAATCTTTAACCTGAAGGCTGTCAAAAAGGCTGAAATTACAAAAATTCAAAATGCTTCATTGGATTGAAGATTTCTGCTTTTTGTTAACTTCATTCCCTCTTTTAAGCATTTGAATGAGTTGAAGCCAACATACCATGATTTAAACGTGGTTTTGTATCCAGTAATGACTGCTGAAAAATGATATATTATTACACCTGCTTTTCTGATTCTTAAGTAGAAAAAAAATTGCAGCAGATATGCAATTGGCATTTTTTTATTTAGTCCCAAAGGAATAAAGGTTTTCAGAAAAAGAAACTGCTACGGGGTTGCAAAAAGCACGTCTCATTTCTGTTGCCAACTTCTGAGAAGTTCAATCTGATTCATCAGCGTGTGTGTAAATAAAGCCAGGAAGTTAAATGTTTTTTGCGATCCAATTCTGATTAAAAGAAAACAAAGGCTTCAATCTTTGGTCCTATCATAAAAAAGCATGACTTTAATGTTGTGGTTGAAGAAGTATTGTCTCAACTTGCCTTTTCATCTGAACCACGATGACTAAGGTGTGCATCATTCAAGTGAGTTCAAAAGTAAAATACCTCAGGATTGTGATCTAAACAGAAACTGGGTCAAGCAGCAATGCATTAAATCAGTATAAATAAAATGTTTTTTAATTACATGATTACTGAATGAAACTACTGCCATAAAATGTTTGGTAACTGTTTTCAGAAATGCGAGGGTGTTTTCCTGTATTCTCTATTTTTATTCTTTATTTTTGTCTCCCACTTTCAACTTTCTGCCCCACCTTTCCTGTCTTGGCTTATCTGGATACCCTTCTTTCACCTGGAAAATATTGACAAAATTAACAATATCCTGCCCAAGAAACTAGTCCCCTCAAGATTAGACTACTGTAATTCTTTATTATCAAAGGTATAAAAGGTATTCATGCTCAAGTATTATCCCAGTATTTTTCAACTTTAGTATGTTAAAATCACAAACTTAAAAGTCTTAATTGGAGTTTATATCAAGAAAATTTACACACAGTTCTTTTAATTAGTTACCTTTATGTAATTTTATCTTGGTGTAAATGCAGCCTTTCCATCAAGACCTCAAAGGCTGGTCAGAAGTCATAAACTGAATCTGACTTCATTTTATTAGACATCACTCTGATTAAATGTCTGCACTGCAAAAAATTTAATTTGATTGATTTTAATTCAATTTTGTCTGAATTCCAATCTACATTGGGTACCGTGTGTCTTGTATGGTACCATAAGTTCACGTTTATTGTGAGTTGATTCTATTTAAAAAAGGAGAACTGAAGGTGAAGGTGTAGGTCTGTGCTGGACTGTATCCCTCATTAAATGGTTAAATTGACTGCACATTGATTAACACAAACAAAATAAGCAGAAAAAACCCTGTATTTACCATTTAGGATTTTTTGCAATGATCAAAACACTGTGACACTGCAACATTTCTCTACAAACACCTTGAAAAGTCAAGTTTAAGCTGTTCCAAGAAGTGAAAAAAGGACGAACCTTAGCTTCAGTTTAAAACTTAATCCCAAATCTGAGCTTTATATATTCTAGAAGAACCATCAGTGAAATACAGGCCGACTGATTTCAGTTAAGCTATGTGTGCCATCTTCGACATGATTTAACAAAGTCTTACTTAAAGGAAATCAGACAAAGCAAGCAGTAAATCTTGTTTAAGTGCAGCTCGTCTAGGAGCCTTAGCACAGAGGGAGCTGAAGAACACACAACAAAGGGCTCGGGGAGGATCCACCAAAGCCTCAGTTTGGGCTTCTAGCACCAGTCAAAGCAATATCTGGAAACACTTTTTTATTTTTTATTTTTTTGCAGAAAGAAGAAAAAGCATGATTTCAGGCCCAGCATAGCTGCATCAAACCACACTGCCCACCATGGTCTGGCCTTAAAAAAGAAGTTTATACTGAAATGAAGTTCAGGCTAAACCTAGCAGTCTGGAGGCTACATAGCATGAGAACACCATCAGCGGAACAAGCCCAGCCTCTGTCAGCCTGCAGGTCTTCTGAGCTCACTTCCAAATACTGCGTTTAATACAGGCTCTTCAACCTGAGTGCCTGCTGGTATAAAAGCAGCTTTGTGGCTGTAGGTGGAGGACGGAAGTTTTTCTCATAAGGGAGATGCTGTAAAATGTTCTTTCAGACTTGGCTGGAGGTTCTAGTTTCATTTGCGTGAGGAATTGTGTCTGGTCTTGGAGACTGTCCTGGCACTGGAGCATGGAGCGGGAGAAGAAGAGAGGAAAAGCCGGCACGCCTATTGTTTATTGGATGAATTTAAAAGGAATGCTGAAAAAAAAAGGATTTCTCCTTCATAACATGCATATTTAAAATCAAAGAACAAGACAAAGCTGTGTACAAAGCTCTCCTCCTTTATGCCTGAACGCACTGAAAATATTTTGACAGAATTACAGTTGAAACCAGATGTTTACATACACTGTATAAAAAGTCACCCATCCTTTTTATTCTCATTGTTTGCTATCAAATCCGACTAAAATTTTCCTGTTTTAAGTCAGTTAGGATTACCAAAATGATTTATATCCATGAAATTCAAGAATAATGAAAGATCATTTGCGAGAATTTGAATGACTTTCTACAGAGGTAGACTTGACCTTCTACGCTATATGACTGGGGTCAAGCGTTTTGAGTTTTCTTCAAGCTTCTCACAATAGCTCGGCGGAATTTTGGCCCATATCTCCTGACATGGTTGTCGGATTTGTAATGCGCCTTGCTCGCTCACACACCCTTTCAGCTGTTTTCACAGAGTTTCTATGCGACTAAGATCGGAAAGTTGTCATGGTCACTCCAAAACATAATTTTCTTTTTGTCCTTAAGTCACTTTGTTACTATGTTGGTGATTTGCCTATGGTGGTTGTCCAAAAAAAAAAAAAAAAAAACATTTGCGCAGAAAATTTAGTTTCCTGGCTCATGTTTTGAGATGTTTCAATATTTCCAGATTATATTCTTTCATGTCATCATTGACTTTGTGCTATGAATCAGTCCCTCATGAACCACAATACCCCAGAAGATGACCCTGCTACCCTCGTACTCCACAGTTTCATGCACCTCACAAGAAAACTTCATGTTTTATTCCAGCTGTTTTTTGTTTTGTTTTTTAACCACAAGTTATACAGACAATAAGCAAATACAACTCTTGCCATTGACTATTAGCAATCAGTACAGCAGAGCAGAAAACGTGTTGTTTTGAGACGGTTTACAGTTCGTTACAGCCTCACCATACGAGGGCAAACGTAACATGCTGGAGGCGTGAGAATTGGAAACAGCCGGTTATTTCTGTTGTGAAACCCAGGGTGCCTGTTCAGACATGTCTGTTGTTTGATTATACAGAAAAGCCAAAGGCCTCCATTCAGGCAGAAGAGCCTGTGGAGTGGGGTTGACTGTGGGGCTTTACACAAGCCAACAGCAGACGGGAAATCAGGAAATCAGCAAAGAAAAGGGATAATAGCGTGGAGATTAGAGATCTGTTAACCCCCCTCCTCTTTGTGATCAACCTGTTTGCTCACCAACTACAACTTCCTTTAATAAGCACGCAAACAGTGGAGCCTAAAACTATTTTTTTTTCCTCACCTCTCTCTTTCAAGCATATTCTCTGGAACTAAACCATCCAGCAAAGTTTCAATTTTTACTAATAACATGGAACATGGAAAAAATGAGCAGCTCCAATTTACCACCTACTTCCCCCACAGGTAAAGGGTGCAGCCAATCAAACAGCAAAACTCAACTGTAACACCTATCCCTGCAGGGCAGACTTGCTCTGCAGTCACGATGGTGTGTTCTGATGACTTGCAGACTTTCTGAAATAGGCTGACTTCACAAAAGCTGAGACAAAAAAACAAAACAAAAAAGCCTCCACCTGGATGCCCTTGTACTCTGACCTCCTCTGGTTTATCATTTACGCAAGGAGGCCTTTCACAAGCAACACACCTGGAGGTGATTCTGCAGCGCAATCCAGATTTTATGCCGACTGGAAAAAAAAAAAACGATTCATTGCCCAAGAACTAACAGCGCTCTCTCCAGCTGAAAACGGTAAGAACTGTTTCTTTGCAGTTAAAAGTAATTAATCCTAAATGAAATCTTCTTTAACCTTCTTCGGGAATAGGCTACACCTTTGTGTCAGTGTTTCAAAGCTGGGAAGTAAGCATTGCTCTCTGATGAATGACAAGTCTTATCTTGTCGACAAAGAGCTTGTGCAGTTAGAAGCAGCGTAGATTCCTGGCTGAGGCGGGTGTGCATGTGTGGGCTTATAATATCCCGGATTTCTTTATTTACAGCACCGAGACTGGTAAGTTTATATAGTCATCCGTTTTTAACTGTTTTATTGTTTTTAGTCAATCCAGACATGCTTCTTGGAGAGAAAACCCATTTCATTATTTATTATGGACCTGGAGCTGAGGAAAGCTCTTAGAAAGAGAAGCAATAGCTAAAAGGTCTCTCTTGTAATAGAGATCTTGGATCTCAATGAGACAACCTGTGTAAATAAAGGTCAAATAAATAAAACAAAAGTGTTCTTTTGGTCAATCTGTTTTATTGAGCTGAACTTCTACTTAGCCATGAGGTGTTTCCTCACAGCTGAATCATAACACTCCTCTTTGGTTGACCTGACATGTTTGGAAAGGAATGCTGTTGTGTCCACACTCTTCAACCTCCCGCTGCTGCTAAAGTGCCGATAAAACGTTTTACAGCCCGACGGAGCATGTTTGTTGAAGTGGCTTACAAATTTACAGAGTTAGTGTTTCAAGTCACGAATGTAGAGCTAATGTGGGCAAAGCTGTAAAAATTATTTACGGCGAGGAGATTATCTAATCGACATGCCAGAGTTGATGAACAGGGCTCTGGTTTTGGAAATAAAATGCTTACAGGTCACGAAATGCAAATACTCTTCCTCTGTTAGATGCTACGTAATTACCGTTTATGCAAGATGTTGCCTAATATGAAGAATTTAAAACAGAGTCTTGGATTTGAAAGATATCACGGTTGCTATAGATTTTGTTTTACAAAACAATTCTTTTCCAGACTCAGTACTTTAGATTTTTCCCAGAAAATTACGGACATTCGAGTAAAAGGTATTCATTTAAAACTTGCTTACATGGTCAAGTGGTACCATCTGCCCAAAGTAGCTTACGGTTTTGGTATAACATGCACAATAGGGCCACGGCCTGGGATGCATCTGAACATAAATCACATCCATTTTTAAAATCTATAATTAAAAAAAGCCTCCTGGACTAAATGCAGACTCTTTAAAATCTGATTTATCACTTCCAGTAATTTTATCCTTTTATAAAAATTTCCAAAAATAGAGGTTGTAATGCTTTGTTTGGCACTTTACAGTCAGTTTCGAATTAAGAGTCCACTCGGTTCGTGAGTGAAAAAGCAAAATGGTGATGGATAAAGCGATACAAATCAAGATAAAGCATGTACATTTAATGTAAAAATCAATTTAAAATCAATCTACCAATTGAAAAAATAGACTTTCATCAGTTAGGATAATTAAAGAAAGAAAAACATATGGAAAAACCAAATGTTTTTCTCCCCACACTGAATTAAATTTTATTTCTACTATACTTACTGGAATGCATTATAAAAGCTAATTACTGACTTTTCCAGGCTGCATAGCAAACCTGAGATTTTGCCAAAAATAGTGACATTGTTAGAGGAATAACTGCATCTAATTTAACTTTACTCCACCATCTGAAGTGATTACAAAAAGTGTCTTCACTCAATCCACCACTTTGTTTTCCACATCAAATTTATTTTGATTTCTGACAGTTAAAGAGAGAAAAATGCATCCTTCTTTAAAAACTGTGTGAAGAGATCCAAAACACTAAGCAATTACTCTTCTGGTGTTTGCAGTGTTTTGCTTTTATTACTGGAATTCTTAAGTAGATTAATAGACTTCCTCTGGAGGTTATGCAGAAGACCACACCTGCACATATGGTAAGAACCTAGGATTTGGAAAATAAATATTTATAAACAAAGGCTTCAAAGCATTGCTGGGTCATCCTTCTCCTGCCAAATAATACTAAATTTCACTGCGCTACGATCGAGTCCAACAGGTGCAGTCTCTAAACAATGGCTGTCAATTCTCATTAAATCTGAGAACAGACCTCTGCACTTACATCTGGTGCTGAATACCAGAACGAGCACAAGCTCAGACTATCATTTGCTAAATCCTAATTGTCTTTTTTTTTGTTGTTGCAGATGGCACTATGTATTTAGGCTGTATCGTTTCCTGAGGATTCACAGAGATCAAAGTCTAACTCCAGTAAATCCATCAGGATGCCACTTAAAACGTCGCTGTACAGAAATCCATCCTCCAGTCGCTGGTCCAGCAGGATCTCAAAGAGGAGAGAAGTGCTATCTGTCGAAATGATCAGTCTACCCCTTGGTGATTTCCGGCACGTCTCTCACATTGGGAGCGATGGCCAAGACGACAGTTTTGGAGATTTATCCTTCCTCAAAATGGGTCACGGCCTGCTCCGACAAAGTTCCAAGAGTGAACAGAACCTCTTCCTGAGCTGCAAGCCACCGCCAAAGCCCCCGCGTCTGAACCTGGATGGAACGGAGGGAATGCAGAGCCCCGAGTGGTCTGTGGACCAGAAGAGAAAGAAGTGCAACTCTTTGCCTCTTCTGGATAGTGAGGAAGAAGATAAGTGCGAAAACGAGGAAGTGGATGAAACGAGGAATGACTTTGCTTCTAATCAGACTTGCCGTCCCGGATGTGGCAGCGTGGGTTCTGATAGAGATCAAGAGTTCACAGGGAGTTGTGAACACATTGATGAATTTAAGGATGAGGACAGTGGCTTCTCATTCACCCTGGACCTGGGCCCTTCAATCCTGGAGGATGTTCTTGGGGTGATGGACAAACTGCACAACTGAAGAACCTTGAACAACTTGGTAAGACACTGGCTGTTGGAAAATAAATTTAACTTAATACTCCTCTTGGGACACAACTTTGCATAACCATGAGGACACGATAAAGTGTAGCAAACACTGGATAATTTTGCTTATAATTCAATTTGCGGGCCTGGTCCTAGTCTGCACAAAGAGTCTGCAGAGAGCTGTGACCAAACTGGAGATCAATTTACGAGGACAGTAGCTCTTTATTCAGCCTGGATCTGGACAAACTCATTCGTGAACAATGTTCTCCAGATCATCGACAAACTGTGCAACTATGCGAAATACTGATCGTCATCACTTCTTTGGAAGACCCAACACTGTTTTATTAACAAGGATACTTAATAAAGTAAAAGCTTGTATTTGCTGCTTCCTAAGATCCTTACTTGCTGCAGTGGTAAAGACATTCTCAAACAAACAAATGAACATCTTGTTACTCTAAGGAGAACATGATGTTGTTCATAGAACATTATGGTAACCAGCATTTGCCAACAACAGAACGGTAAAGATATGAACTTTTTTTTTTTTTATGTCTGGGCATTTCTAACTTCATCTACATTTCCTCTTTACTATTATAACCTCCCAGCCCACACTCAAAGCAGCTGTTAGGATTTAAGGGTGTTGTGTTTAAGAAAAGAAAAGCTGAGGCTGAAATCCAAGGTCCTTGAGCTGTGATGTCTAGAGTCTTGGCGTGCTTGCCCGTCTATTGTGTGCACAGGGCAATTCTTCCTCCGCACGCATCCTGGCGGCCCCACTCGAAGGTAGAGCAAGGTACCCCCCATTTCTCATTCCCAGCAGTACAGTGAAAACAAACATTTCGCTCTGCTTCCAATAAAAGCCAGCCAGTGGTGGCAGGTTGGGCAGCATACCAAGCCGGGCCACAGGTCCAAGACCTTATAAGAAGAAAGAAATGTCAGAGCATGCTGTTTTGTTAGCTGCAAATCAGAGTGCGATGATCTGGCAGATGGCGTTCAAGAAAGAAAGTGGCGGTGAGTAACACTATACATCTACACAAGCAGGGAGGCTGGAGAGGAAGGGGGAGACGGCAGAGGTCCTGATGAGGACTTAAACAAATACATGCTGCGTCTCATGTATATGCATCGCATTTCTTCTCACGTCATCCAAGTGGGAATTTGTGCAGACAGTTGAGGTCTACTAATGAGGGGGGTTGAGAGGATGATATGTGGGACAAGCCCAGAAAATGTTAAATTCCTTTGCACCCTAATAGGTCAAGCTGGGAAATACAAAAACCACAGATGCCCTGCTTCAAGCAAAAGACTCAGTATTGTATGCATGTCCAAACAGAAACAGCGTTAATCCTGGGTACATCTGCATTGTATCTCTGTTTTGGTGCCTGATGTTTTAAACTGGATACCTCTGTTTCTTGTATGTGTTATGACAAAAGTTATTGTGAAAGCATTTTTTGCATTGTAAAATCTACCGGTTTGTACTTTGATTTGGTAGGCAAAAAAATGTACACCATTCAAATCCCATCATTGGTGGTTTTGTGGATAAACTGAATGGGACTGTTTACACAACAAGGGGCCGACATGTACTTGGCTTCTCAGCAAAAGAAGCCAAAATGGATGGATTATGTTTTGCATCTCACTGATGTCCAAGCTTTTTTTTTTTTTTTTTTTTTTCAGTCTTGGGTACAAATAATTCAATGTGGAAATGGACGGTAATATATATTAAAACATGTCTGTTTTTACCTTCAAAGATATTGCATTACAATTAATTTAAGAAAACAACTGGCTTAGATGATTTCCATTGCTCTGAGGCATGCCTAAATCAACACAATAAAGGTGGATATTGCCAGGTGTTGCACCACTCAGTTAAAGCTGGAGCCTTGTTCGCGACAATGACTCACAATGATTAAAGCTCAATTTCTTCACAAATGAAAAATAAAAGTGCTAAGTAGGGCAGCTGCAATGAGACAAAATTGTAGACCAAATAAGAGGAGTTAAATCTTCAAATGTATGTTTATTTTCTGTTTATATAAAACAGGTAAGCTCCATTTAATAACGATTAGTAGTCTGGGGGGAACTGGATGAACTGGAGGGGCATCAGATTAAAATGAACAGATGCTACAAACAATACCTGATTATGCTACATTTTGTGTTGGTCTATCACATAAAATCTCATTTAAATTAATTGAGGTTTGTGGTGTAAAGTGGCAAAATGTGATTAACGTTCACAAACATTACTAAATGTAAATATATGTCAAAGTGAAACTTATGAATTCATCTCACAGCTTTAATACTATATAATAATATTATATAGTCTTGAACAAAACAACGTAAAATTAAGTCAAACATTTTGACTTAACTTTCAGAGCCATAAGAACTAAACAATAATACAATCTGGGTAAGCGTATCTTTTTCTTACACAATCGTGTCCGAAAAGAAAAGGGTTCAAGCTAGATTTCAGCATACCGATGGCGGGGCCACACGCTACGCATCTACTCAGACAGAAGGGATATTTTCTCAGAATCCACTTTTCAGGCACTAGGAAACCAGCACACTGGGAAAAAAACAGTCCAGGAATAGCTCATCTGATGCATCTGGTTCTGTCGTGACAACCCCGAGTTGACTCTGGGTCTCGATGGAAGAGGCAGGCATATAAAACTCTGATTTAAATGCTGTGTGATGTATTAACCTTAAATAATACGATATTCTAAATTGAACCATGAACACACAGTGATTAATGCTGAGATCATCTCCCAGGAGACCCAAGCATATGTCTTGGCAGACATCTGTGGAAGTACTGCAGTTACAGTCTATCAGTTATTAGACTGTAAGCTATACGGTTGGCCACGTGTGAATCCTCTTTCTGAAGCTGCAAGCATGAGCCCGTGTTAGACGAGATTTAATTTGTAGGTACAGTGGCTGAATTTGTGAATTTGTTTGATATGGCCACCAATATGTTGAAGGAGACAATTTTATAAAAACATATTTTGGGGGATTCTTACAGGCAAACAGAGCCACAAAACTGCTCAAATTATACATTTCCACCACCTGCTTGTTGACTCTGGCAGTTCATAAGATATTTTATCCTTTTATTCCAACTTACAAGGCAGAAAATTACAGAAAAAAAAAAAAAACAGAAACCATAAACACGATTTCCTGACAGGAATTAAAGAGATGAATCATGCCATGGCATCTCTTCTCTTTTGTGAATTGAAACAAGTTTTAACACCGTTATTAAAATAAAGGAAAGCGGTCTGGAGATTTACAAAATGTGTTGGCTGGCGGACTGAAAAAAAAAAAAATACATCAAAAACCAGCTTTTTGGGGAGGAGTTTGAACTTTTTATGAGTTCAGGAAAAACGGAGCCAGTATTCGTGAGATTAATCCGTAAACCTTTTCTGTATCCAGGAGTTTATGGAAATCCATTGTAGAGTTATGGCTTTTCTTTCTTCAGGCCACTGATTAATACGTCTACATTTATATCCTTGAATAAGCGTGATGTATTGCATGAATTTCACTTCTTTTGTGCTTCACTTAGAAATTTCAGCAGGTCCAGCATATTATTTAAATTGATGCTTTGTAAATTGTTTCATCCAAAGTGAAGCCAAAGAGATTGAACCTAAAATGCCTTCTTTTATCCGAGTAATGAGGGTTTTTTTAAATTATTGTTAGACAAATATTAAGATTTTATTTAGTTTGTACGTGTTAAACATTCTTAGAAAGGGATCATGATGGAGAGTATGACACAGCTCCCTTCTTTATTAGAAAAGCCCCATTGACTCGAGATGCATTTATTGAGCCAAGAAACAAAGGAACGAGAACTGGGGTGAAGTCATCTGTGTCTTTAAGCTCTCTTTAGTCCCACCGTGGCCTGCCGAGCACCGTGTTTGGACTGATGAGGTTAAAGAAGCAAGACCTGACCCACTTTGACCCTATGTAGTTACAGATGGCCAAAGCTGGGGAACCAGGGAGAGAGATCAGATGTTTAGATCACAAATAGATTTTTTTTGTTTCCCCAGAATCCACCCAATCAATGCCCACTACCTCCAGACAAAATCTACAATAGCTACAGTGTATACTGTAACTGTCTGGCATCTCTTAACGGACAAGTATTGCATTGAGGGCCAAATGAAAAATTACCCAATCAAAATAACATTTTCATACATGGTTGCAGAGAAAAAAAGATTAAGAAAAAAGTATAAAAGAATCAGCTTTGTATGTCAGTAAAGCAAACTGAGTTAGTATAATAGCATTTAAAAAGATTAGAATGACAAGTCCCAGTGTGCAGGCTGAGTCTCGGGTTCTAACCCCATGTAGGAGGTCTGACACCCCTCACTGGGCTGAGGGTTGAAATACAGTTCACCAGAAACCAGAGACACAGATAAGTGCAGAGAAAAAGTCCCCTGATTGAAAAACATTTAGACATTTTTGACAGAGAAGCTGAAGAATTTAGGAAGGAAATTGTGCAGACTGGATCAATCTTAAAATGCTTAAAAAATCTCAGTTGAATTAGGAAATGTCATTTCTGGAAACTGTAATGCACACCCACACATGAGATGTAACCTTTTCCCTACAAGAACTCCTTTTCTCGAGGGCTTTTTGAGACAACCTCGCCAGACCAAAGGTGCAGTTAACGAAACCTATTTTATCTGCAAGTGGCATTCTGTGTGTTTTTTTTTTTTTGGTCTCAATAGGTGATGTCTCCATCACTACCTCAAGCCCTCTTCTGATTGGTGTATCAACATCAACTTGTCCCTCCAGCTGAAACAGGGAGAGGCAGAGGTGGCAGAACCACCAGAGCAGAGGAGAGAGTTATCTTCGTTTCTGTTTCTATTTGTTACTTAATAATAACTAACTTATTTGAAATCGTTATTATAGTTTACCATGTCCCTCTCATGCTACAAAAAATTATTTAATAGATATTTCCCTGACTATTTTACAGTGATTTGAAAAATAAAATATTACAAAAGCTCAATATAAGAAGTTGCACATCTTTAAAGGACCCAAGTAAAAAGACAAAAAAAAAATCTAATCTAAACTTGAGGATAAAAAACCTAAGGATTAAAGTTCACAAACACCAGTATAAATACACAAAAGCTTTTCTTAAAACAATCCTGAGAGTCAGGCTGACATGTTTGCCTGTCATTATTGCACAGTGCCTCCCCTTGGCTGCCGTGTGAAGTGAAGCATTCCTGGACTCTCCCAGGTCAGTTACATTAATGAGCACCCAACCAGGCTCTCTGAACCAGTGAGAGGCCACCGCCTCACCACTCCAAAACAAATAAACTGAGGTCCACTTACCCGACCACACTGATTGTGGCCAAAAAGAACAAAAGTGCAAACTCTGGGGCAACATTTGAACCGCTGATATGGAAGAACAAAAAAAAAATAAATAAATAAAAAATCTGAACATTTACATAACTCTTTCTACAGGGAGGTTAATATTTTTGTTGGAGAAACAGCAACCAGCAATACTTTGTAACACAGGGGGAGGCATGTCCTATGAGAGCAGAAGGAAATTTAAAAGAATACATTTCTGTGTTATAAAAGTACCTGTGAAGACATGAAATGGCCAGTTTGGGATGCTGCAGCGACAACCTCAGGCTGTCCTTCCAGCCACGTAATCTTCAAGGGGTTACCACTCAGCCCACTTTCATTTTTAACAGCCAGTTCCTAAAATGAGATATTTAAATAGTAATAGGATTAATTAAACTACTTGATCTCTATGTTTTGCATGAAGTTGTAATAACCTTTGCTAA
The DNA here is from genome assembly GCF_051168715.1 of Poecilia mexicana. NCBI lineage: Eukaryota > Metazoa > Chordata > Actinopteri > Cyprinodontiformes > Poeciliidae > Poecilia > Poecilia mexicana. The sequence goes on along the minus strand of NW_028263391.1, from coordinate 16,635,582 downwards.
ATGTTGGTTTAGCAAAACAGATGCACAAACAGAAATATTCTGCTACAGTTAAAATTTCCTGTATAATGTGCCCATTTTTTTTTCAGATTTTCTCATATTATAAACCATAAACTTCAATGTCTTTCATAAGGTTTTTGGGGTAAGATTAGCACTAAGTAGGGTATAAGTGGAAGGAGAAGGAAAATAATCCAGAATAAAAAAATAAAAATAATAATCTAGTTATGAAATAAAAATCTGAAACATTTGATGTGAATCGTCCCTTCAACAGATTCAGCGGCTGCTGGTGGTAGCATCATGCTGTGGAAATGCTTTACTGTATCAGGGGCAGGCAGTACTGTACTTAGCTTGCCTACAGTTAATGAGTCAAGCTAAGTACAGGGCAATCTTAGAAGAATACCTGCAAAAGCATTGAGACTGGATTAAAATGAGGATTCACTTCCCAGCACAACAATCCTAAACATACAGCAAGAGCAAAAGTTGTACAGTTTAAATAAAGTTATCTTAATTTGCTAGAATTGCCCAGTTAAGGTAAAGACTTAAAACCAATTAAGAATCTGAGATATTAAAATGTATGTTCACACCTGCTCTCAACAAAGTCCCAGTGAATTTGAGCAGAGTTGTTGATGCACAAGGGTTTAGTGCAATTGCAGATTTTTATTTGCTAAAAGAAAAATGTAGGAGCATGCAATTGTGCAGGTCTGTTTGCACAAAATCCCAATAAAAACACATTGAAGTTTGTGGCTCAATGGGTATAAATACTTTCGCAAGGTTCTGAAGCCACGGAAATGCCACGATCACTGCCTAAATCCAGTAGACTGACAGAAATGTTGTGTTGAGAGGAGACGACAAACAAAGGAACACCAAAGCTAAAAAGAGCCTGCGGAGCCAGACAATGGGGAACAATGACTCAAGCGCTTCAGTTCGATGGTTCCAATCAGTGCAACAATTTTGAAAGCACGGGATCATTTTAGGTCAAAGACAACTTCTTGGTGTCCGGACGTCTGTCAGATGTTATTCCTAGTAATAATCTAACTCAAAACTCGTTCTAAGACTGTGTGACAAGTGATGAACTAATGTGGTTCAATTCAAAAAGTCTCCTAAGGAGATCCTAACCAGAACAGTAAATGTGAAGGCCTCGGGTACTTACAGCTGCTCTCACAGATGCAAACTCCACAACAGCACTTCCTTTCTTCTTACTCGATACGATCACATTTAAAACATCCCCGTACTAGATGACACAGCAGGAGGATAAAAGCATGAGGTGGAAGGGAAAGAAAGATGCAGAACATTTGAATTAGTATTTCCTTTCACAGTATAATCCATAACCATGAAAACAAAAACATATGTAGAGTCAAGATTCAAAACAGTGCTGAATATCACAGATTTGAGAAATACAAGTTCACAATTTACTGACCTGGAGAAAAGTTGTTTTTTTTGTTTTTTGGATCACATGTATTCACAAGAAAAAAACGTATAAAATATAAAGTTTACACACCCGAGACAAGGGCAAGTTTAGGTGATGTAAAAAAATAAATCCAACATACAGACTCCAGTACCACATGAAGAAAACTGTATCACTTGGAACAATAGCTGGATGAAACAATCACCTTTGTTTCATCACACCATTACATATTCAGTCACTATTTTTCTTGAAGACGAAAACATTAGTCAGGCTTGGATGTTTTTCTTTGAGAGAGAAAGATCTGTCTTGCTATTCCAGATCTTCGATAAGACGGCAAGAAAGAAACCCAGACATAGAAAAAATATAGGTGACTATTGTTTCATGCTGACTCATGACAGCATCCTTGACTAGTTTTCTTATCTTTTCATCAATTTTGGGGGGGATTTTCAGTTCTTACTAATGTCACAAATGCACCATAGTTTCTCATCTTGATTATAAGTCTTCACTCTGTTGAATGTTATGTCTAAAGCTTTGGAAATTGAACTACACTGAAATTAAAGTGAAAGAAGTACTGGAAAAAATTTTGCAGCAATTAACTCCTAGCTACATACCTAAGAGAGTAAAAGAGGAATAGGTCAGAAATTGATATTTTCTCCCACAGTGGTGGCTGGATGATGGAAATAAAGACAGGTTATGATACAATTGCTTTTTAAGACAGTATTAGAGAATAGAAAATATTTCTTCTTATATGTTTAGCTCTATCAACTCTACAAAAAGGCCATTTGGCATTAACCTGTTCCCTGTTTTAGCCTTTCATGGGAGCAAAGAGGAGGGGGAAAAATTCAGCTTTCTGGGAACTCGAAACTCTAGGAATGCAAATGCTCACTGAGGACACTCTGAGTCCAGCCAATAGTGACAAAGGAGAGTCTCAAAAGGCTTCTATTTCACGAAATATAAATATCTTAACATATTTTTTTTGCCCCTTTAAACAAAGATTTGTTATTGCAGGCAGCCAAAGTACACAAGTCCTCTCACGTACGCATACATGCACACTCATAACCGTCCGCATTTTCCCACAGAGGGTTGGCTATTTCTGCTTATCCAAACCATTAACTGTCACTCACTCATGGTTGCCATTAAAAACATTACACATTTTCTTTGCCTAGAAATTCGAACAGGAACACTTTTTTTTAAGACCATACTGGATGCATTCGTGAACAGAACAAATTCAGCTGTATTACTTTGGGCAACTTGACGTCACTGATACTTGCCCCATCCCAGTTTGAGGCCAACCTGCACCCCACCAAAAACCCTCATGACAGATTGTGGCAGAAGGTGGTGGTGGGTTGCATGAGAACAGCACATTTCCTAAAGCCTCCCTTGGTACCGTTTAATCACCTGGTAAGAGGGGCACAAACAATGGCGTGCATGGCTTTTAAAGGGCACTACAACATTGCCCTCAGCACTTTCACTGCTACAAAACTTAATAGGCCTTGTTTAAGGGGAAGTGTAAACAATCTAGAGCACTGATGTCATGCAGGCCTCAAATAAGGGCGGACTTTTGCGTGCAGGTTTGTTCAGAGTTAGCTCTTGAAGCCCTAAGAGCGTGAAAAAAAGGATTTCAATAAATTATTACATTTATAGCAGATCAGCACAAGTTAAATTTCAGGACACCCACTTTGTGAAGCAGCTTAAGCAGAACGTCTTGAGAATAACCTCCATTCAGCTCGTCATCTTTCTTGCATTTCCATTTTAACTGCAAAAAATAAAATAAATAAAAGAGGCCAATATTAGTCATAATCACTTTCAAGAAATAAAGAAGTGCATGATAATGGATAATCCTTAAAGCACAAGTGATTAAACTCAGCTGCAGAGGAGGCAAACCGTGCCAGACAAGTTTGGCTCTGATGAGAAACAGAGAGCTGAAAAACATCAGGACAGGCTGAAGCTACGGGAGAAAGAACTGGTTACGCTCTTGAAACATCGGCACTGAATCACCTGCAGGACCTGCAGTCAATTTCCATTCATAACAGTTTTGGTGGTGCACGAATGGAGAGAAGCTTCTATCATGGGCATCAGAGACTGCATGGGGACTCGCCTTCAAAACTGTAACTTAAACTTCTGCAGGTCGACGCCTGAGCCTGTCGATCATTACTTTAATTTTTTGATACAGGTAGTCAAAGATAATCCACCAGCCTCTAAATAAAATCCCAAATACTAAACTGCCTTCAGGAAATCAAAAAAGAGAGTCCAGCTGTGAGTAAAATAGTATCTGTATAAAACTTGGAATAATTTATTTGGCACCAGAGATGCTCATAGCAGCTCTGGAGGAGCCGCAGAGCTCTGGTGGAAGAATCCTTTGCCGTGATAACTATTAGACGTCCACTTCATAGACTGGGGGCAGAGAGGGATGAAGAAGGCTACTGTTAAAAGACAGTCAAAAAAGTCACATTTGCAGAGTGCCATAAGCACCCATGTGGAAGAAGGTGCTCTAGACAGAATTTTACTTTTCTGGCCTTTGCAAAACTCTGTGTGGCAGATAACTAACACATCATATCTCCTTGAATACATCATCTCCCAGGCTATACTCTCTAAAACAAAAAAAACATCTAGAAAAGCATCACCTACAGGAGGAAGAATCTTTTAAGCTCTGAAAAACCTGTAGCCAATTTCCATCCATACCTGTTGGTGCAGGAATGAGGGATCTCCTAAGGATGTGTGCATCAAAAACTGGTGAGTCACCTGCTAGACCAAGTCTCACCAGAACACCGATTATTCACCATCCACTCCTACAGAGTCTGATCCCCATGCGTGTCTTTTTACATATGGGAAATTTCTACTGCTACGGAATCGTCTTGAAAATTCAATTCGGCATGAAAGCGACCACAGAAGGCAACATAATCTATTAGGATACTTTTTCCTTCTTTATTCTGTTCTCAGGTCCTGTCACTAAATGCTGAAATGAGTTCCCGTACTCCTTTAAAAAAAGTGATATTGTACAACGTCTCATATTCACAGACAAACCACAGCAGAAAACCGGCCAGTTTTATGGCAAATGCTGCTGAGAGCAGCATAATGAATGGCAAGCACAGGGGGTTGATTCAGTTCCAGCAATCTGCTCACTGTCAAAGAAACACATTTTCTGGGAATTTTCATATCCATGTAGCATTTTTACAATAATTATCGCTGAAAATGTACATTCCCTCTTCCAGCAGAACTTTCTCCTTGCTTAATAATAACTGTCCTAACCATTAATCTTTAAATTAGATGCTCAGATATTTGTGTGATGTGATGTTTCCAGCCCACAAAACTGCTGTTTTTGATCATGACTTAAATAAATTTACAAACAGTAAAGATATTAGTGGAAAAGATCCAAGTGGCAAATTAATGGAAAAGCCTGGTAAATAGTAATGTTTTAAAGCCCATGATGAATTGTTCAGATTTGCTGAAAGATTAATGATATTTTTCAATAAAAATGGAAATAAACACAGAACACTAGTGGGTGGTTTCAAAAGGATATTGAAATACGCAATCCTAGTTTTAGACAAAATAGATCTAGATGTTTGGTGCAGGTGCAGATTTAAATAAAATTGCATAAAGACTGAAAAAAACCTATGATCTCTACTTTACTTCACAAAATAGTTGAAAAGCTTTCCTTTCCTTCCACTTCTCGTTATATCCTGCTTTGTTTCAGTCCAAAGAAAATCCCCAAATCCATTGGAGTAAATGGGCAAAAGGTCACAAAATGTGTAAAAGCTCAAGAACACTTTTGCAAGAAATCTAAGCTGAGAAAAGAACATTTAACATTTGCTGCGACTTTCTCGTGTTTGTGACTGTGGTTTGGGATCCTGTCAATAAAGCTTTTGTTTGTTTTTCAAGCTGAATATACAAAAGTCTGGGGATATTGCCGCTGCTTTAGATGGCTTTCAATTACTAGAACCAGGTTTAGGGTGTAAACACATTAGCTAACGTTCCTTGCATCCGTTAACACGCACAGAACCAGGCCATTTCCAGAAGGAAATATATTAAGCCTTCTTTTGGCATAAATATTGGTCCCCTGACAGAATCGTGCCTAATCGGGAGGAAGTGGTGTGAGAGCAACATATGTGCTAAGTGATGAGACGGCATTTGTGGTCTCTGAACAATAAATTACAAACAGCTAACAGTTGTGTAAAATGTATACCAAGCCCCCCATTCTGATTTCCATGGACTGACCCTTAGGTGTTGAGTCTTACCTTCAGTTTTGGGGTTACGTTGCTCTGGGAATATCTCTCCCCTCCTGAGTGTGAGAAAAAGCATTAGAGACGGTTGAGACAGTGAGGTAAAAAGACAAAGGAGCAACTGTGTAATTGAAATATGGTACTCAAGAGAGTCGTCAAGGGGCTTGTGCCGAAAGACAGCAACTTAGAAATGGCTCCCATGTGGTACATTTTTTTGACTTTTGGAGACAGGGGAGGGCTGAGTGCGTGCAAACAGAGGGGACTCAAAGTATGTACAGACGATGAACGAGTAATTGCACACCCACAAAAGAGGGTCAGGTTTACATCTCCAGAAGACTCCGCCGCTTAAAACAGCGAAGGAAAAGAAACGAGGTCTGACGGACAGTTCTGTGTGCGTGTGTGTGTGTGTGTGTGCGTGTGCGTGTGTGTGCGTGCGTGTGTGTGTGTGTGTGAGCGTGCGTTTGGCACTTTGCATTCCTATGATACTTTGCCAAGACGCATGACTGCCAAATGAACTAAAATAGACCTCTTCTCATATAAGTTCAGCTATTGTTATTGTTCGTTGCTTGAATAATATTTGGTGAACCACAGGCAGAACGGTGGCTAGTGTGGTTAGACAGGCTGGATGATTGCTTGGAAACAAAAAACGTCAACTAGCTGGTCAAATTGAATTTATAACATCAGAACGTGAAAACACCGATACATTTATGATAACCTGGACAAGCACAGACTGCTGATGGTTAAACCCAAGAAGAAATCAAACCTCTCTGAGTGTAGTTTCCTGGTTGTTGCTGTGCTTCTCTTTCTCTCTGGATCTGCTCCCTGATGAGCCTCTGCTCTTCTTCAAGTTGTCGGGATCCCTCCTCCCTCAAGCGGGCGATCTTTTAGGGTCAGACACCCAAATAATACGGTGTTAATCACAAACCTGCATGAACATTTTGTAGACAGAATTTCTTTAAATTATGATCTTTTGCAATTTTAATGCTGAGCTAGTTTTCTGTCCCGGTCTGTTTTTTTATGAACTTAAAGAAAAATAGATTTTACACTTTAAGACAGTAATACATAGACACATTAAGTGCCAAATGCCACTCCTCCTTTCTCATTTGTATCTTCCAGTCAGAACAAAGTTATGCTAAATTTTCTAGTGGTCTTGGTGATAAATATAACCAACGATTATAAAAACTATTGTCTCAGATTGAACCTTTGATCTTTCCCCAAGTGATTGGATGACTCAACTAGAAACTGAATCAGGAACACGTATTTGACAAAGAACAGAATAAAGCACCTGCTTGTGTTTCAGACTTTCCTGGACACGTTAGAAAAAGTCATTTCCAGTAAGCATCTGTGGTCTGTCCCATTTCTAAATTACAAAGTTTTCTTCTTCTGCAACCTCTCCTGAATGTCGAGCAGTTAACTATGAGGGGCCGTTTAGGACAAAATTTACGTTTTGTCTCTCACACACTACCAAAAAGTCTCGCATACTCCAAAAAAGTTGCCTCGCATACTCAAAAAAATTACGTTTTGTCTCTCACACACTACCAAAAAGTCTCGCATACTCAAAAAAAGTTGCCTCGCATACTCAAAAAAATTACGTTTCGTCTCTCACACACTACCAAAAAGTCTCGCATACTCCAAAAAAGTTGCCTCGCATACTCAAAAAAATTACGTTTCGTCTCTCACACACTACCAGAAACTCTCGCACACTCCAAAAATTACGTTTTGTCTCTCACACACTACCAGAAACTCTCGCACACTCAAAAAAAGTAGCCTCGCATACTCAAAAAAATTACGTTTTGTCTCTCACACACTACCAGAAACTCTCGCACACTCCAAAAAATTACGTTTCGTCTCTCACACACTACCAAAAAGTCTCGCATACTCCAAAAAAGTAGCCTCGCATACTCAAAAAAATTACGTTTTGTCTCTCACACACTACCAAAAAGTCTCGCATACTCAAAAAAAGTTGCCTCGCATACTCAAAAAAATTACGTTTTGTCTCTCACACACTACCAGAAACTCTCGCACACTCCAAAAATTACGTTTTGTCTCTCACACACTACCAGAAACTCTCGCACACTCCAAAAAAATAGCCACGCACACTAAAAAAAATACTAAAATGTCACACACACACAAACGTTAACTTTCTCGCACACATACACTACTAACAGCTCGCACATTCACAAACGTTAACTGTCTCGCACACATACACTACTAACAGCTCGCACATTCACAAACGTTAACTGTCTCGCACACATACACTAACAGCTCGCACATTCACAAACGTTAACTGTCTCGCACACATACACTAACAGCTCGCACATTCACAAACGTTAACTGTCTCGCACACATACACTAACAGCTCGCACATTCACAAACGTTAACTGTCTCGCACACATACACTGCTACCAGCTCGCACACACACACACACACACAGACGTTTATCTCTCACATACACAAGACTAAAGTTGAACACACAGTACTAAGACTCGTTTTTTGAATGTGTGAGAGCGAGACTTTTTTTGAATGTGTGAGAGCGAAACTCTTTTTGAATGTGTGAGAGCGAGACTTTTTTTGAATGTGTGAGAGCGAGACTTTTTTTGAATGTGTGAGAGTTGTCACGGAAGAGGCGGGGCATAATTTTTGGATCAAACTGCGCATGCGTAGATCCTAAACTATAATTTTCCATTTTTGACTCACTGTATGTTGTATTACTTAGTATATTTGTGTTTTTAAATATATATAAATATATTGAAACTATCTTTCAATAGCTACCTTATATTAAACTATGTTAAGGACAAATGTCAAACATAGTGCAAATATTTTGAAAACAAAGTAAAAGATCTTGCAGGTATATTAATCTCCTTCCTCCTTCATCAGAAATGAAAAATTATAAATGCACACTATGTGTTGGGAACCTGTGTTTGTTGACTGACTTTTATTTGTCAGGCTTACGAGACAAAAGCTGAAAAAAGATCGATTTTCTTCGCTTTCAAAATAACACAAAACAGCGAAAAAAGATCTCCACACCGGACCTCGTTTATTTATGTATGTATTTTTATTTTGATAGCTGCCGATTAAACTGAAAGTTACACATTGACATGATCATATGAGTAGTTTTTACCGAGAAATCGATCAGAAGCGCCGTGAAAATGGTCAGATTCACCGGATCCACGTCTCTGGCTGCAATGCGCGCTCCCGTCACAGGGGGAACAGATTTTCACGGGGGAACAGAATTTCTCACAAGACCTCTTAATAATTCCTGTAATGCTGGCACCCAGTGGACAGATTGTACTACAGCAATTTTGCTATTTTTAATCAATCAATCAAATTCATTTATTTCTATAGCACATTTAATCTACAAGAAAGTTAAACGTTCTATATATATTTAAAATATATATAGCACAAATATACTAAGTAATAGAACATACAGTGAGTCAACAATCGAAACTTAAGGTTTAGGATCTACGCATGCGCAGTTTGATCCAAAAATTATGCCCCGCCTCTTCCGTGACAACTCTCACACATTCAAAAAAAGTCTCGCTCTCACACATTCAAAGAGTCTCGCTCTCACACATTCAAAAAGAGTCTCGCTCTCACACATTCAAAAAAAGTCTCGCTCTCACACATTCAAAAAACGAGTCTTAGTACTGTGTGTTCAACTTTAGTCTTGTGTATGTGAGAGATAAACGTCTGTGTGTGTGTGTGTGTGTGCGAGCTGGTAGCAGTGTATGTGTGCGAGACAGTTAACGTTTGTGAATGTGCGAGCTGTTAGTGTATGTGTGCGAGACAGTTAACGTTTGTGAATGTGCGAGCTGGTAGCAGTGTATGTGTGCGAGACAGTTAACGTTTGTGAATGTGCGAGCTGGTAGCAGTGTATGTGTGCGAGACAGTTAACGTTTGTGAATGTGCGAGCTGGTAGCAGTGTATGTGTGCGAGAAAGTTAACGTTTGTGTGTGTGTGACATTTTAGTATTTTTTTTAGTGTGCGTGGCTATTTTTTTGGAGTGTGCGAGAGTTTCTGGTAGTGTGTGAGAGACGAAACGTAATTTTTTGGAGTGTGCGAGAGTTTCTGGTAGTGTGTGAGAGACGAAACGTAATTTTTGGAGTGTGCGAGGCTACTTTTTTGGAGTGTGCGAGAGTTTCTGGTAGTGTGTGAGAGACAAAACGTAATTTTTTTGGAGTATGCGAGGCTACTTTTTTGGAGTATGCGAGACTTTTTGGTAGTGTGTGAGAGACGAAACGTAATTTTTTGGAGTGTGCGAGAGTTTCTGGTAGTGTGTGAGAGACAAAACGTAATTTTTTGGAGTATGCGAGGCAACTTTTTTGGAGTATGCGAGACTTTTTGGTAGTGTGTGAGAGACAAAACGTAATTTTTTGGAGTATGCGAGGCAACCTTTTTGGAGTATGCGAGACTTTTTGGTAGTGTGTGAGAGACAAAACGTAATTTTTTGGAGTATGCGAGGCAACTTTTTTGGAGTATGCGAGACTTTTTGGTAGTGTGTGAGAGACAAAACGTAATTTTTTTGAGTATGCGAGGCAACCTTTTTGGAGTATGCGAGACTTTTTGGTAGTGTGTGAGAGACAAAACGTAAATTTTGTCCTAAACGGCCCCTCATAGTTAACTCCTCTCAAGGTTTCTGTGAAAACTTATTCAGAATTTGTGACAATCGAAACAGACTTCAGTGTACCTGGTTTGTAAATCCATACTAATCTTAATCGTCCTAGTGCGTTTTGCATTTTAACATTCAGGCAAAATATGTTACAGAACCAAATTTCACCTCATTCACAGTTGAAAGCATCATATCAAATGTCGACCAGATTTGAACAACTTAATAACTTGCCCAATACTACTCACCAACACAAAACATTAAAACACTGCTTGCCGTTTTAACAACTTAAAATATCATTTTGTGTGTGCTTGTATTAATGAATATAGATATTGCACTTTATGTGATTTATGTAGGAGTACCATAGTACACAAAACAAAGTAGATGGCATTTTAATTTAATGAATATGTTGTAGTATGCATGAGAAATCAAATATTTCCCTATCTTAAACTGAAGACTGTGGGTCTTTAAAAGTGATGGAATATGGAATGTTATTTAATACATCATATATCTGCTTTAAACTTTCTCCCTGGTCTGTCTGCTGTGTTTTTGCCTCCATCATGTCTTCACAGAACAGCAGGAGTCATATTAACAATAAATCACACACAGATGAACTACTGTATATATACTAAATTAGTAGACTTCTGACTGCAACTAGTCATGTTGGATGTTGTCAAAATAAAGGGGGCTAAATAAAAATGGATGCCACAATTTTAGGATTCATGTGTGAGAAACCATTTGAACACCATGTGTAACTTTTCTTCCACTTTCCAATTATGAACTTGATAGTGTTGGTCTTGATTGTGTGGTTTTAATGTGACAAAATATTCTTACTGTTCAACACACTTTGGATATTTTTACCTCTTCTTCAAGTGTTCTAGTGATTTGCACTTCCTCCTGGCTCTGAGCCTCCGCTCGCCGTTCTCTGGCCTCCAAGTCTGAAAAAAAATTAAAAATAGACTCATGTCCATTCCTTATATATTCAAAATGAGGTTTCTGCCAGTTGTTTTAAAAAATGTTTTTCTTTGTTCCATTAACCCTACAGTACCTTTAATAAAACAAGTAAACAGCAACTACTCACCAAGTTTAATTTTCTTCCTTTTATCATCTAATTTCTTGTTTCGCTCTTCAGCTTGTTTCTTGGCAGCACGAATCTTGTCATAGGCAGCCTGGAAAGAGCGTTAGTCACAGGTACGAACTGTCTGATGGTGTGGGAGTGAATCAGGAGGATTTTTACAGGTTAAAAATACATTGTTGGTCTCACCTTGGCTGCAGCATCAGTGAGAACTTCAAGAGCCTGGGACAATTGATGAAAGAGCTCCGCTGTAAGAAAGAGACGATGGCAAATATGTGAGCTTTACAGCAAAAATAAAAATACATGATAAGGCTTATAAGTGATAAAAAATGTAGACATACAAGTCAATGTTTCACAACTAAGGAGAGAAAAGAAAACAGAATAAATCTACACACGGTGCAAACTTAATTTATGGACAAAGCACTGGACATTTATATAAAGAAACCAGAGGTTTCCTCTTATAAAACCTGCTTCCTCCAATGAGAAATGGCAAATTGTCTTCACCTCTCTCCATCCATCCTCAGTTTCCCTCCACTCCAGCTGTCACTTAACACAAACCCACATTTATAAATGTACACACTAGGAGACCACATTCCCTGGGCTCATCCTACACCACTGACCATCCTGGCCAACCTTAATCATTCACTTATGGAAGGCCCAACAGGCTGATATTGTTACTCCCTGTGGGGACAGGCAATACACACAAACAGATGATAGTGCTAGCAAAGGCGGTCAGGTTACCTCCATGGATATAACTGGCTCAAATGAAATCCAACTGGGGGTGGAGGGGTGGGGAGGAATCTGCCATGCCTAAAAGGCAACTCAGAGTGTCACAACATGGTTGGTTGAGAAAAATGAGGGATTTCATGAGGGGTATCTTCAATCAGTGAAGAATGATAAGCTTTAAGTCTCCTTTTCCATGCATACAGCTGCCCCCTTAGGGGGTGACAAGTTCCAAGTAAAGTTCTGCTTTCGTGTGTGTGAGAGGCCAAGTCTGTCTATGTGTGAGTTCAAATGTTGAGGCCCTCCAAACCGCTTCTTTTCCATTTCTGGGAAACCGACCCCCTGCTTTTGTACTATTCCTCTCAACCTCCTAACCGTACCAATTTCCACTTTTTTTTTTTTCCTGTCACAATCAGAAATCATCTAAAACATCCAGGAACCACAGTAACCTCCCTTGAAAACATACCTCATTACCAGCTTTTTGTGCAAGTTGCTTCAACCCCCCCTACTGACAAAAAGCTACAGTGAAAGTCTTTGCTCCTTGCTGCAGAGAGCAGACCGACTCATCAGCTACGAAGAGGATGGAAACTGAGGCAACTGTGGTGCTGATGAGGATTTTCCAAGCTTGTCTATCTGATTAGAAATACTCCAGTGTGTATTTGGTTATCTATAATTCCTGTCAGGAGTTTAAATACACACCTGATGAATCATCTCCCTTCTTTTTAACCATAAATGGCCGAAATATCACCTTTTAATATTCTGATTTATTAGAACTGTTGTTATTTTAGGGTAGAAAAATCACAGAGCATACAATTTTAATTGACTTTCAAATACAATTGAATTTTAACATATTGTTATATGTTGTAATTAAATGTTACACTAACATATTGTTATTGGCTTGATTTTTGACCACGTTTTGCGACACTGTTCTTCTAGCACCTCTTCTAGAGTTTGGGATCATCACCCTGTTGAAGGCCCAAGTTGCATCTAATGCTGCGTTCCAGCTGTACTTGAAACTGGAAAATTCTGATTCCCCATTTGAAAAAAAAAATCAACCACAACACCCTCCAAAGTCAGATTTCCCACTGGGAAACAGGAAGAAACTACTACCCCCAGTTATAGACTTGTGTTTCAGATTGGTTGCTATTCACATCAACAGTAATAAGATGTGGAGGAAACATGCATTTTTCAAGACACGGGAGAATAGATCTAAATCAATGTTGCATGTGGCGCCTGAAACTCTAAACTGAAGAAGTGGTGTTTTTTTATAGAAAGTAAAACTTATAATGATGTTTGCCTCACTATGTTAGAATTTCTACTTCTTAACTAGAACACTGTTACCTCGGATATCTGCAAAACCGACACCTGAATGAAGCTTCCACCACCATGCTTGAAAGTTGGTACATTATTCTTTTGTCTAGAAGTTACTTTGACTGCTCAGAATATCCTCATGATTGGGGACAAAGATTTCAATATTGGCCTTCTATGACCACAACATTTTTCTTCAGATATTTAGGTTTTAAGGTGCTCACTGTTCAGGGAAATAATGATGTTGCTGTTTCAGTATGTCTCCCAGTTTATGATAGGCTTCAGCCATGATGATTTATGAGTTGTTCACAAATACAATAATTAGTTTCCTTCCATCATTGAACACAAAAAAGGTTTTGTGGTAGCTACAGTGTGTAGTTACAACACTTCTCTTCATTAAAAGTCAGATAATTCAGAATAGTGATAGAGGTTTGTGCATGAAAATCCAGAAAAGGCAAAAACAGACTAAATGAAACAATAAAAAAGTTTTCCCTCACCTGCTTTGGGGTTGTCTGGGTTCTTGTCTGGATGGCAGGTCAGTGCCTTCTGTCTGTAAGCTTTCTTGATCTGGTTAAAAGGAGAATACATCAATTTCTTATTAATTTCTTCATCCTTATTGCTTTCAAAAAATGACTGCCACATTAGAAAGTTAGCTGATCTTACATTTACCTGCAACATTGGCATTTACAAAATGTTTGCTCCATTTTTTTTGGCTCATATACATAAAAAAAAATCAATCATTCATAATTTATTAAAATCTGTGAGGGGCAGTGGTTTCCTTTCCTGTGATTAAAAGAAGCACAGTAAATTTCTAGGATGTAGAAACGATTTAAAATCTATGCAAATATTAACATGCCAAACAAAAAAGGTAAACTTAATGAGGGCTGATCACCAATACAACCAAGAAAATGCTATCAATACAGATTAACTGGACAAACCAGCCAAGTAAACAACCAAAAGAATATTACAAATAAAGTAATACACATAGTAAACACAAAAGAAAAGCACTCAAAAATATAATAGTTAAAATAGATTAAAAGGATTAGAATTGCCAGAAGTTTATTGAGTTCTCAGAAGAAAAAGCGAATGGGATTTTGTGGGCTAATTCTGAATAATGATGCTGAACTTAAAAGGGATTATGTACGGGAAAGAGAAGAAGTCAAGGTTCTCAGGACGAGCCGACTTCAAGCAAAAGTTCAAAGGCAATGGAAAGTGTGGAGCGTTATAACTAAGTTTGAGTTTTACTTCTTCTGAATGAGTCATGGCTCTTTTTAGATGATGATAATGGGTAAACTGGGTGACTGCTTATAATGTTTTCCCTTCACTTGTCCTGTTAAGGGGGGCTTCCCATTGGACGTCTCCTCCATTGGGAAAAGCAGGAAAAGCTTCTGTGAAGACCATAGGGGCTCCGACTTTCTGCATGCAGCTCCAAGAACACGTGCTCAGATACATGCTAAAGATCTGCCTCGTACATTCCTTCATACAAGTGAGAACAGCTTAAATACACAAATCCTAATCAGACGTTCCAATGTGCCGCATGTTTTCACGTATTCCGACTCCCCGGCCCGCTCCGTCCCAACTTTCACATAAATCAATCCCCTGCCAGTACGCTACAGGCCATGAAAAAAGTGGAAGCACCTTTCTTCGTGTCTGGGAAACATTTACATTTGTCCTCTGCAGTGTTTCCCTGTAGGTTATTTAGGACAACTTGACCTTTACTGTGCAAATGAAGCTCCAATGTTGACCAAACAAAGCAGAATGTGGTAACATGCGGCATTTTTAGCAACAACCTAAATGAGTCCCAGACAGACACGGACTGTACAAAGCACAAGGCCTTAAGTTTCAATGATATCAACAGGTCTCCTTTTTTTTTTTTTACTTCAAAGTGAATATTTGCATTCAGGATGTTCAGGTACTAGGTATTATAAAAGAATACTAAGTAATTTCTGTCTGGTACAAATAATCATCCTAAAACTAAAACTGGCAGACCAGTGCTTCAGTTCTGGCTCCGGTCTTTGGCTTCAGCCTCTCTCCATCTGTCTCTCCTCACTCTTTGCTTTATAATTCCAGTTATAGCTCTTTCTAAAATTTTCCAAACACTTTTAGGAAGATATGAGCAAGTTAAAAAACCAAAGTCTGTGCTCTGAATGCATTCGCCACACCCTACAAATAATAAAGTTTTTTTTTCCAGCAACAAAAGTAATGATTGAAGGCAATCTGTGGTCCTAAAATTTTTGTAGACTTTGAAATAAATAATTACAATTTATTCATAACTTGCTCTATTTTCCTTTAATCATTGTCAGAAGTCTGACTCGCAAACACATTCATTGTCTTTTGAGGTTTTTCACATTTTGTGACGTGACAAAATCCAAACTACTTTGGGATTTTTTGTGACAGACCAACATAAAATGGGGCAGAACTCTAAAGTGGATGAAACACTACACCGTGGACCCCTACCTATTTGTGGTTCAGTATTTGTAGATTAACCCAGTTGTGGATTTTTCTATGTAACATAACTCTAAATTATTCATAGAAAACTTCCATCATTTACAGATTTTCCTGTAAATCAAACTAAATTATTCGAGGCAAAAAGCAGTTTGAGAAGCTGAAGCCCTTGGCGGGCATTTGCAAGGCAGCCAATCAAGGGGTGCCATTTTTTTTTTTATTGCTTATTTGCTGTAACCCCAAGAGGGGAAATAATGAAGAACATAGATGTTAGTTTCTGTGGAATTGCTAAGATGATTGCGTATTAATACATAGTAAGTTATGTTTGGTATTTGAAATATTAATTATTAGAATGTCTGGGGGTTTGATATTTATCAGCAGTGACAGATAAGATGTTCAGAGTTGATTGTAAGATGTATGGAGATAAACATAGTGTAATCCTGGCTGCAAAGGCTACAAAAGCCCAGAGACTGGGGTGCAGGTTCACCGTCCAGCAGAGCTGTAACCCAAAAGATATAGCTGGAGATACGAAGGAATGGATAAATTGAAGCATATTCATTTGTTGGATGGGTTCAGTCAAAGTACAACTGGGAACTGGGAAGCATCTCACGACTCGAGATCATTTAATAAATATGTTCCTTGGTTTTGTTATCACAACAAAACTGATGCTTAAATAAATTTAAAAAAAACTTTTTAATCCTTAATTTTTCCTGAGTTTATTTTCCCTGGCTAATTTGTGGAATAAACAAGGTTTTCAACACAAAATATCAATCATGTATGCATTAAGGGAGATATTTGCACATTTGTGAACATAATATTTAACATCAGCTCTAAATGTAGTAAAGAAAGCCATAATTTTTAACACATTTCCAAAGCATTGTATGATTTTATTTATTTGCATTCTAAATACTTGTCATATTTCGCCATCTTTTCCTCCTCCTCCCATTTCTTTTTCTTTAAAATATCATTTCATATTTCATCAAGACACTGTAGCTCCCATAAGTGCCAGCAGGCTTGAATATAAGACTGAACCTCATTGGCTCAAAAACCTAGAAATAAATAATCAGCTCAGACAGGATTGCATCTTCTAACACAACTTTCTTGGTCATCTTTTGGTTCGATTTTACTGATCTTTAGAAGGACCAAGAAATCCTGATAGCATGCAAATAAAATACGAATAATAATAATAATAATAATAATAATAATAAATAAATAAATATTGATCATAATTTGCATTCTACTACTCCTCCACTACTACTCCTTGTAACATCCCAATGTTCTGGGTTTCAAATGCGAGAAACTAAACGAAGGAAATCGCTGAACTATTTCCCACGCTCGAGTTTGTGGAAGGATAAGTCACAAGATCAAGAGAAGACAACAATCCTGCAGCAGCAAGCCAACAGTAGCCAAATGGTTTGAGTCTCCACCGCACTGATTCCTCCGTACATCTTGTCCTCATTACTCGTCCCCGGTGCCAAATGATTGCTGACAAACTGCTGCTGAGTGTCCTAGCCGCATCGCAGCCACAGCAGAACCTCTGAGGCTGATAAGCTGCCTCACTGCCATGGGACTCTCCCTCTTAATTGCTATACACCACTATTTAGAGCCAATTATTTGCTGAAGGGAGATAGCAAATAATTGCAGAGAAGAAAGAGTAATTGTGAAAGGAGTATTATTGAACAGAGGGAGGATGAGTGCAAACAGGTTTCTAATATAAATTTCACTTTTATGACATGAAGTAAATGTCCTAAACAGAACCAAAATGATCTTGTGTTAAAAGTAATTCTGCATTTTTGTGGTCAAACTTTTTAGAGAAAATTGTGTGCTGCACATTCTTCAATATTGGTACTAGTTTTGAATCCAGCGTAAATAAAAGCCTCAGGTTTATTTGCTTTATTAAACTCAGAAATGAACATGAAAGTACATCTTTTTACTTGATTTTGACATTTCTCAGTACATTTCTGCAATACTTTTAGCTATGTAAAAGCCTCAATGAGGCAGGACAGGTTGAATAAACCATTTGGAGGGAGTATGTGGAAGGACAAATATGTTGGAGTTTCCAGAAGATAATTATGTGAAGTTGCAGCAGTCAAGAACATCAATCTTTGTTTTTGAGCATGAGAAAACTGAAAGCATTATCCTCAGTGATAGAGGGAATTTACTCTTCTCTTGTTTTTCCACCTGCTTATTGAGCTGAATCTTCATTTGTGCACGACTACAATTTATTCAACATCTGCACCACTGTCCATACGTGTTTCAGTGTGTAATATTTAAGGTGTCAGGACAGTGGCAAAACAAAATTCTTGACAAGTTTTTGCCATCTTTTCAACACTGACATCCTTTTACCTTTTAGAAACCCTGTAGAAGAGGAAAACTAAAATATGGACTATTGCAGCAAGATACTATGATGTGCAAGCAAAATAGTAAAACTTCAAGTAAAAGTCTGATACTATGAATCATTTCAGGCACAGAGAGGTTTTCTGAAATATGTCCAAAAAAAATGTGAAAGCATTTCATTCTGCTCTGTGAAATCCAATTATGGTAGCGATATGGAGGATAACTCTTCTTTAGTTTCACTTGATCATTTCAGGAGGGTATGCACATTTAAAAGTGTCCTTTTGAAATTGAGTATTAGTCACAGATGATATTTCCTAGCAATCTTTATCCATTTACAAAAACCAGACAATCTATAAAAGATCTACAGTCCGTTCCACATATTCATAACCCTTGAACATTTTGGCACATTAAGGCCACAAAATCCCATGTATTCTATTGGTATTTTATGTAGTAGAACACAAAATACTGGATAATTATGTAATAAAATTAAAGAATACAGACAGGCTGAAAGATTGGAAGCAGCTTCGGATTTCTGTTCACAATTCTGTCTGCTTGGATATTTGATTCAATGAATAATCAGACTTTGCTCTCTTTGGTACAGTTTTCCTTAATCAACCTGTAGAAGTACATCCATGCTACCAGATCATTGCTGAATAAACATTTATAAAGAAAAAGCAAGCTTAGTTTTAGGGTGAAAAGATTTAGCAAATATCACAACTTCAGTGCAAAACTACAACAAAAAAGGACTAATCACAGTCTGCACAATTCAATTAAAAATGTACTCTTCTAAATGTCTCAAACAGGTTTATTGTATTGCTAAGAACACAGATAAAGCTTTTTTTTTCAGACAAATTCCTCCAAAGCCTTCTAAATAATATACATCTGAAAGTGTAGTGAGCATTGATAGTCAGCTTTGTAGAAGCATCTTTCTCTGCAAAGAAAGCTGCAAGTATATGGAAGAACCGCATGTCTTTACTAACCAGCTTTGTGCATTCAGAAACTATAAATTGTTGCTCATTTTTCTTTTTCAAAAAGCTTGGCCTTTATCAGATTGTTAGAGAGCATCTGTGGACGTCAATTTTCAACTTTTACCACACATCTTCAATCGAATTTAGGTCTGGACTTTTACTGGGCCATTCTAATATATAAATATGCTCTAATTTATCTGTTGTTTCAAATCTATTGCAGCCTGGAACAGGTTTGACCAGCTTTCTTGTCTTTCCGCACAGCATGATGCCATCATCACCATGTTTAACTGTGAGCAATGTGTGCTCATGGTGATGCAGACCATGCGTTTTCTACAACAGCACACTTCGCTGCCTTTTATGGATACAAACACTAAAGGAAGATGTCCAATAATAGGCTTTATGCCACTCTGCGTTCCAATGATTTAGAGAGAGGAAAACTGTAAGAAAAACCTCGTACCTTTAACTTTCATTGTGTCTATCACCATGACAGTGTGGCAATGGAGGAAAGGCTGCATGGCGACATCCAACTTTCATGGTCAGAATTTCCAGTTTAGGCACGATTGTCGCTTTATTTTCTACAAGCTTCTAAGGACAAAGAGAACACAAAGTAATGTTTTATATCCCGGCGGCTAAAAAGGTTTTGGTCCAAGACATAAAATCCTAATTAAATTCACTGAAATTTAGGGCAATATCTTGGCATTGTGGAAAAGTTTTAAGGGTGGGATTACTTTTGCAAGTCCCTGTATCAGGAACAGCCTTGTACAAGAACAGCTAGAATTGTGCACCTAAAAGGTCTGTCAAAGAGTAAAAAAACATATGAGCATGTTTTTGCTTCATGCTGCATCTCATTAGGTAAAAGGTTTATTAAAATGATAGAAGCGGAATAAACCACATAAGCATCTGTGTGGTCCCACTTGTTGACATGTCTTTACCTTGCAATCTGCGGTAGGTACAACTCTGGTGGTTTTTCCTCCCCACTACCCGAAATCCCAAGCCCAGTTATTTGCAGCTGTTAAATCATAAGATTTTATAAGTTTCACTAGCTTTTCTTAAATATCAAATTACATCACAATTTCAGCTACAGTGATATAAGAAATGGATTTAAAAAATTAGGTTTTGCAGACATGCACTCAATGCAATGCTCCTGCGTCAAAGCAATATTTTACAGTCTGTAAAACACGGCTTTTACGTAATGCCTGTTTATGTGACAACCCACATAAACAGACTTTGGGATGAGTTTCTTCCCTTTCTCCCTGATTAACAGCCTGCCTAGAGAGAGATGAGGCCGCAGGCCAAACAACTGGGATAAGTGTCTGATGACATCCGTCGTCACACATTTGATTGATTTTTGTGCGAGTTCTCTGATTTTATTCAGCGCACGTACTCACAATCCCACTATCTCTCTGAACCATCAACAGACCGCAGAGAGTCACCGCTCTAAATTCTGGGGCTTCAGCTCTGCCCAAGCCACAACCACCGACTTCCTCAAGGATAATCCTCTGGGAATGAGAACACTTTGAAATCCAATTAAGAAATTAACTACTTCCCTTCTTTTGGCAGTAATTTTAATTCCTCCTTGTTTAGGCCGGTGGATTTTGGAGAGATGTGGCGGTCGATGGAAAAAGCGGTATTAAGGACATTGTGGTCAACTTCTCTGAGACCGTGATTAAAGTTTAAGCAAATCATGCCAAAAGAGGGAAGCTTAATGACCTCAAATCCATTCTTGAACTAATAATTTATATTATGAAGAAAAAAAAGAAAGCTTATGGTATGCAAGAGTGAGAAGACTTTTAAAACTTTTTTATACTCTAATGAGCAAAACGATGTCTATCAAATATCTGAATCACCTTAATTGCATTAGATTGTCTTACTATTTGTTTTGTTTTACTATTTTATTTTCTCATATTTGCCAACAATTTCAACCCTTTACACGCAGAAAATACCTGCCGCGACGTCTCCATCTAGTGGCCATTCTAGATTAGTGCAGTTGTGAGGTTCAGCATCTAGCTGGTTTGTATGTTTACTGGCTGATTCTTTAATTTTTATTTTGTCGGATAAATGTCATGCTGTCTGCATGACATTTATCTTAATTGGTAAGATGCACTGTAACTGTGCTATTTTTACAGCGATAAACCAAATGAATACATTCAGTCAGGCACATAAACAGAGTCTGCCTACCTGCATCATAGGAATACTCTTTTATAGTTTGCCCTTTAAGTTAAAAATAGCAAAAGCACCTTTCACGTGTTTTTCATCATATGCTAGTAGAACTGGTTTGTTTTTAAAGCTTCCTCCTTTTACGTACCTCTTTCGTTGTAGCTGAGCTCTCAATGCCGAGTAACCCATACAGGTCCATTTGTAAGATTTCCTTCGCCTTTCCAGACATTTTTACTTTGAAACAAACTAGAGCAACTATATAGAGCAAACAAAACGTTTTTAATACCGTGTGCACTGGTTCCGAAATGGTAACGTTTAGCTAATTTAGCTGTTGTTTTAGTTTTTCAGGCAGCATGAGTTTGACGTCGACGACCTTTCAACCTGGATGTACTTTGCATGCTGGGAAATGTAGTTTGTTGCTAAGCAAATTTGGGTTTAGTGGCTTTTCTTTTTTTTTTTTTTTTTTTAGTTTTTTTAGAGTTTTAATCTTGACGGAAATTTTCGGGCTTTTCTTTATCGTGTTTTATACTACATTTCACTAAAATAAGCACAACAAATGACAGTTAAAACGGTGTAAAAGGAGAAATTCACTTTTATTTTTCCCTGATAATTAACATTTTTTATCCGTCGTTTTAACTTCCTTCAAGTGTTTGTTTCTGCATTAAATAGGCATAATGTAAAAGCAAATTGCTTCTAAATTTCTCTGAGTATGAGGATGTACTTCTTTCTGTGTCTTGTAACTTTAGTTTTCCTCTTCATGATAGATGACGCTACATAAAAATACCCAGAACACAATTTCTAGAAACTGTTTTGCAGCTAAGACACTGACATGTGAAGCACTAATTAGCTACTTAAATCTTTTATGAATGCACATAAATCATTAAATATTATTTGACTCATTATTTATCAAACTCACTTTGAGGGATGGATTTTAGGCTTCATACTGAACAAATTCTAAAACAAAATTTAAAGAAGCAAAGAGAATCTTAGATATTTCTCAGGTTTAAAATTAATTT
Organism: Poecilia mexicana; assembly: GCF_051168715.1. Classification (NCBI taxonomy): domain Eukaryota; kingdom Metazoa; phylum Chordata; class Actinopteri; order Cyprinodontiformes; family Poeciliidae; genus Poecilia; species Poecilia mexicana. Next base: position 16,613,325 of record NW_028263391.1, on the reverse strand, counting down.
TACTGCAGTCGATACATTTATTACTATTTAATTGAAATTCACAAGAATATGAGAAAAAAAACACTAATCATTTTTAAATGATCAAGAATTTTGTTGTTAATCACCTCAAGGTCTATTTACTGATCATTTAATTGAGTATAAAAAATGCATAAACAAGCAGAGATAATCCAAATTTGCCAATATTAATTTTATTCTACAAACTATTATTAAAAAGATAAAATCAAAACTTTTCTGCATAAGAAATTAAACTTCAAAATAGTGTCTAAAAGAAAGTAAAATCAAACCTTTAAAGCGTGGTGGTTTTTCAGGGATTTCTAAAAAAAAAAAAAAAAGTTCAAAAAGTGGCAAAATTACTGCTGATTTGGACATTTATAACAGCAAAAAGAAACACAACAAAGATATTGACTTTGAAGATTACATATTGGATCACAGCGTGTGTCTCACAATCCATTTCCACAAGCTGAATTAGCAGTCTATTCACGATGACTTCATAATATTTACTTTCTATAGTCTTTGGTTAAACATGCTGTGCAGCGACTATTTTGCTAAGGCTGGAAATACATCAATAATCTTGTTAGAAGTTCAGAACTTATTCTCCTTTTTATGTTTTGGTAATAGTACCCGGGATAGAAACTGCATTCTTCAATTTAACAATGCGGCTTATTGTGATGGTGCCTTTGTTTTGGATCTGCAAAGCAGGACGACAGCTCAGATCATTTCTGTCTTTTGTCTGGTGAAGTGAAATTCTTTCAAGTCACAAAGACAAGCATAATCTGATCCGCTAAAACGCAGAAACACACATTTCTTAACACTTTGGATTCCCACGGAATCGAAAGTGCGGGCATTGTTGACTTTTTGAATTGCAGGAAGAACTTCCCCCTCCTCTTGAGTTTTATCAAATCTGCAACAGCGTCTACTTTCAAGGGTCTGATTTAGTGAATCTGGTAACTCTTTTTTTCTGTTTCTCTCTCCCTGCTTTCATCCCGAGGTCAGGTCCTGCTCAGCGGATGGTGCGTTTGTGTGGGAGGGGGTCCAACAACTGGCTCTTTATTCAGCATCACATGGAGAGCTTAAAGTTACACAACTCTGCACACACAGGGAGAGGAAAATCTGCAATTCTGTTTTCAAAATAAAAGCACAAGCATCAGAGCTTCTATAAAAGTAAAAACTTTCACCCTGGGAAACCGAAACCCAGATTATGTAAAAATCTGATGATTTCAAAAGGATTGCAGCTATTGCACAAAGAGGAAAAAAACTGTCCCAGATATTTAATCTTAATTACTGTCAGTTTCTTACTGACTGACCCTTGCTATTATTCATTTCCATTCTTGTTACATTTATGATTTTTTTTTCTAAATGACACCATACACACGGGGTAAAAATATGTTTTACCTCATTATATCAATATTATATCATTATAATGACATAATGGATATTATTATAAAGTTTATTTGATTGGGACAGACACACATCGACATAGACAAACTGAATAACACAGCAGTCCCATGTTTGCATCATCAATAGCAACAGCTAATTCGCAGCACTTGTCCCTAGTTGGGCTTTTTTTTTTAAATAACTCTAAAAATTGAAGTGATAATCATTTAAAATAGCACAACATGATGTATACAAACAGAAAAATGTAAAACATCAAAAATGGGTACAGTTTTGTTTTTGACATAACCAGAGTTTTGTTTGATTTTTGAACGTACTAAAACTGGTTACAGACTTTAAATGATCAGGAAGTGAATTCCAAAAGTGGTATATATATATCCAGTGATATATCCATTATATCATTTAATGATATAATGAAATCATTATTCCAATATATGTGCTGAACTACCTTTGTTACCTGAGACCTGGGGTGTTTCTACATACATGGTACTCTTTTCCAAAATTCCTCCCACAGTACAAACCCATGCATGTTATGTTGAATGAATTTTCCAGATTGTTTTTTGGTTTAATTCTGAACAGCCATTAAGTCAGATAGTTTTACACCAAGGAAAAGACTCGATGGGAAGTAATGATTCTTTTTTTTTTCTCTTGAAGGAGTGTCCTATTTCTCAGTGAGATATTTTATCACTAACTGAATAGAAAGACGGCAGACTGTCAACTTTAGGAAATTACAAAAAGCATCTGTTAAAGTAAGCTAAAGAAAGTAGCATTTCTCAAACATTTCGGCTAATAAGATTTTCATTCCACCAGCTCAAGCTACTCTTGTGTATTTACAAAATTCCAGCGATGTCAGGAGGGAATGGAGAATGGAGAACAGGTTCAAGGCATTCTAACTGAAGAGTCACAGTGTAGTTAGAACAGACTGAATAGACTCTGAGCACATTTGACAAGGATGAATAAAGTGATAAAATTCCTTAGCGGATGGCTGAGCTGACTATGTATGACCTTGAGAAAGCAGAATGGATACAGCAGATGACATGCCTCTACAAATCATCAAGGTCTGAGAACCTGGACTCTATGTAATTTATATTCTTCATCTCTCCACTCTTGTTTCAGACTCTAGAACCTTTGTTTCCAAATTAAATAAATTTACTTTATCTAGAAAGCGGAGTTTGTAACTCTGACCTAAAGCGCATACCTTTTTAGCTTTTCCCTGCCGAGATGCTTCTGACACTATCTCTGAACACCAGGAGTGTGATAGTTCTAGTCAAATTTCAGTATGAGTTTTCTACCACACCTTTTCCTTTCACTTAACTTTCCATTGTTATGCTTGAATTGCATAGTGACATATCCTCCTTTTAGAGAGTGTTAATAACTGGACAACTGGACAGTCGTGATCAAAATGTAACATTTATGCTTTTTTTTAAATTTATTTATTTATTTATTTATTTATTTATTTATTTAATTAGTTGCTTCTTTGTAGTATTCTAATTGTAAGTATGTTCTGATTCACTGAGATAATCCCGGAAATGCCTACTTTTTTCATATGGTACTAGCTTGATTCAAACCAAATTATTCTGAAAAGTCTAACCGGATGTTGTAGCTCGGTGTCGCTGCCACATTGACTCCTGTAGAAGTGAGTAAAGGAGCCGTGGTGACTGGAGAGCGGCAGGCTGCGGTCCGCATTCCACGGAAAGGGTTCTGTCCTGCCAAGCAGAGCCCAAACCATCAGGGGTCATCATCTCGTCTATTGTCTGGAAGAGGAAGAAAAACGCCTGCAACGCGCGCCGCCATGTAAAAGTCTAAGGAAGAAGCGATTTTTTTTTTCCTCCAAACTGAGAGAGTATTTATGGAATAAAACCAGGTATGGCATTGCATTCAGTCTGTGATCTGTAATGTGATCACATTTAATTCTTCTAATCTTTCTCGTTTACGGACTGTCATGTTATGTCTCGTGTCATGTGGAAATGTCGCAAACAGAAAACACAGACGTGCTAATTCTAACAACGTGCCAGCGCTCAATGCAGACTGAGTCTGTGTGACAGGATGCAACAGTCCTGTCGATCCATCTTGGAGGTAACAAGCGACCAAACTGTAGCGAGCTATATTTACCTATGGGCAGGAGGAAGGGAGGAAGGACGTGGTGATCAAATAAACAAGAATCCACGCAGAGGAATGTTGTTGTAAGGGTGTTTCTGAATCAAGTGTGTAGTAACACATGGTTTTGGATGTCCCATCAGTTGCTAAAATTTGCTGTCTGGAAAGGGAACATTTGTAAAGAAAAAATAAAGTAAAACACTGCATGATGTTTTATTTTAACACAGAATATGTGCCTGCAGACTAAAACTGGTCACTCCCTTTTGAAAACACAGAAGGGAGGAGATGACTTAGAGAAGCCCCAGATGTTTTCTCTGGCATTTTTGAGCTCCACTAATTGTTTTTATTCACTCCAAGGACTCCATAGAAGTTTAAAGGGGCAGTTTTGATGTCAAATCGTCCTTCCTCAGTCTTGCATGTCCATGCAGATGAAACAAAATGGCTTGGTGAAAATATTGCAAACACCCCCTCTTATTTAGTTCAATCTAAATCTTTGACTTTCTTGAATTGGTTTAGCAGACAAACGAGGAAGAAATAACATGCAAGTGTAAAAAAAAAAAAAAAAAATCCCTCAGCATATGCTTTAGAGGAAATAAAGCCGTGGAGATGTTTCTGCACATTCACAAGTGTTGATGCCGCCACAGTGGCAGTGGGCTGCTGTGTGGGCGCTGGAAGCAGAGGATCTGTGAGGAGGCATGTCTTGTGTGCGGTGAATCAGCCTGCTATTAGCAGTACACGTGGGAGCTCTGGCAGACAAGGTCGACGAATTAAAGGTGCCAATATCTACCTGAAGAGAAAATGCAAATGCAGGGTTTGATTGCTGACAGTTTGGTGCACTACAGGTTCGGCTCAGAAAATTAGAATATCATCAAAATGGACGTTTGTTTCAGTAGTTCAGTTCAAACAGATTCATTATATACAGAGTGTTATATTTCTAGTGTCTGTTTTGGTTTATTTAGATATTTAAAATACACAATTTAGTTTCTCGGAAAATTTTAATATTACATAAACCAGTTTAACATCTTATTTTATGACTTAGACAGTGATGTTGAAGAGGATTTTCTGGCGTCAACGCCCTTCACAGGGAGGCTAAGCCACAAAAGATAATTGCTAATGAGATATCCAAGTATTAAGTGAAAGTTGAGTGGAAGGATAACACATGGTAAAACAAAAAAAGTGCACAAGTGAAAGGGGTAACATTTGTCCAACAGATGATCATTGCCACCTTACGCAAGGTCAAGCCATAAAAGTTTATTGCTAAAGAAGCTGGGTTTTGATAGAATGTGGGGTCCATTTATATTAATGGAAAGTTAAGTGGAAGGAAAACTGTGCACAGGCAACTGCCTTGATTTCCTTGTGAAGCAAAGTTAATTTAACCTTTCGTTGTGTCTCACAAGGGATGGACTTTGGCTGCAATCAGTGCGTTAAGAGCAACCGCTCACAGATGTATGCCGAACATGTGCCACAACTGCCTTTCTTGTTTTAAGCCACCTCTGAATAAGAGACACCAGAAATATTTTACCTCGACTATATCTACTGCTAAAGAGAGGGATATAAGGGACTAAAAGAGCAGACAAAATTTAAATAACAACCACCATACTAAAAGCGTAACCAAAGACTTTATTTTACTGAATACAGTAAACTGAAGTGACCAAAATGCCGGCAGCCAAGAAAGACAACTTCTGACCTAAACCCCCCAGAGAAAATATGTAGCACTGCCAAGAGGAAGATTAGAGATTAGAGACACCAGACTCAACAGCGCAGGCAAGCTGAAGGCTCCCATTAAGCAACCTCAGCCTCCTTAACACATCAGTCTTTAATAAATTGACCTACATTGGTCCACATTTCTGCTTTTAAAAATCAATTTGTTTCTCCTTTTTTTTGTCTTTTCTTAGAAACAGAATTTTGAGTTTTTACAAGCTATGACCTGTAAGTACGTAAATTAACTGATGTTGACTTATGCAAACAGCATAAGACAAAGTTATTTTTATTTCTTTTTGAATTAAATTATTGAAATAAATGAAGTCTTAATGATCTTCAAATTCATTGACTGTCACTTAAACATCTGAATCTTTGTGAAGAAAAGGCACGTCGTACAAAAAGGGAACTTCTACCGTTAGGCTGACATGTTTCTCACGTGCCTAGTTTCCTGTCCTGGGAAAGTCCTTTCCTTCCCTTTGAAAAGTGTTGTGGGGAAAAAAAATACTTTAACAAGAGTCTGGATGAGAAGAAAATAAGAAATATATTAAAACCTTGCAAGTCTGTCAAGTCTGCTCTGACTAACAGTGAATTCTGGCTTCCTTTTATAGCTTCTGGTCAGCCGGTCATATAGCAGCAGGTTGTTGCCGTCTCTGGGTATTTCCCAACAAAGAGAAGAAAGGCTTGATTGGATTATAGGTGTGACTCTTTGATTGTTATGCACCAAGGATTCCAGGGGAGCCCAACATGGATGGGTTGGGGAAGTTACACCTAGATGCAGCTTGACCAATCTCATGATAAGATCATGCAGACACAATCTAAAGCACAAGAGGGGTGAGGAGCACATTATAAAATTTTCCTCACAAAAGTTCCCAAGCCAGCCTTGGAAGTTCTGCTCAAAGTTCGCACTCCAGCCTGCCTGACGCGTCTTAGTCATAACAGAACCAGAATCCGTTTAGCACAGCTCTCCTAACTGTTAAAATTCCCCTAAATTTCAGACGTCAACTTGGGACTTTTGCTCCTCAGCTCCTAATCAAAGCGTGATGTACTGAAAGTGAAAGAAGAAACAAGATCACAGAGCATAACTGCTTTTAGCCTGAACAGTGCAGGGAGCATTCCATCCTTTTTGTGTGTGTGTGTGTGTGTGTGTGTGTGTGTGTGTGTGTGTGTGTGTGTGTGTGTGTGTGTGTGTGTGTGTGTGTGTGTGTGTGTGTGTGTGTGTGTGTGTATGTGTCAGAGATGAACACAGCTCTTTGAAGGGTATTCAGAAGGCCTTTTGTGAACAGCCATTGTCTGCCTGCTTGCTGCCACGGTAACACTCTTCACAGTGGCAGCAGGACTAAAATGCTGCAGTCAGAATTGACAAATGTCTCACCAGAAAATGTGAGAAAATAATTCCAATTTTTACCTTAACACCACGCAGCGATTTAAGATCTGATGTCGCTTTTTTTTCTTTCTGCCAAACACTTTCAGAAAAGCGACTCATACAAGCAATTTGCGAGCTGCTTGTTTCTGTAGTTTAAAAGCAGTAATGGCTCTCAGGGAAGGCATCATTACTGCAGGGTAAAGCAGAGCACTTCAGGATTGTTTTTGCATGACCTTTCATAGAGCGCTGTGTTTTGTTTTTTTTTTCCCCCCATGTTTATAACTTAGTGCCACATCTGTATATGTGATGCATTCCAAGTGTGAAATCATCAGCAGAGCACATTCAGCAACCCAATATTAAAACCGAGGCTCCTCCGAAAACTATGGTTTAAACATTTATATTAATGTTTTTAGGGAAAGAGATTCCCTTTTTTAGCCTGAATTTGACTGTGGGAATGCGCTTTTTCAGGAACTCAGGCTGGAGTTTATGGCAGTTATTAAGAAGAAGGGGAATTTGCTCTGTGGTTTTTGCCAGAAAAGGCCAGTTGTGCAGTACATGTGTCCATTTGTGCCTGCACTAAATATGCTTTTTTTTTTCTTTCTGCACAGTTTTGTCAATGCATTAATTTTCAACGGGTGTGCCATATTCACATAAATGTTAAGCCTCGTTTGAGCTTAAAACCTTTGCAAAGAGTTTATTATTTTTTCATCTTGTGAATCTCTATGCCACTAAAAGGTCACTGAATTTGCTAAAGATGCTAAAGATGAAACTCAAATTTCAGTAAATAAAGATATCATTAAAAGTTAAAATTTTTTGTAGTTGTTTGGTTTAAAATGTGAAGCAAAATAGATTTATTTTACTTTATAATCATGCAGAAGATTTTTTGGTTTGACAGTTGTCCAACAGATTTTTTTTGTCAGATGGATGGCAAACCACAAAAGAGCATTGCTAAAGAAGCTAGCAGTTTCAATCACGATGTATACAAGCATACTAATGGAAAGTTCAGTGGAAGAAAAAGGTGTGGTAAAAATTGAGACAAGTGACGCTGCGTCCATTGATGTCAAAATTTACGAACGTTATGTCCCTGTGCTCTACAATATGTGTGGGATCAATGCTTGGCATCATGGTATATAAATAATCAGCACATGGCACCACTGAGTGGTAAAGGAAGCCCACATTGTTTTAATGGCAGGCCTCAACTTCTCTGAATTCATGGGTATGTAGTATCACATCCTCATCTTTATGACCACACTCCTCTCACTTAACTTCCTGTTGATATGTTTGGATAAAGCGCTCTGAACATTCACCTTTTTCAGCAGGAACCGTTTGTAGCTAACCCTCCCACAGAGAGGGATCTCATCTAAGTCAGCAGCATGGGTAGCCGAGTTGTTTGTGGAGACTTGACTGTCTGCAGGCCAACTGTTTTTGCAAAACATAAGAGGAATGTGTTAAAAAAAATAATCAAAAATGAGATATAGACGCTTGAAATATAACACTCTGCGTGAATATCTCTAGATATTGTATGAGTTTTCAATTGCATAATGAAACAAAGCATTTTCACAACATCAAAATTCAGTGTGGACCAATTGAAAATTTACATTTTTAGAAATCATCCTCATTCCATCTTTCCATGGCAGTAACATCTTTAAAAAGCACAGTTTATAAGCGCTTCGTTTAAGGCTGGCTTGTTTGTGGGGATTTCCAGCCTTTTCATAAAGCAGAAGAAGTTTAGTTCACAGCAAAGTTTTTCCTTCAGATGGCTCATCCTTGAAGATGATATTTGTGCTGTTGGGAAAAACAGAGCAGCCCCAGTTCGCAGCTCTTCCCAACAATCCTGGATGTGTTGCTCTACAGGCAGTGATGAGTTTCAGGATGCTTTGGGTCTCCATTCATCATGACCTTCCCGTTCCTGTTCACTGCCATTTCCTTCTTACATAACAGACAGTAAAAGCTTTAGGAAAAACTTTGGTTTAACTTCACCCTTTGTTTGCTTCGCCTGGTGTTCTTTTGAGTTGTTTTTTTATTATTACACAAAAGAAGAATAACATGTACTCATCTTTGTTAAAATGTTGAAGTGAAGGTTTGATTTTAATCTTTCTTTCTCCTCTAGCTTATAAACGATCCCTGTTTTCTCATAGATTATTTAAAGTGACAGAAGTCTTGTTCCAAAGGGACCAAATTGTTGCGTGCCGCTGTCTTTTATGGATTAAAACGCAAACTCTCTGAGTTGAGCTTACTGTGAGATTAAGCTGGAATTTTTGGCAGAGCTTCTGATGACTGGACTGCTGACATATCTTTTGCTCATCCACAAAGTGCAGACTTGCCGTTTCCCATTCTCTATTCCCTCCGATAAGGCCGTCTGTCAGCCTGCTTCCTCTTGTTTAGATAGATGTGACTGCACTGTGTATATATAGCAGCCATGGTTCTTGGATATCAGTCCCTGGCAGGCCCTTTTAGCCGTCTAAAATAACCTGTCATCACTTCTAAAGAATAGTTGAAAGGAAATGTGGATTTTCGTCCTCTTTTACTGACAAAACCTTTAATGCTTTTCATCGCTCTGCCCTGCAGGTCAGCCGAGCACCATGTCAGGGATGTCCGATGGAAAAAAGAAGTGGGCAGCGGTCAGGGATCGCCTGGGCTCCTCTCAGGACTCCGACACGCAGCAGGAGGCCAACCTGGAGAGCGCCGACCCCGAGCTGTGCATCAGGCTGCTGCAGGTTCCCACCGTGGTAAACTACTCGGGCCTGAAGCGTCGCCTGGAAGGCAGCGACCAGACATGGATGGTGCAGTTTCTGGAGCTGAGCGGGCTGGATCTGCTCCTGGAGGCCCTGGACCGGCTCTCGGGCCGCGGGTGCTCCCGCATTGCCGACGCCTTGCTGCAGCTCACGTGCGTCAGCTGCGTCCGAGCCGTGATGAACTCGTCAGCGGGGATCCACTTCATCATCGAGAATGAGGGCTACATTAGGAAGCTCTCGCAAGGTGGGTTCAACAAGCTTTTCTCGTTGACATGTGTTCATGTCTCAGACGCCTCGTTCAAGCACGTGCTCCACTTCATAGTTTTGAGTTAATTTAAAAAAAAGAAACCGAGGGACAGTTAATCACCCCTTTCCAATATTATGTAATGTTTGTTGTGTTGGTCATAACCCACAAGATGAAGGGATTCTCTGTGACTCATTCTGCTGAGCCGAAGTTTCCTGTCATGCACTCACTGCCTTGCAAAAACATTCATACCCCTCGAACTCTTCCTCTTTTTGTCATGCTAAAACCATAAACCTCAATGTGTTTAACAGAGATTTCTCATGGTGCACAGAAATATTTATTTAGGATTTCTGAATCTTTATTGGCAAAATAGCTGAAAAGATTTGTGTTCGTTTTTACCGAGCAACTTTAGACGTCCTACTCTGGACTTTCTACGAAATAGCTAAAGGTCAAAGAATGCCCTGTTTATCTGCAACCATCTTCCCTTCGACTTTAACTTCACTATCCCGGCTGATGAAAAGCATCTGCACAGCATGATGCTGCCATCACCATGCTTCACCATGGTAACCGTCTGTTCAGAGTTCATATTATTTTGCATTTATTTTACAAAATTTTGTTTTGTCATGTGACCAGAGGAGATTCTTTCACACATCTGCCTCGGCCCTCCACCCACACATGGCTTTAGCCAAACCGCACAAAGTACATCTTCTGATTTTCTTTCAACAGTGGCAGATTTAGTCAGATTTATGGAGTAAATCATGAATAACTGTCTTGTGTCTCCTGAGCCATAAATCTCTCCAGCTCCTTCATAGTTACCATCTTGGTTTGCTGTTATACCAATTTCTATGCATTTTCAGATGTTCAAAGCTTGAGGCATTGCTTTCTATTTTGTTCCTGCTTTAAATTCATGTTTAAGCCATCTTCAATGTTCCTTAGATGCTGTAATATTCTCTAGCAACCATTTAAGGTCAACAGCTGTTTTTTTCTCGATAATAAGAAAATATTACTCAATTTTCTAATGAAGTGACTTCTTCACATATAAATAAGTGTATCAGATCAAAAAATGGATTAGTATTGATTTTTTTTTTATTTTGCAAATGAACAATTGTTCCCTTCCAGTAGAGTGAAGTTGGAAGACACTGTACAGAGCAATGTTTCAGGACATTCTCAGACCACTGTAAATATTGGACTCTTATCTGAGGCAAAATGCCACATGGGTTGCAAAGTTCAGTTTGAGTAATCTCAAAGACAGCGAGACAACGCATCCTGCTTGAACTTAAGACAATAATTAGAGTAATGAGGCAGAAAAAAAAAATTGATTTACCAAACCAAAAGTGTGAGAACTTAACTTGACAATACAAATATTCTGCAGCCTTGGACACCTCGAACATCATGGTGAAGAAGCAGGTGTTTGAGCTCCTCGCCGCCCTCAGCATCTTCTCTGCAGAAGGTCACCGCCTGGCTCTGGATGCTCTGGACCATTACAAGGCAAGCAGAACGGCTGCATCTGCCACATGCTCACCTGCTTTGGAGCTGGCACTAGCTAACTGGTTCCTCACTCATGTCCGATTCTCCCTCCTCCAGGGCTTGAAGACACAGCAGTATCGCTTCAGCGTCATCATGAACGAGCTGCAGGGCGCAGATAACGTCCCATACATGGTCACACTCCTCAGTGTCATCAACGCGCTCATCTTTAGCACAGATGACCTGAGACAGAGAGATAAAATCAGAAAGGAGTTCATCGGTAAGTCGTCCAGTTTGCGAACAAGGTGATCGCAATGTTTGCCCGTGGACGCAGAAGGTCAGCGGCGTTAGCTTTGTAACACATTTCTTTGCCACTGCGTCTCCAGCTAAGAATAGGTCCAATGGCCTAATTCTCACACAAAACGCCTGAGAACTAAGAGTGTGCAACATTCTGTTTTCACAAGTTTAGCAGCACAGCTCGTGCCTGAGAAACTGCCATCGGTCTTGGATGGATGGATCAAACTAATTTAAGAGTTTAATCATGTCTTTAAGACGAGGTGCCATCTGGAAATCTGAGCCTTAAGAAAACACACATTGCTCCCCCATAGGAGCAGCACCCAGAAATCAGTGTGGCAGACAAGGGAGCTGCAGCTAAACAAACATGTCAGCTCCCACCACATCAAAAGCAATTAGCCACCTGATTGACCCCTCCTACTATATGATTGCTCACCTGGGATCTCCGGACATTGACGCCGAACTAACAGCACCCAAGTGCTGAAGGATTGTTAAGACAACCTTAGAAAAAATCTAAAATGTTAATGTTGTGATAGATTGAGCTTTTTTTTTTTTTTTATTGTTTCTGTTTTTGCAGGCCTCCAGTTACTTGACAATCTGCCAAAATTAAGGTAAGCCTGCTGTGGATGAGTGCTGCAGGTACTGCTTGATCTGCCTCTAATGGTACTTGGAGAAATACTCGCATAATAATTTGCAGGACAAATATGGAGAAAAGAAGGTTAGCTGCATAGGCTTTAGCAGTCAAGAAGGCTGTTTAAACACTTTCACCTCTGCCTCATTAAAATGTTTTTAACTGATTCCCTGCGGTCTGCAGAGGTACAGAAGATATGGAATATTATTTTTAACAGGATAAGTCTTGAAAATAATTGTATGTGTTCTCAGAATGTATTTACTGTACTATTTTCTAAAAGTTAGTCATCTATCTGAAATATACTGCTCAAAAAAATAAAGGGAACATTTCACTTTAATTTTGTGTGTGGCTCCAAATCCAGGCCTCCATTGGTTAATAAATTTGATTTCCATTGATGATTTTTTGTGTGATTTTTGTTGTCAGCACATTCAACTTTGTACAGAACAAAGTATTCAATGAGAATATTTCATTCATTCAGATCTAGGATGTGTTATTTGAGTGTTCCCTTTATTTTTTTGAGCAGTGTATTTTGTTTTATTTTTAAGTGAAAATCATAAATGTAAACTAATCGCACAGGCTCATAATAAACTGTATAAAAAGGCACTTTTTATACAGTTCTCTTTATGTGTTAATTTCTTTTAACATACCTGTGCATACTGCAGTATTTGGTAAAACAAAGAATAACAAAGTTGAACCATGTTTTTATGAGCTTCTAAACCACAAAAATCCCAGGGTGCTTTACTGAGATATTTTAAATTTTACCTTTGGATTGGAGACAGAGATTTAGAGCTTGAATTAAACCGATTTCACTCTACAATATTTGGTTTTCAGGGATCAAGAGGACGAAGACTTGATTATTCAATGTGAAGCTTTCGAGGAGGCAATGGCGGAAGATGAGGAGGAGCTGCTGCGAGTGTACGGAGGCATCGATATGAGCAATCACCAAGAGGTGTTCACCGCACTCTTCAACAAGGTGAGTGCAGCAAACGGCTGGCGTTATCCAATTAAGTAGAAAGTGAATAAATACAGGCTTCGGTTTCATTCGGGGCAGTGTAGATGATGTATTAAAGTACCGCTTGTAAACCCAATTATTAATCGAATATTGAACTCTTATTGTTAGAAACATTGCAGCTCCGAAGGACAAACTTCATTGCTGTTTCTAATTAGTTTGTACCAGAACAGCAGACAGAAAACATGGAGAGAAAAAACTGATGTGGGAGCAAAATATCTTTTTTTTTTTCTCCTTTTTTTTTTTTTTTTCTCCTTTTTTTTTAAACTTAAAGAGGAATTATCTTTTCCTAGGAAATAATCTGTCATCATTACATCAAAATATTCTTTATAGAGATGTCATATTTTCAAACAAAACAAAATCTAACCATTTGCAATGGGAACAAAAACACTTGGATTAATGGAACAAGAGCAATTGTGTCTTTCCATATTCAGAGAAATATGTGAAGCGGCTGCAAAGTTGCAGGTTTCAGATTTTATCCACGAGGATTTTTCTCCCATGTCTAACTCGTATGTGTGTGCAGGTGAGCAGCTCTCCAGCCTCCCTCCAGCTGCTCTCCATCCTGCAGTCCGCTCTGTTGCTCGAGCCGAGCCGAACCGACATCTGGCTGGCTCTGGAGTCCATCACCAACAGAGCCATACTCCTCGCTCAGGATTGTGAGTCAGCACTGCAACGGCAACACATTCACTAAAGACGACACTCAAAGGAGGCTAATGGCATGATTAACGTGCGAAGGCGAGCATTTACCCAGGAAGATGGATTTAAGTGCATCGTTAAAGCGAGGCTGAAAGCTTTTGTTGTTGCGTGAGAAATGCTTTTAAGTGTCGTTCGTTGCTGTGTGCGTTTGTGTGCTCCAGCCCAGATGGAGTCCTGTGAGAAGATCATGCAGCGGCTGATGTTCTTCAAGGGGAGGAGCTGCGAAGGCCACCATGAAATAGACGGGCTTGTGCTGAAGGCGGACAAGGCTGTGCAGACCGGTCTGGATCAGGAGGATGGAGATGAGCAGGACACCAACACAGCATCCACTCAGAAGCCTCTGTGTGCCTCTCCTCCCCCGCCACCACCTCCACCTCCACCGCCGCTACCTGGAGGGTTGGGTGGGCCGCCTCCTCCACCACCGCTACCTGGAGGGTTGGGTGGGCCGCCTCCTCCACCACCGCTACCTGGAGGGTTGGGTGGGCCGCCTCCTCCACCGCCACCCCCTCCACTGCCTGGAATGCCTCCTCCACCCCCACCACTACCATATGGTCCGGGCATGCCTCCCCCTCCGCCACCATTACCAGGAATGGGTGGTGCACCACCACCTCCTCCTCCGTTACCCGGGATGCCTCCGCCTCCACCTCCTCCGCCGGGGATGATTGTGCCTCAGAGTAGCCAGATCCTGGGCTCCAGTATCCCGTCAAAGCCAAGCAGATGCCCCACTCTGAAGATGAAGAAGCTCAACTGGCAGAAACTTCGCTCTGTCGCAGGCAAGTCGTCATTGCATTCTCGTACATAAGATTAACTCGGACTCGGGTGTTTAACGTCAGCGTGAAGGTTTTCAAAAATAAACTCCTAAGTGCAATGGAACCGCAAGACTTGTTTGTTTTTTCAGCCTGCCGTTTATATGGCATTTGCAAGCTTAGGGGCTTCCTTCAAAGGATTTTCCTGTGACACTAACCAACAACCTAAGGGTTGCTGCTGACATGCTATACCCCTGTTCAGCTAAAAGTATTCCCTGATGGCTGCTATCTCTTTTACTTGAATAATGCCACTGCCAAAAGATAAAAAAAAAAAAAAGTTGTCCGTTTCGTTTGAGGAGCAGCACAACAACCTTAATATTTTGACGAGGCCTCCAAATTCCCCACATTTCAATCCTTTAAAGCATCTTTAGGATGTGGTGTATTCAATGGACTCCAGACCTCTGCTGCCACAGGACACCATCAGAGGTCTAACGGAGTCTCTGCCTCAACTGGTCAGGGCTGTATTGATATCAATAACAGAGATTACACACTACTAGGCGGGGGGGCATAAGGTTAGGCCTTATCGGTGCGTCTTTGACTTGTTCCATCATGCCCAGAACCTCAGGGAAATCACCAGAACAATTTGAATTCCTTATTTTGTAAACTCCCAAACTCTTTGTTTCTTCCAGAAACTTGGGAGTTTCTGGAAATGTAAAAATGCATTTTACATTTTACCCATGTAAAATACATTTCACATGGGTTTGTCTTTTACTTTCATAATTGTTTTGCAGTGCAAAATAATGGAAACACTAACTTAAAAAAAAAAAAAAAAACTTTATTCCAGACTTCACTGTTTTCACAGATGAAGAATTGACAGTTCTGTAATTCCAATAGTTTCTAAAGAGACTTAAGGATTGTATGTGATTAAAATGATTGAAAATTCAATTGAAGATGTGGACTCTTTTGTATCTGATCTTTAAGTCAAGTTTTTTTGTATAGCGCATTTCAGCAACAAAGCTGTTCAAAATGATTTGTACCATTAAAAACATATTACTTTAACAAATTATGAAACAAGCAGTAAATATGACATTTTTGTTATGGAAACAGGTGGGTTGTGGGTTTTCCTTGATTTAAAGTGATTAAGCATTTCAGCATCTTTGTAGTTTTCTGAAAGTTTGTTCCTGTTTCATGGTGCATAGAAACTGAATGCCACCCCCAAACTGATGCCAATGAAAGATTCATCAAAATAAACAATTTCTTCTTTTAATCATTGTTTAATTTCCAGAAAGACTGCATTTTTGCAAACCAATATTTGAATATAACATTAATCCTAATGATCCTAAATCAGGTTTCTGTTCTCTTTTTTTTTTTTTTTTTTTTCTTCCCCTCCATGAGCGCAGATGGTCAGTCCATGTGGGCGTCGGTTCAGAAAGAACCGCCTCCTCATGAGCCAGACTACGGCAGCATCGAGGAGCTCTTCTGTCTGCCGGTCACCGAGCCCAAAGACAAGGGAGCAGCTGCTCCTGTGAAGAAGGAGCCCAAAGAGGTGAGCACTTCAGAAACACTACTTCAGACAAAACGCACGTGTGTTTTTTGTCAGCATTGATTAAAAACGCATTGATCTTTGTCTCTTCTATGTGTTCTATAGATAACATTCATTGATCCAAAGAAAAACTTGAATATGAACATATTCCTGAAGCAGTTTAAATGGTGAGATTTTACTCTCAATTGTCTAAAAAAAACCTATTATGCATCATGCTATATTTCTATAAGTATCTTACTTGTTTTGTTTTGTTTTTATGCTCAGCACAAATGAGGAGTTTATAGCCATGATCCAGACGGGAGACCGAAGCAGGTTTGATGTAGAGGCGCTAAAACAGCTTATGAAGCTCCTACCAGAGAAGCATGAGGTTTGTTGCAGTCTTTACTCAAATAGATTTGGCACACCTGTCTGCTAACTCATTACCTATTTTTGAAGTTTTATTCCTTATGTATTTTTGGCGTAGATTGAGAATTTGAAGTCCTTCCAAGGAGAAAAAGACAAGCTGGCGAATGTTGATCGCTTTTACACCTCCCTGCTTAATATGCCATGGTAAATTTCAGCTTTATTTCTAGCTTTTCCGCACATTTTTAGATTGCCTCAGCTTGATTTCAAACATCCTGTGTGGTTGGATACGTGCACGTCTTAATGCCGTTGAAAGGTTTTAATCCAGGAATTGATTAAAAAAAAAAAGTG
The DNA here is from genome assembly GCF_051168715.1 of Poecilia mexicana. Lineage (NCBI taxonomy): Eukaryota > Metazoa > Chordata > Actinopteri > Cyprinodontiformes > Poeciliidae > Poecilia > Poecilia mexicana. Next base: position 16,596,717 of record NW_028263391.1, on the reverse strand, counting down.
AAACTTGTATATTCAGTATATATTGTATGTTCAAATATTTCAAGTGTTTTTTTATGCTTGTGGCTCAAAGCAAATGGAAACTCAAAATTCTGTTTTTCTGAAAATTTGAATATTTTATGAGATACCAACAAAGAAATAAACAGGTAATTTTTGTAATTTTTTTTTTTTTGGCCCACATGCAACTACATTTTACACTGCTCAATGATCCGTTAAGTGCATTTAATGTTTTTTTGCAGGAGATTAACATGTAAGTAGTCAAATTTTTAGCAATAAGACTTGCTGGATAGCTGTGGCCCTACTCCCTTTGAAGTTATGGGAAAATATTAAGAAATGCATCCACTTTTGTAATATTTTTAATTTGTCTATAATTTTGCCCTAGTCAAAAATAAAGTCTCCCTCTGTGTTGGTGGGTAAAATTTGAATCGTTCCTGAATTGCAGTTCAGGGCTGCAGAACAATAAGTTCAGAGACGGCAAATGGCCCCCAGAAAACTCCTTGCACTGTACAGCATATCTCATAAGTCTTTTTTTTTTTTAATTGCACTTATGTAATCAAATTGTCAGAGACAAAATTTGTTTCCATCAGCTGCAAGATGGAATCAAAATACTGATGTACAGGAGTTTCACTGTTTGAATCCGGCTGCTGAAATGGATGAATGTTCTGGTAATTTCAATGATTGTGACGCACCTCTACTTTACATGTTTTCCTGTCCATGTCCTCAGTTATCAGCTCAGAATTGAATGCATGTTGCTGTGTGAGGAGACGGCATCACTGCTGGAGATGCTCAGGCCTAAAGTGAAGCTTGTCGAGGAGGCCTGCCAGTGTAAGTACACTGGCGGTGCACGTCAGTTGAAATACTTAAACTGTATGTAACACTTTTTTTTTTTTTTCTAGCTCTCCAGATGAGCACGTTGCTGCCCAGTTTCTGCAGACTCATCCTTGATGTTGGAAATTTTCTCAACTATGTAACAACCCCCTACACTCTTTTATGCATTTACTTGAGGTGATATTTAGTCATCGTGTGTATTTTTTTAAAATTGCCAATCTACTTTCAGGGAAGTCACACAGGAAATGCTGAGGGTTTTAAGATCAGCTCTCTGCTCAAGTTAACGGAGACGAAGGCCAACAAGAGCCGTATCACGCTGCTTCATCACATCCTGGAGGTATACATACAGGCTAGCAGCTGTCCAGACTTATTTCCCTCTCAATCAGTCATGAACATGTTTAATTACCCACTTTGCGTCTTGTTTTCCAAAGGAAGCAGAGGCGAACCACCAGGAGCTGCTGGCTCTGCCGGATGACATAGAGATATGTCAGAAAGCAGCAGGGTAGAGATATTTATTCATTTTCATGACTTTTTTTTCCTTTGGTACTTGTTATATCCATTTAGATGATGATTAAAAATTGGGAACAAAATAGTTGAGACCACAGCTGAGGACTGCAGAAGACTGATCCTGGGCGGCAGTGCATAATACACTGGTTGCAGAAAACGCATTGTGATACAGTTAAAGTCCTAAGCTTGACTTTTAGTTCTTGAAATTAAATTTTGAGGCCATTTATCTTGTGAGGAGGAAGAAGATAAAATCAGGGGTTTAGAGACTTAAAACCCAAAGGAGAAACTTAGGCTTGTTTACATACATGTCTGGAAACTGTTGGTATTTTTGGATGTTGATTGGGGAAAAGTTCCACGTTTAATATCTGCATCTGCTGTAGTTGCCATTCCAGGACACTATATGGTGCTGTGACCACTTTTTTTTTTGTCATTGCAGTTCTTCTCACCATTAAAAGTCAATTGAGTATCTAAAGTGCAAAGTGGCTCAGACACTGAGCAAAATTTGTTAAAGCTAAATATTGTGGCTTAACATGGAGAGGGATAATTTGGTCAGAGTGGTTACTGATTATCACCATTTGCAGATTTAAAGATGTTTAATACTGATGGAACCCACAGAAAAATGATCACTCAATCTTTTTTTTCTGTCTTGAAATTGATTGGTCACACATCAACTTGATTGCTTTGTAAAATTCCTAACTGTTTAACTATGACAGTGATCTGTCATAATTAAGAAGTAGTCTATCAGACATAGCAAACCTAAATGGCTCATCTATATATAGTAGTTTTTCTTGTTTGTTCTAAAAACTGATTTATCTGCTTTGGAGAGAAAATTGGAAACACAACATAGGATGTATTTTTTAATATTTATTGTTTTTTTTTGTTTTTTTTTTGTGGCTCTGTTGCACAGATGTTTTCATTCAGATTCTCTGGTCTGTAAAATGTATGTAACAAAGGGCTTGGGTTCTTCCTAGGGCCAATTTGGAGTCCATGCAGGCAGAAACTGGTGCTTTGCTCAAACAGCTCAATGACTCTGCCAAGAAAGTGTCAAACTCTGTGGATGAGGTGAAGGAGCAATACGCAAAAATCCTTGAGGTAAGAGGTCACTCTGAAGGAAAAAATGTTTGCTTCTTTTATGTTTTCTTTCCCTGCAGCTGGATCACATCCTAAGAGGTGGCCTTGCTCTTTACTGCAGGAAAACCTAAAGGCGTGCCAAAGTTTAAATGAAAGATTCACAGAGATCGAGAAGAAGAGGAGTGACCTGGCTGTCTACTTGTGCGAAGATGTGAGTCAGCTGTCGCTCGAGGAGCTCTTCGGAACCATCAAGACTTTCAGAGAACTTTTTATCAAGGCACTAAAGGTGAGGGGAAAATAATCCAATGCTGGTTATCTCAAATAATATCAGATTTACTTTAAAACCGCTTTTTTTGTGTGTATGTGTGTGTGGAGTCTGTACGACACTCCGCAGCTGAGGCCGACTTGCATGTGTGGGAGTTCAGTTAGGAATATATGTATCAATTGACTCAAGGTTGAATGAAGGCTGTTATTGTTTCCGCCTAAGTGATTCAAAGACAAATTGTGGTGTATATTTGGTACTCATCGGTGATGGTGACACTCTTTGTTTCACGATGAAAGGAGAACAAAATGAGGAAAGAACAAGCTGCCAAGGCTGAGAAGAGAAAGAAGCAGCTGGCAGAAGAAGAATCCAAGAGACGGAAGGGAGAGAATGGAAAAATAAGTAAGTTTTGCTCTCGAAATCTAAAATGCTGACCCAAAAATATAGATTTTATTTATTTATTTTAATCAAGTTGGAGAAAATTTCCAGGGCAAAAGAATAACTTTCCAGTCACCTACTTAAGCTTTTATGATTTTTGTTTCTTTTAGTTTGACGAACAAACACTAATGAAAATCACTGTTCCACATCTGTTGGGTTTAAACATCCCTGTGTCGTAACCGACAGGTCAGCTTTGCGGTTTTGGGCCATTAAGTTGCTGCACATCATAACTTTTTGACTAAATTGAGCTCCTGACAATTTTATGACATTAATTTACTTTTCCCAACAAGAAGACTGACTGCTCTTTATTCAAAGGCAAGCTGCATTCTCAACAAAACGATTTCGCCAACAAACTTACTTTTGATTGATTGGAATGAGAAAATGGTCTAAAGTTTTCCCATTTCCCCCTTGGCATTTATCAGAGGTAATGAGCACCATGAGCCCACTTAATATGCAACCCAAATCCTTAGTAAATGTAGTTTTGAGCCCTGGTGCTTTGATATCTTCCCAGAAATTCAACATAAAGGGCATACTGTAAATATTTCCTCAGCATCAAGTGATTCCTTATACTTCTGATGTCCAAATAACCAAAAAAGTGTATATTTGTCCTATGCAACACCAGTGCTGTAACATAAATCTGTCCTACGAGCAGTAATTGTATATTTCTCACCAGAATGTGCACCTAAGTGTTTCTAATATGTTTCATTGTTTTAATGACCTTATTTGTTGCAGTAAAGAAAGGCGTTATGCCACAAAACGATGGCTGCATCATCGACCACCTCTTGGCAGACATCAGGAAAGGTTTCAGCCTGAGAAAGACCCGGCCAAGGTGCGATTCGGAAAGCCTCTCCTCTAGTGAAATGCGTAGAGATGCCTGCCCACCTGGTAAGGACAAGAGACGGTGGTTTCCATCCTCAGCTCCTTGCTCCATCCCTCAATGCTTTAACCGCAAACCACCAACCTGTCTTCTAAGATTATATGTGCTTCTCTGCCCAGCCTGCATTTAGCTAAGCTAGCATTGTTGCAGCTGCTTTGTGAAGCTACTATAGAGTTTCTTTGCTTGATGAGCTCTTTGTCACGCCTGCTGTGTGTTTTTTGCTTAATGTGATTCACCAGTGAAGGACAGTAATTCATCTAATATGTGCCGCTCGGGAGTCTATATGCTCTGATTGACATGGCTGGCTTTTGAGGAAATATTTGAACCGATCTTTATTTGAAATGGTTACACAGCAAACGACTTCAATACATTTACAAGAAAACGTACCCTGTAACTAAAGTCACAGTCATGTTAAGAAACCAAATAAGCTCTGCCAATTCTGCTGATTGTTCATTAAATATGCTTATGGGTGATTAGGGATGGTTATGCAAACATTAGTAGGCACCAAAATATTGATTTTTAGTCTCTTTATAATTTTGCCTTTTTTCTAATCGTGACATTATTATACTGTTTTCCTTTGTAAATTATCAGTGGGTCGTTTTTAGTCATTCTTTCCCTGAAAAAATTCTTCAAATCAAGTCATTAAAAGTTAAAAGCCATTGAAACTCGCACTTTGTGGATGAAAACTTCTGACTGGCCCTGTGTACCTCCGTCAGTACAACCTGCATCTCTCCTTCAGGTTCAAGTGTGAAGTCTGCAGACGAAGGAGCCGCACCCTCCACTCCCACCAAGCCTCACTCAGAGGATCACCAGCGCCCCGAAGGCGAAGTGAACGGCTTCATCAGCCCGTCGGAAGAGACTGCACAAGCTCCACAGCCGAGTGCAGGCCAAGATGGAACAGCGGTGCCTCCCAATCCAACCCCTGGACAGCCATCTACGACGACGCACGCCCCTCTGGAAAGGCCGGCATCGCTACAGGCCGGTAAAGGCCGAGAGAAACCCACTGCCTCTGTGCTAGACACAACACCACCACCACCTGAGGCTGAAGTTCAACCAGGACTGCATACAAACAGCTTTTCTTTAGATTCAACAGAGACTAGCGTCCTCAGTCCATCATCCCTGTCAGATTCAGACCTGCTTGAGGCCGTGCTGGACAGCGCGTCAACCTTGGTGCATGAAGTCTCAGATGAGTCCGGCATTAGCAAAAGCCTCGATAACCAAGAAGGTTCATCTGTTACAGACACTAACGGGAAATGTGGTGAACTTCCCAAAGGAGACCTCAAAACAAGCCATTTACCAGAAGCAAGGGGACAAGATGGTGAAGATAAAGAATATGTAACTGTGAGGACATGTGGGGAGGACGAAGTTTGGAGTAGGAAACACTCGGAACCGAAAACGAGTGTAGTTGCACTCGATGAGGGCATCAGCGGGTGCGACGTGCCAGATGGGCAGGAACCAGAAGACGTGCCGTCCGTCTCTGAGGAAGTGTCCGCCTCTGTTGCCCCTGAACCAAAGAAACAGCTGAAGCTCTTTAAGCGAAGCAAAAAGAGGAGTAGTCAAGGTAACCCATTCATTCATTACAATAAAGATCATACTTTGAATGCTAGCTTCTCACTGTTTCTTAAAAGGGAAGCCATATTTTCTGTTGCTTTGTTCAATTTACTTTTCATGTTATATCTCTTGGTGAATTTATATGAGCACTTTTGCATGACCTCATCCATTTTTAAGGAACAGTACAAATGCAAATATTAAATACTGAATGGATTTGACTCTCTGGTCAGTTTGTTTTGAATCTTCTGTTTTCCGTTTGACTCTCTGAAACACAAGGTAACAGTGGGAAAAGTGGGAAACGACACACTAAACATAAATCAGGCTGTGTGTTGCAGTGAGGTAGGTCACATCGACCCGGTGCCAGACTGTAATCAGGATTATCCTAACGAACTCAATCATCGTCAGAGCTCTGTGCCAATAACACGTCATCTGTCGGTCTAACTGGAATCAGGATATTCTTCATCTGTCTGTGTCGTCTGAACCCCTTTTTTAATGCTTGCTCTCTAACACTCTTCAGACTCAGTGTTTGGTCATGCTGAAATCTTTCCTTGAGGTGATTCTAATGCCAATCAAAGCTGGTGGAAGCAAAAACCTGCCGCCGCACTGCCATGCGCAGCAATTAATCCAGTTCTGATCTCGGTCGGACTTGCAGTGTGAAAGTCGCTGTGGTGTCATTGTTGACTTTCCCCATAAAATCTCACTTTTGTGTCCTCTGTCCATATTTAACTGTCCATTCTCTGGAACAACAAGTGGGACTGTCTACCAACAGTCTCCCATGTGCTTTCTGTAAACTTGGCTCTGTGCTTTTTAACGCAATGAAAACTAATGTAAATGCATTCAAATGTTTCATCACTTAAACATTTAAATATGTAATTTTTTTTTCTAATTAGATGCATTTTAATCTGTACATTTATATATTTCTAAATATATTAAAGTATTTTTGGAAAAATGTATCTCCCCTGTATTCATTTCGATATCTGTTTCCCTACAGGTGATTCCAGAAAAAGGAAATCGAGAGGAAAAAGAAAATGTTAATTTCATGCTGGATTTATAAGCTGAAAAGATTTTTAATGGTCTAAAATGAGAATATTTACTGCAAGAACTCTCTGAAGATGTTGAAGTTGTCGTCGGTCGTCTACAGAATCTCCCCTTGACCAAGAAGTAAAACATCCAAGTCTGATTTTGCACAGCATGGGTGTTGAAGTGTCACTTTATGTAAACTAGAGTTTGTTTATATGAATGCAGAGCTGTTCTAAGATATATAAATATGAATGTGCTTTATATGTTTGTATATTTTGTATTAGTGAAATGTGTTTTGCTATGAGTTGTGGTTACCCTGCAGCACCCATCGAGAAGATAATGTCGTTGCGAGATGTCTTTATCAAAACAAAAAAAGCAGCTTTTGTCTCAATTTCTTTATATTCTAGCAATCTGTGAAATAAATAACTAACTTTTAATGTTGAATATATTTTAATAAAATTTACTGTATTTTTTTTTTCCTCTAAGTGTTTTTCCCCCAGCCCTTTTTGTTTTTTTTGCTGGGTGCTTCATAACAATAAAATTTGCCATGATATACATTGCTGGCCACATTTATTGACAGTTGATGAAAATAGGTGAAACATCTCCAAATAAGTTCATCTTGTATTATAACATGATCTCATGTTAAACAGAATTGTACATTTTTGTACATACTTTCTTTTTGAACATCTATCTTTTGACGTGCACTCATCAATGCAGAGGGTAGTGCTGGTGCCTCTTTCCATTGTTCACAGAGACACTGCAATGCATTAGCACACTTGGTCCAAAGAGAAGTATACATACCAATTAACCTGATATGTTTTAGGAGCAAGCTGGATTCCCTGGAGAGAATTCCTACATGAACAGAGAAAACATCAATATTCCAATCAGAAAGACCCCATCCTGGGATTCACTCCCAGGAATCAATATCCCACTGAGCAGTCCCATAACAGAACAAAGAATTCAAAGTTACTGAACACAATATAACCATGGAAAATGAAAGCTATGTTGCACAGACCTCAGTGAGTGAGTCAGGAGGTCACAATAAAAAAGAACTGCAGGGATTACTTGCTTCAGTTAAGGCCATTGTTCTGGGCAAAATTGTGTCCATAGCAAATTTCCAAGGTCAGAATCAGTCATGAATTAAGAACACAAAGGCTTGTCTAGCATATTACAAAAAAAAAAAAAAACTTATCACCCAAGACTTTTGTGAAAATAATCAATCAATTGAAAAGATTAAAGGTTGACTTTTTGGAAGGTGTGCTGTGAAATCTGGTGGAAAAAACTGAGCATTACAGAAAAAAAGACATCATGCAGAGGATCAAGCATGATGGTGGTGGTGGGCTGATATATTAATTAATTAATTAATTAATTAATTGGTTCCATAAATGGTGCCTTAATTTATGGAACCATGGATTGTGCTTTTTGGCACTAATTCTTCAAGGAAAATATCTGAACATCACTTCATAACCTTAATCGTAACTTTAATAATGAATTAATGTTATTCTATTTTGCTACACATCTTATTTATATAGAACGAACACGACAACGGGTCAAGAATTTTACAGCTGAGTAGAACGTACTAATGACTTGTACCAATGATTTAGTCTTAATTAATTTTAACCATGGCTGATTTCCTGTTTGAGTTGTGATGCTTTTATTTTGAAGGCACCGCTTCCCTTTTAACTGTTAGCGCAAATGCAGCTTAACGGCAATCAAAAGACAAGGTAACGGAGCTTATAAAATATATTTTATTATGAGCTGCTTCCTTGATAGAGGCACAAGGCATGTTTACTATCTAAATAAGTATATGCTTCAAATTTTGTGGGACTCAAACTATGCATTTTAATTACAAAAGTAGAGTTATTTTAAGTTTTAAACGTTTTTAAGTTAAGATTTATTGCTATTGGACTTACAAATCATCAGTAAAGTGTCATTCTTCATTCAGGGCGGCATGCTACAAATTATTAGGCCTGACTTGATTACAAAGCCTTTGCTTCTCTTCTTTATCATCAGTGGATGATAGAAAGACTAAAACAGACAGATACAATGAAATCACTGACGAAACTCATTGGTTTCTGATCGGCCACAAACTGAGCAGATGACACCAGGCATAACTAAACCTGACTGTTAACCTGGTCTGGCGCAGACTAGCTGCGATAAATCGCCATGGTAACTTATGTGCTGCTGCTTTTGTAAAACCGAGTCCAGACTCAGCCAGGATATCCTAATCCACTATCCTGAAACAGCCCTCGGGTTTGCATTTGTCCCACACTTTGAATGTTTCAGCTCATAAACAAGTTAGAGGAATCAATTTGAGAATAATAAAAAAATAAATAAAGCACTTTTATGAATATTTAGTTTTCAAAATGTAAGACCAACATACAACTGTCTGACATTAAGTTTATTTTTAGCAAAATGCCACTGGTATAGCTAATTATTTAATTTTAAAGCGATTAAAAATGTATATTTTTGTCCTTATCAACATCCTCAAAGATATATATTGTGTCTGCATTTTCAGCGTGAAAACACATTACTGCATAAACATCTTTGCCTGTCATGCTCGTAAATGTATGAACATTCCCTTGTGTGTCAAAGCTTTTGAGCAGAGGTGGAAACCACTTGGAGAGCTACGTGTCTCTGTGCGTCTGCTTCTGACATCACCCCTTCTGAAGTTACAGATATGGCAATGCCTCTCCTGGAGACAGCTTAGTCTTCTTGAGACTGAAAGACTAAAGCAGGCGTCGTTATGTCGCTCAACTGGTCGTCCAAGGAGCAGAAAACCCAGAACCAGCCGACAGCGGCTGGACAGAAGCGAGCGCGCAGCGACGCGGAGAACAAGGTGACGGTGGTTCTCGGTGCGCAGTGGGGAGACGAGGGAAAAGGGAAAGTTGTCGACCTTTTGGCCACCGAAGCTGACATTATCTGCCGATGCCAGGTAAATATCAGAATTTGGGAATTTTTTTTATGTAGTGGTTTCAGTTACGTGCCATTTTTTTGAAAGAGGGTTTGCACATCTTAGAATAAAAGCGGGCATGTACTGACGTTCAGACTGGAAAACACCTGGAAATCAATTGTGCTTTCTGGAACCTCAAGTTTTTTTTTATTATTATTATTATTGGTCGTTAACTGATTTAACAATAATTGTGGCAAGTGTACCAATAAATGCAACATAAAGTGGAATCTCATTTCCATCTCATGTCAAATAATTAGGAAAAGTAACCTCGGACAGGTTTGTTGTCCAAGTACATTGACACACAGCACTGTAAAGGTCAATCGTACACGGAGACACACACTCAACCCTTTCAGCAGTCGGGGTGTTGTGGTACCCTGTGTTCTGAAGGCTTTAGAGCCCCACCCTCCGGGCCGGAGAGGTCACATTCTCTGGCTGGTTTGATATGTGAGAAGGCCAGTCTAGTGGGGGGAAAAGAGCAGAGCGCCAAGCCTGTTAAATTGGGTTCTGGAAAAGCTTGGTGGTTACAAAATGTCACCATGTCACACAAATATGAGACTTGTCATTTCCACTAAGTATTCTGATGTTAACAATACAGTAAAATGTATTGACTCCCACTGAACCTTTCCACTTTTCTTTTTGTCACAAGCACCAGCATCAATAAGGATATTTTATGAGGATTTACCTGATAGACCAACAAAATTACTTTGTATGTAATTACTTACTATTCTATAACATTCATAATTTCATAATTACTGTGGACAACAATAATCAAATTTTCTTCACAGATTCTCAGATGAATTTTCTAAGTTCAATTTCCCAACAATCTAAGGAGAGGACTTTCTTCCTCATGTTTGTCTTCAGTAGGGATAATGGAAAACTGCATATAAGACTTTTTATGGCTATAATTGGATTTCCCACAAAGAGTATACAATTATGATTGAAGAAAATGGCAACATGTTCCTCCACCAGAGCTATCAATCTTTGCAGCTAATCCAGAGATAGCAAGGATCTCTTGGCTGCTCATTGGATTATTTCTCTCTTTTCCCAGCAAATCAGTTAAGGTGGATATTCTTGGTAGATTTTCAGTTGCGCCACATTCAGACATAGTTTTCATGTGAACAGTCCTCAGAGAAATGTCCAATGCACTAGATTTAATTTTAGGGGGTAACAGACTGATTTCAAACCTTTAAATTTTTGTTTGTAAAAACCTCCACTTTACAGCCATTTACTACATTGTGTTGACCTATCGGAAAACATCCCAATAAAATAGAGGGAAGTTTTTGGTTGTAGCATGACAAAATGTGGAAAATTTCATAAATATATTTGCAAGGTGCCATACATTTACCATTGCTTTTACAGGGGGGCAACAATGCAGGACACACGGTGGTAGTGGACGGCAAAGAGTATGATTTCCACCTTCTCCCCAGTGGAATCATAAACACCAAAGGCATTTCACTCATCGGTAACAAGGCTTTACTCTTATGACTCTCTCAGA